>NW_005187415.1:152775-153876 GCF_000239375.1 Pundamilia nyererei
TCTGTACATTTTGGGGTGTTCAGCTACACGTGTGAATAAATTTCTGTGAAGGCTTTTGTGGCTCTATTTGGGGGTCTGATATCCCTTCAGAAAATTCTTCATAGACACTTTCCATGAGGGCTAATATGTGCCACGTTTTGACAAGGAAGAGGATGGAGTACATGGGCATTTTCTACATAACCTTTTTTAAACTGCATTTTCTGGCAATGAATGTTGTAAAATTAGAAAAGTTGTCTTCTAACAGTTTTTTTAGTAGACTAAATCTAATTATGCACAGGATCACTTCTATAATCTTGGACCCTGCACCTTCCCCTAACCATCTTTCTAAAACTCTATGCATTAAGAACAGACCTATTATATTGTTTCCAGAGCATCTTTGGCAAAGCTATACAGTTGTACAAATGCATAATTTAGAGGAGACAGGTATGAGTTAGAATATACCAATGTGATAAATTAATGAGTACAGTGAAAAACGTTTGTTTTATAGAGAGATCATTTCAGACTTGCATTCAATGTATGCACATTGAATGCGCAAACAATTGCCACAACTTTCCAGTATGTGGGCAAGTTGTAGCAAACATTGCCTGAGGGTTGTGCCAGTGTAATGCATATGCAATATCATAACATTATATATCCATTCTCTGATAAGTAAACACTTGGGTTTCATTTCAACAGGTTTAGTTGTGATTACATTGTCCATAAAGTTTCTTTTTGACTTGAAGTTTGGCCATTTTTGTCTCAGAGGCAAATTTTTCTTAAGGTGGCAAAGTATTCAAATTGCTAAGCCAATGGCATTCATTTTGTAAAACACAATCACAAAAGCAATGTACAGTGCATGTGACATTGTGCATTGTGTCCCTTAGAGACTTGTCAAGCTCTCTTGTTTATGGGATCCAGGTCCATGGCTATTTTGTGTTGCTGGCCAGGGCCGCATGGCGTTGAGGGGAAAGGCTGCGGGATTTGGACTGATGGGGCATTGGCGGGGTGGTGTGTGTAGTCGGGATGAGAGGGAGACAGCAGGGAGCTGTGCAGTCGGTTTGTTCCTGTTCCATCCATGGGCTGGAGGCCAGAGCTTGGACAGAGGATGAGAACTCATGGAGA
>NW_005187415.1:155347-156751 GCF_000239375.1 Pundamilia nyererei
TTATTATTATTATTATTATTATTATTATTATTATTATTATTATTATTATTACAGATCGAGGCTTGGACTGACTCCACCTCTAAGCTGGAGAATGTCTCAACATAATCTGAAGATTTTTTGTTGTTGTTGTTGTTGCTTGTTTTGTTTTTTAAATGTAGGACACTCCAGAAAATATTCTACCTCCAGTGCAAGCAAACTCAGTTTGTGCCACATGAGTATATGCTACAAGAGGCTGCAAGCTCAGTGTGTAATTAAGATAAGATAAGATAACCTTTCCACACGTGGGAAATTTGTTTTGTTACAGCAGAAAGTGGACGGTGCAAAGCTACATAGAAAAATTTGAAAAACACTGGGATAAGATAAGGATAAGATACTGTGCGCAATAGAATAAAATAAAACACTATATACAAAAGAATAAAATAGAATACAAATGCTATATACAATTGAGTATAATACAACGATGCCAGAAAAGAGTATTGAATTTTACCTGTGCTTCTCTCACATGGGCGTAGTTTAGCAATTACATTTGTACTTGAGAGCTAGCAGGTTCATCCATTAGGTTTAAGGAGCTTCATTAAAGACTATTTAATGCCCATTCTGACACATCACTTGTGTTGATACAGACAGTTTTGCTGGGAGAAAATTTCAAAGGTACATTGCATGTGTGAAAATGGCTCAACTCTGTCTGACCGATGATGTCAGTATGATTAAAACGGAGTGCGTGATGTCTTTGAACATCATCTGAAATCTCATAACTTAACATTTTTCTAATCAGTAAATGTCTCTGACTCTGATAACTCTCCTAGTTATCCAGACTTGGGACCAGAGTTACCTGGTGACCCCCCCAAGGCAGGGTTTTGTGGCTATTGCATAATTGCTAATAGTTAGGTGGCTAACATTAACGTTTGTGCAGACAGGTTCACATTTATGATAACTGTTTAATACTTGACTGTCTTTGAAATGGGAGGTTTATTGACCTTTTAAATGATTCCTTAAGTGTTGTTCAGTGAGGGGAGGGGCTGTGTGCCTTCGTGTCTGCACCGGTGCTGTGTGAAGTTGTGTCAACAGAAGGAAGCAAATACAGTACAGTTGGTATCAATACTGTTGCAGAGAATTTATTTTTATTTAGTTTTTTATTTATTTTTTTCAACCCTGTGCCCCATTTAATAATTACTACTTAAGCGTTTATGTTGGAGTTCCTATAGTTACATGAAGGACATGCCTTCTTTAATTAACAGAGCGGTTATCAAAATATAGCTGTTAAGAAAACATTGACCTCATGCATTATGTTACATGGTTTTCTACAAATCACCTGAGAGGGGCTTAAAAGAATGGATAACTGGCAGACTAAACGTTGAACTGACAGCATTTGCTTGGCTGCATCGCTCTGCCAGCGTGTGTGGG
>NW_005187415.1:157672-160037 GCF_000239375.1 Pundamilia nyererei
ATCTTCAGTGTGAAAGCTGCCTCAATGCCTCAAGCTGGGAAATACATATAAACAAGATATGCAGAACGCAGTAGTTCTATTACTGAAAAGAAGGGCAGGAGAGGAGGGATAGATCGTGCTGAAGGAGAGAAAAGAGAGAGAAGAAACAGGGAGAGGAGAGGGAACAGCCCACATGCTATCACACTGTTTTTAATAACAGTGTAGCGGCGACCCGAGGCCTCCACGTCCACGCAACGGCTGTGCAATGTCTGCTCGGCGTCTGTGCCACACACAAAAGGGCTCAAATCCAAGAGTCAAGCCATTCTGCTCTGTCTGTCAGCTAAAGGCTGAAGAGAGGCAGAGGCAGCTAAAGACCTCTGCCTCTTAACGCACGTATATTCAACAAGAGAATCTGTACTGTGGAGACTTTTTATTTCTCTCTTTATATATAGATGCAAGGTTGCTATGCACTCTCAAGCCATGCCTGCGCTAGCGACGGTAGATTTGAAATCCAAATAAATATTCAGTTTTAATACAACACTTACTTTTCCGTGTGTGTGTGTGTGTGTGTGTGTGTGTGTGTGTGTGTGTGTGTGTGTGTGTGTGAGAGAGAGAGAGAGAGAGAACTATCATTGAATTTGGGCTTCAGTTTGATGTTGGGTAAAGTTTCTTGACTGTATTCTGCATGGATGTGATGCCATGGTAGTGACAAAATCTGTCCACAGACAAACAGCAGACAGTGTGCTCGAATCCACCTTTGTGGTCTGGGTATTTCTGTGGCATGCATTCACAACGTAAAAACAATAAATGCCCTGCTTTCATGGACAGGTGCAAGCATGGATCTGCCAATCCTAAGCAGCGGGAATTTTTAAATTTACACATTATACCGACAGGTGCTGTTCAGCCATGGAAAGTCATGTCTTGGAGGAGGTTTTGTTATTGAGTGAGTAGATCATTGAAGACTTTTACTCACTATGCACCTGTAAATATCAACACTTCACCGAGTTCTTTTGATTCCTCAGAGGCATCCGATGGAGGACAAAACACTGCTCCGTAGACCATTTAACACTTTATTTCTCTTTCACATTACTTCTAGAAGGGAGATGCGTCCTGCTTGACACGTTGCCGCGGATCTCAAAATGGTGATGCGCCCCTAACAGTTTTATTACGGAAGCTCTCTCATTCTAGTCTAAACAACAGGGTCTCAGTAACTTTCCACTAGAGATGGTCCCCTCTTATCTACATTTTCCCAGCAAGCATGAGCGAGAGTCTGCAGCTTTCTACTCCCCAAGGACACATGGTCTAATGCCTTTATTTTTTAGCGCTGTGTCCACTTAATACTACACTATATAACTTTATAACACTTATTAATAAAAAGCATAACATTATTGAGGCACTGCAAATGATCTAATCCCAACACACCTTAACACTGACTGACACTGCTCATGGTTGAGTTTCTGTGGTTCCTAAAGACTTCCACTCTGTAAAATTGACACTCATAGTTGGTCAGGGAATATCTAGGAAGGAAGAAAGTTTAGCAGCTCACTTGTTGGAATGATGGCATCCTGTTACAGTGGCATGCTTGAATTCACAGAACTCTTTAGAACGACTCATTCTGTCACAAATGTTTGTCTTGGCAGACTGCATGCTTGATTTTATACACCTGTGACAATGGGACTGAAAATACCTGAATTCAGAGATTAAACGGTGGGACCTCTATAGTGTATAACACGTATTTATACAAACTAATTAGACAAAAGAATTTAAGAACCAGACTGTTCTACCTCTTTAGCTGATTTCCTTCTTTTTACGTTCACTGATAATGGTAGGTTAAACCAGTTCTTGCTGTCTACAAACAAAATGAACTGTGATTCATGGTTTAACCAGTGTTATAATAATTTTGGTGAAATAAACTCTCATTTGTGCCTTTTTTTTCTGTCCATTTTTCCTCCTGCATACCGATTTGCATATATGGGCCCCATCTGTGGGTACATTGTGCAACATGAATCAAGTGCAAGAGTAAATAAAGTGTAACAACTTGCCGTTGCTAACAACTTTCCTGGTCAAAGTGGGTTTCAAATAGATAAAACATTATGAAAAATGAGAGCTGTGAACATAAGAAGTCAGTTGTACACATCTATAAAGTTTTGCTAGCATGTCTTTTACGCTTGCAGCACTAATGTTTTGACAAAGTTTATCCATGGGCAGGCTTCTCCTTGTACTCACTGTGTAAAATTTTCATTATGTGATACATCGTCTCTCACCTATTTCTCCTCCAGTCTGCACCGTACTCTTCCCACTCAGTATTTCACCCAACAGCAAAGTTTGTGCATCTCTACAAATGCATAGTTACACTAAGCTTTAATTTAAAAATATAACCAGAAAC
>NW_005187415.1:161241-177239 GCF_000239375.1 Pundamilia nyererei
ATCTGCTCAGTTTATCAAGACACCACATATTTTCAAAAGCGCTGCGATGTTTTCGGAGACGTCTGTTACCCACTAGCTCGATAGCTAGCCGGGGGCAGGGCTCACTAGAGCTGTGAGAACACCGGACTCCCGGCAAATCGTTTTCAAACTCACCGCCGTCTTTCGCGACTCAGGTTAAACATAAGTCACTTAGATAACTTCAAAATGTTATTGTTTGGCTTTTTTTAGTATTTTATTTGTTCCTGAGTAAATCGGTTTGGCTGAGATTAAAGTTATAGTTTTTACACAGCTGAATAAACGTCAAGCAGACAGCTGATTATCAGAAGTGTGAGATGCTCGAGAATATACTCTGGTGTCCCGTTATTTTAGATAGCAAGGAGTTTATTAAACTTCACCGAAACAATCTGCAAATTTCAATAAAATTTAATAAACTATCATCTTGACTTTATTTTTAGTTAGCACATACCTTACACACTTCAAGCTGTAAGCTAATGATAGTTAAATAAGAGCAGATGCTGCTGGTGCAATAAGCTGTACGTTTTACGTCTAATGGATGCATGATCTGATTAGTCGACTAATCGCAAAAAGTAATCGGTGACTAGTCGACTATCAAAATAATTGTTTGTGGCAGCCCTAGCCGACAGCGGTAGACTGGTGCAAGATAAGCAAGCGAATAATGCAGAAAACAGAGATTTGAGATTGGGAAACTGTTCTTGAAGTACCCTTAGAGAGAGGGACAGAGATGTGCAAGAAGTGTGATTTTTATTGTGGTGGAATCAAAACAGCAAATGGGAATTAATAACAATATTTAGTAGTTTTGATCTTCTTTTGCTGCTAGTTTAGTGAATTTTGGTTGGAGAGCGACAAAACCCGCAGCATCAGAATCTGTGAGATGTCGGCGTTCAACCCCGACACGCTGTCGGGTGAGAAAACCGTCACCCCACAGATTCTGATGCGTCTGTTCCGCGCTTTGTGTTTATGTCTTTGTGTGGAATTCGCTTATCTGCTCTCATTGGCTGCTTTAGCTGTTTGGTGGTTGTTGAAATGAAAGCTTTAACCTGACATTCTGGCGTTTCTGGCAAAAAACATTTATATTTAAAAATCAGTTCAGGATTTAATGAATCCATATCGCGTTATTCAAGCTAAAATCGATTTTAATCAGAAAATCAATAATTGAAACCCACCCGTATTATAGTGGTCTGGTTCTAATAAATGGCTTAATGTAAAGTTAATATATATCCTATCAAATGCTTACAACTACCATTCCAAGTTGCAAATGTCAACAACAAGTCAACAGTATACAATTTTACTGTAGTCTTTTTCGTATTGCTTGAAGACGTTTCACCTCTCATCCGAGAAGCTTCTTCAGTTCTAAGGTCAAATGGCAGAGACTCCCAGATTTAAACCTAGTGGGAGTATCCCCCCCAAAGAGGGACAAAAGGACCCCCTGATGATCCTCTAATCACCTGAGCCAAGGTGTGAAACTGGGTGTGGGTCCCAATCAGCCAGAGTTTTGGGTGAGCTCATTGTGAAACCTGGCCCCACCTTATCATGTGACTTCCTGAGGTCAGATGGCCCAGGATGTGAGTGGGCATTCAGGCGTCTGGGGAGGGAACTCAAAACTGGATTATAAATGGCAGAGAGTTGGTGTCGTAAACCCCCGCCTCTGTTCAAAGATGGTCGCTCACAGTGGACATAGATGGCTTCTTTCACTCCTCTTTCAAACCATCTGTCCTCTCTGTCCAAAATGTGAACATTGGCATCCTCGAAAGAGTGTCCTTTATCCTTAAGATGCAGATGGACAGCTGAGTCTTGTCCTGTGGAGGTGGCTCTTCTATGTTGTGCCATGCGCTTGTGAAGTGGCTGTTTGGTCTCTCCAATGTAGAGGTCTGGGCATTCCTCGCTGCACTGTACAGCATACACCACATTGTCAAGTTTGTGTTTTGGAGTTTTGTCTTTCGGGTGAACCAGTTTATGTCTGAGTGTGTTGCTGGGTCTGAAATACACCGGGATGTCATGCTTGGAGAAAACTCCCCTGAGTTTTTCTGATACACCGGCTACATAGGGGATGACAATGTTGTTACGTCTGCCCTTCTTATCCTCCCTCGCTGGTGTCTGATCTTCTTTTCTGTGCCTCTTTGCTGACTTTATGAACGCCCAATTAGGATAGCCGCAAGTTTTGAGTGCTTCCTTTACATGTGTGTGTTCCTTCTTTTTTCCTTCAGGCTCCTTCAGGTCCAGACGCTTTTCTTTGCAAGCCCCTTTGACTACAATGACCTGGATGACTGAGAACCTTCACAGACATCTTTTTGGTATTCATAAAACTCAGTAGTTTTAAGAGAGGGTACACTGATTTTATTTTTTAAACCTTTTGAAAGTGTAGCTCCCAAGTTTAACAGGACATTCATCTAGCTTTCATTATGTCAAAATAGCTAATAGCTAAATAATGGCCCTTTTTTCTTTTTTTTCTTTTCTTTTTTTTTACCCATCTCAGTTTTATTTAAATGTCATTATTGACAGGTAATAAACACTGGCAACATGAATTCGTTGCACAATATAACGAGGTTGTATAAAGTCTGGAAAATTATTTCAAGAATTCCAGTCTTGTTTTATGTGTAAGGAGATCCTCCTGGTTAAACACTAAGTCATCTCATGGCTCTTTGATGACTAAATCGAGGTCCAGTAGGAGGCGTACTCGGAGCAAGCATCTCAGTCCTGGCCTCCACCTTCCTACCTCCCACCCACCCTCTGGAAGTCTCTCTCTCCACTTCCCTCGCTTCTTCCTCACAGTGTATCAAGTGCATCATCCTCTCACACCTCGCTTTGCCCTCGAGAACAGTGCCCTGCTCTCACAAACCACACACGGCACAGAGACACACAAACACTCAAACACATGCACAGCGTCACCTCGTAAGTGAGATAAGAAACTTGCAACACCAAAGGGTCCGGCTTCTGTCACCCTGCTACCTCGCCTGGACCACATGGCCTTGGGTGCAGAGAGGAATGAGAGAATGGAAGAGGAGGAGTGGGAACAAGAGTAGGAGGGGAGAAAAGGAACGCTCAGGAGCAAAAAGAAAGAAAAAATGGGAAATGTGATAAAGTTGCAGAAGATGAAGAGATGAAAGAGGAAGAGAGACAGATGGGGCCAGAGAGGGGGAGAGAAAAAGGCTGAGGGACACAGAGAGATTTAAAAAAAGGGGGGGGGAAGCAGTTAGCGAGCGGCAGCAGTGCCAGCAGAGAGGGACTGTTGTTTTCAGTGCATGTTGTTGGTTGGCCTGCCACCAGTTAGCATGAGGCAGATGCAACCGGGAGCGCTCGGTAATTATTGCGGTGAACCTCCCTCAGAGCACATGTGCTTTCCGCTTGCTAATCTTCACAAAGATTCAACGTAGCCAGTCTGGATTTCAACATTTCACCCCTGTTAAAACAGACAAAAAAAAAGAAGAAGAACGGCACCGCGTGAGTGTATCAAATTTCTGCTTGTGCCCGGGCTCTGTGTGTTTTCTCAGAGCAAAGAAACACATTTTAGATGACAACTTCTGTTTTTGTTTTTTTTCTCCTCCCATTTGTTTTTACCGTCAACATTGGACTTTTCAGTCCGACTGGTGCGTTAACCACTGCCTCTTATCGTGCGGAGTTCAGCAGCTCCTGTTCGCCTTTTCAACAGGTGTTTGTGGATCCCACTGTAGGAGAGCTGCCTCCTGCAAACTCCAGATAAGCTTCCATACTCATGACTCACCGATAGAATCTGCATATACCTGCAATCATATGCTCCAGCCAAGTGACAGAAGTTTTCCCTTGCCGACTGGGAGAGATAAGTTATCTCCATCAACTGTGCCTCCCTGCACTTTGAACATATTATTCAGATACACTTGGACTCACTTTACATAGACTGCAGTCTGCATTCATACTGGTCAGACTACTCTTAATGTGCTTAAGTACCCCAACAGTGGATTTAAGATTGAACTGAACTTTATATAATTCTTGTTATGGCCTTGTCAGATTAACTGGTACAAATGTAATGTACTAACGTTGCCTCTTACAACAGATTATCATATGAATGACATGCTCTGAAGTCCTTACAATTTGTGTGTTGAAGTGTATTGGAAACAGGCACATGACCACACATTAGTATGACAAAATCAGAAAAACTGAGGGGCATTTTTAGATGGTTGGAATGCAATTTCTCATCGTCAAGGCTGCTGCTGGACATGTTTTACAGCATGCTGTTTTATTTAGTTTTCTTCTTCTCTCCTCCATCACATGGCCTTGTAACTCTGCTACACACAATCCCCATTAATGAAAAAACATGCACACACCAAACAAATAACTAGCAGTGACACTTCAGAAAACAGTGCAAGCGGTGCAGCAGAGTGAACTGATGTGCCATCAGGAAGTATGAGATCTGCCCCCAACATTTCTTTTTCACCCCAGCGACTGGATACGGAACTCATTAAACTAAAAGGCTTTTTTTAGTTTGCTGTATTTTTAATAAAAGTCTTTGCAATGAACACCTGCTGATCCAAACCGGATCACTGTATTTCCACAAGTTTCACTTGTGCGCCCACTTCAGTCACTTTACCTGTGCAGAGAAAAAGAGCAGCCTCGCAATAACCACCTTATTAGTAGGGTCTCTGGCAAGGTGCCCATGGCTACACGAGCTTGCCAAGGTCAAACGATAGTACAAACAAAGTGAAACAGCAAACTTGAGATACCTGAGCATATTAATAAAACCTAAGAGGAAAAAGGATTTTAAAAAAGGGGTGAAATCAGGAGACGATTCCTGAGCATCACCTGTTTATTAACCCCCAAATACCCCTGCACTCTTGGTGACTTCTTCTCGGTTAACAGTCTAACTGACAGCATTTATCACAATCAAAATCAAAACATTAAAGTCAATGATGATTTCGGAGATAAATGTCATTTCAATCGGGCCCATTTCCATTATAAATAGCCTGAGAAATAGTTCCATTATAGTGTCAGTAGTAAGATGTATTATTAGATTCACACAGATTCTAATTTAATCGTAATCCTTTCTGCATTTCTTTTCCCTAAAGCATGAAGCAGATAGTAAAACACTCACATAGATGCAACACTTAAAAATTATTTGTAGAGAGAATCACTTATTCTCTAATAACATTTCGGTCACAACAAATTTCTTCACGCTGCTTGTATCATAGTTGAAATAAATTTGAAAAAAAGTCAAGTAATGTAAAACACGAACGTGATAAATTACAGTAAGAAGAACCTCACATTAGGTCTGAATTCTCATTTATGACCAAAACGATCATATGTGAAGAAACGGTGTGGAGAAAATGAATTAACAGGGAAAGATCTATACACATTTATACAAGTTTTACTCTTTAACACAGTGTAATTTCACTGAATACTTGTAACTAGAATTTGCATGCACTGAGTAACTTTCTTCTTAAAAATTACTGGTATATATATAAAATCTTACAAAGCTGCACATGGAAAAAAAAGTTGTTTTTTCTGGTGCTCACGTCAGAGTGAATAACTTAAAATAAAGAGGCTTTTGATTTTGGGAAGTAACACTGACTGTAGCTCCGTTTCTAGGCAAATCTGATGGGTCATGATAACAAGCAGAACTAGTGTGCGCTCGCTTTAGCAAACGCACGTAGAGTCCTACTAATAGAAAAGCTGTGAAGACGTACTGAAGCAGTTCCGCTATCTTCTCTTGTCACCCCCCCCCTCCTTCCTCACCCCTCCTGTTTCCCTCCCCGGTGCGCTCTCTGGAGCCTGACCTCCTGTAAGTACCATGTAATCTCTGCTGTTGGACTAATACTGTAGTCTTTCCTACGCAGGTCACCAGTGGCTTTTCCATCTTGAACACGTCTGCTGTGATCGCTGGTGTCCCTTCCAATCCCCCCTCCTCTTCCCATCCTGCGCACATGTGCGTGCACACACACACATATATTCGCACACATCCTTAGCTCAACACGGGTGGTTAAGGCACAGCAAGCCTTGTTGTACTTGAAAACAAATCACTGCAGTGTAGCTTAATAATGTAAGGAGACTTTTAAGCCACGCAGACAAGTTGATCTGCTCCGGTACAAATATGGGAACTTATTTCATTACACACATTCACCCCATTTCAAAGTGTTGTTTTTGTTGTGTTATCAGGGCAGTAATTTCTAAATAGGTCAGTCAGAGATGAGGTTTTGCAGTTACATCTGTCTGAATTGAAGCACAAAGCGACAGAGTAGGCATGCAAATTTTACTGTCTCAAATGCTTCTTTTATCACACCAGTCAGGCGTTTTTCTCACATTTTCTTTCTAAAAGACCGTTAAATAAGAACTTTGTATTTAGAAGTCGCATTCGTTTTGATGCTAAAGAAAAAATATCGCTAAATCTGTCATTTTCAACTCGGAAGACTGCCTTGAAATAATTTGATAGATGTGTGTATTCATTTCAGTGTGTTTAATGCTCTTCTTAACATCTACTCAAAATCACAAAGCCCTCGTGAAAGCAGTGGATTTGCAAGAACAAAACCAAGTGCTCACCTGGATTACTGCCACATATGACCCAACACTAGTAATTTAATGCAGATTTATACACTGTTCTCCATATTTTCCCAACCTTTTCATTCCACCTTGCTTTATCTGCTTTCTTTCTTCTTTTTCCTACCTAAATATCTGCCACTGCATTAGTTTTGGTCATGGCTGCACACTCATTTGCTTGTGCTTTAAAGGCTGAAAAGAATTCTGGGCGACAATGCTGCAGATCAGGGGGTCATTGCTGGCTGCGTTTCATCGCATAAAGAGCTTGTGTAAGAGATAAAGTATTGTCTGTTGTACCGCTTATGGCAGAGGTCAATCTCAATCAGCCTCCTTTGTCAGGGGTCTCAGCACTGACATCCAAAGCATCGATTTTCTTTTTCTTCTTGCCCATAGAACTCATAACATCTGAATTCCATTTATATTTCATAATGGACAACCTCCCCACAAGCTACCTGAACAATGCCAGTTTGGCCATTGTGAAACTGAGATGGCTTTCACCGTAGTACCCTACCAGTAATTGAGTTCCTTTGCCAGTCATGTGTGAGGTCAGTTTAACTGCAGATGTGTGCCGGATGGTGAAGGGGAAAACAGGACTATTGAAATCCAGAAAGCCGCCTCCATTGTGGAGGCTGTTTGGGAGAGGCTGTGACAACGGTGTGCAAGGCCTGTGGGGTTTATAATAGACTAGCAATACAGTCATTATCTGTCCAAGGACTCTAGAACGAAGCTTTTAGAGCAGATGCTTCCCTAACTCAAGGTTTGTACACACAGGAAGTCAGAAAGAAAAAAGACACAGAGCTGCCTGAAGCATAAAGGTCTATCTGGAAATATTCTGCTATGTGGGCATATCACATTCTTCTCTTCATGGCCGTTTTTCTTCATCCATCCATTTTTTTTCTCTAATCATGATTTCCTCTCGTCGCTCTGCTCACTTTGCACGGCCTGCTTCTTTTTCCTTTGCCGACTTGTTCGGTAATGATCCTCGCTCTCTGTGATGGCTGGAATCCTTTTGTGCCGTCTGACACGTTTTATGTTTGAAAGGGAACAGAGGGCGTTTTTACAATGGCCTTTTATGCCCTGTGAGAAATATATGAGTCTTTTGGCGCAGCTAATGAAGCTGCTTTCATGTCCCCCACCAGTAGAAGTGTATAGAGATGGATTGTCTAGGGCCCACATAAGCCCCAGTGTAGCCTGCAGCACATTGTAAGGGCCCCCAGTTGCTCAGTATTGATCTAACGGTGGAGTGGGGAATGAAAGAAGAAAAGGAAATAAGAGAAAAGAAAAGAACAATCTCCAGTTTAACTGTTCACTAGTTTTCTGCTCGTACGCTGTTGCTGGGACAGGAGAGCAAGTGAGGTGAGTCTGTGTTGACAGGCTAAGCTCCGCCTCCGCCACTCTTGCCGCTTCACCAACACGACCATCATCATTATCAAGGTGACCATTACTCCCCCTTGTTTCAAAGACAGTCATTATGGCTTGTAAGAACAGAGCCAGGGCCAGGAAGAAAGATAAGCACAGACAGAAAATAAGGAGGGGCGGACAGATGAGAAAAGAGAGGAGAGGAAGACGAGGAGGAGGAAGGGGTGTGATGAAGAATTATGATGAGGAAAAAAGTGTGATTGGAGAAGTGAGAGAGGTGGGGAGAGAGTACGTGTGGGAATAAATGAAATAATTATGAAAGCACTTCACCAAGGGCATATTGTACTGTGCAGAAAGTAGCTTCAAGTACACACACACACACACACACACACACATGCTGTAAAGATTCACTCATGTCAGCCATTGTCAGCTCTTGTCAGCTCTTTGGTTAGGCCAGTGTTAGCTTGTAAGGGTCTCGCTGCACTGCCGGGGGTCATGGGATATGAAGTCTCATCGTGGATTTAATTGTCTCTTCATAATCAGATTAATTAGCAGACGTATGCTTGTCAGTGGCAGTCTCATACCCGTGTAGTCAAAGACACACACACATCAACCACAACACCCTCCCCTCCAACCCCCACCATATCTTCCTTGTTGTTTCTCAGTACCCTCAGCTGCCCTGTGCTCAACAAGTGTAAAAGAAATGTGCGTCAAGATGTGATTGAGTGTTTGTGTTGGTATTGAAATAACCTTGTCTACACACCCGGTCTCTGCATATCTCTTGGAGTATGTGTCTTTTTTTTAATCAGTTGTGTATGCTGCGTTGGAAAGCTGGGGACAGACATCTTCATCAACAGCAGGAAACAGGATTATTCTGAGCGTTTAACATCTGAGGCCGCAGAACAAGGCGTGTGTGTAATATGAGGGCTGTGAGTTCAATGGTAAAACAAGAAAAGGTTTTTTTTTCCCCCCCCCCCTTTCTTTCTTCAAGAGTACAAGAGGGAGCGGGGTAAATAATTCATTTCCTTTGGCTCAGGGCACGTCCTATTGTCACCGACTAACAAGCACAAGGACAGGCGGCCGGCGGGCCTCTTATTGCTTGTGAACGGCAGAGAGAGGAAAAGAGGCAGAGAGAGACGGAGCGAGAGGAAGAGGGGAGGCATGGTAATGCGCTCTTTGATCCTCCCTCGTTAGCCCTTGGTGAGCTTCCTATGCTCACCGCCGCCCAGAGAGATGGTCAGATCATGCCCCTGGCTCTCCATGGTGTATGTGTGTGTCTTTGTGAGTGTGCCCTAGAAAAA
Organism: Pundamilia nyererei; assembly: GCF_000239375.1. Taxonomy (NCBI): domain Eukaryota; kingdom Metazoa; phylum Chordata; class Actinopteri; order Cichliformes; family Cichlidae; genus Pundamilia; species Pundamilia nyererei. The sequence goes on from NW_005187415.1 coordinate 170,424, forward strand.
GGACAGTAAAGACACTTCCGCTCTCTAATATAGCCCAGGTGGAGGCGCTTGCTCTCAGACAGCCAAGAATTAAAGCACGCATACAAGACTGAGAGAGGTCTTAGATTTCGCAAGAATAAAAGTGCAAAGTCACATATGGCTAAAGTATGTGAACGTGCACACTCATTGTTAGTGCTGGGTGATTGCTACTTTTGGCTGCTCTCTTATCAAGAAGGGTCATGGGGACAGAATCATATATATTTTGGTATTTTCCACAAAGTTGGCTACAACGTGTCTGATCCTTAAAGAGTGAGCCTTCTCCATCCGTGTTCCTGCAGTGCTACCGTCGTTCATTGGAAAAGCCTCTTAGAAATGGTGAACTAATTACCATAGTAGTGGTATCGTTTCGTATCCTCTAGTATAGTATGAGTACTCCTCAACTCTTTCCATCTTTTTGCTTTTTTGCTGTTCTCTGCTTTCCTGCATACTTTAATACAACTAGACTCCTAATAAAGCTCTTCTTATTTACATATTTTTCTATTATCATTTCTATTAAAACTACATTATTATCCTGTGCTGGTAAGTGCTGTTAATATCCTTATTTCATAACCAAGCTGTGATCTGACAAAATCACTACACGCATAAGATTTTTTCATCTATATTTAGATGTAAAATGAAAACTCTGAAAGTTAGTTCACATGAGCAGCTCGTTCATGTCTATGTAAGCTACCATGCGATTGAGAGAATATGCTGCAGCCACTCATTGACACAAGGGCTGCGCCTGTGTGTGGTGGTAAAGCAAGACTTGGCATTTGCTGCGCAGTGTTATTGGGACTGTAGGGAAAGTAGCTCAATTTCGTATGAAAACATGGTCAAATTATTGTTTTAGTTTGGGTCAACTAGTGAGAGAAAATGAATATGCTAATTAAACACAATATTATCTATTATCAATATTAATCCTATGTTAATCCACCTTTGTGCTTTGTCTTGATCTGAAATGCCTTTTGAATGTGATTTTGTCCTGTTGTATTACTGTAGTTATGAAAAAGAGGCAGTTAAGTTAAAAACCCACTCAAGGAGACAAAGATTTGTTTCATCCATGGCTGTAACTTCATCATCAAGTAATCGAAAAACTATAATGAACTGTATTTTCAGATGCACACATCATTTTCTTCTGAATGATTTGAGAGCGCTTTATTTTTAGGTCATAGTGTGGACATGTAGGAATCAGTTGTCCTTTCTGTCTAGTTATATTGTACTCTGTGTGTGAAAATCCTATTCATCTTTCACTGTAGATATTTTACACTTCTATAACTGTCATTATAAGCATTGTGCTTTGTCTTTCCCCCTTGTTCTTTCTGTGCCATTGTTTGGGGGAGTAGGGAAGCAGGAGGAGGTCCAGGCCTGCGAGGGGACAAGGTCCAGGCTAATGGCAGGAAGTCTTTAAAGTTTGTAGCCACAGCATTTCATCTAAGCGCTGAGGGGGCCCCCTGGCCACAGACCCCTGCTTTGATCCTCTCTCTTTTTCCCAGTCTGCCTCTCTGTTGCTGTCTCTCACCATATCACCAGGGCAGGGCTCTAGGTTAATTAACAGATCCAGTTAAGGGATGTACAGTACAGGCACAGATCCATGCACGTCCAAACACAAGTAAACACAAGCAAGAACGTTTTTGGTAGAGTGAACATTAATGTGGACCCAGACACACGGTAACGCAGCTAACAAGCGAGCAGAGACGAAAAAAAGACCGTGTGTACACACAGTCTCTCACAGACACAAACACACATCGTTCCCCCTCTGTGACTCACTCTAACCAATTTCACTTATCTTTATCTTATTCTGGCACAAATCATCTCCTTGGCAATTTAGTCAATGTGATACCAATCTGCTCAATTAGATGTGTGCTGCAGGTGGATTTTATTTGATTTCATGTCATGCCGTTGTCAGGTTAAGTGAAATTTAGTTTCATTCTGTTAAAATGTCTGTTCTGTTCAAGAACGTGTGCGAGAGCAATATTTTTGACTTTGTGAGATAATAATTTTGGCAGCAATTTCTGTTACAGCTCGGTAATAATATGGTAATAGTGGGGTAATAAGAAAGAAACACTGATAATATAAGACTGGAAGATTATCAGTTACCAAAGCAATATCAAGATCTTCTATGTTTATTAATTGGGTAATAACGGCAGAAAATAAGTATTGATACAAATGTATACTTATGAGGCAAGACTAAACAATAATAGTATAGTAATATATAGATAATAATACAACCTGCTAGCAATAGAATAGTATTGTAGTAGTAACATCCTAGTAAAAGATAACAGATGATATTTAATTCCATGCTAATAACCAAAACCTGTGTGGTGGGTTCTTTGCAATAACCAGAAACATTATTTTAACATTGTTTTTAAGAGATTTTAAGATTTAGACCATCATTTTGCTTGTACAGCATGTTAGAGTCGTAATTCTAACATTTATATTTAGCAAACACCGACTTTTTTTTCCGTTTCCTAGGATTTCAGGTAATCATCATCAATCGAAACATTCAATATTGCATTTTGCACCGTCCTAGATTCCAGGTTATCACACTGAGACTACCACACATTTCTAGGTAATCGTAATACAGTGGAACCCCGACTTACGAATACCCCATTTAACGAAAAATTCAAGTTTCGTTAAATGGGGCACTTAACGGCAATATTTCTGCCCGTGTTACGGCATCCGCTGGCTCTGATTGGCTGAGCCCAGAATTCCTACAATGCCCACAATGCCTTCCGAATCATGTGACAACCCCCTTGTCTTTCGTACTTGCGCTTCGCTGTTCCACTTGAATGACGTATTGTTGTTGCAGTTATCAATTAGCCTATCCGGTTGTTCAGTGATGATGCGACGAATCCTACTTCTGGGTCTAAAGTAGTCTGCGTTTAATATGGCTTTTGTGTTGTTAACATGTTTAATGTTATGTATTTTCTTATATTTGATCTCAAAAAGCTCCTAAAACAGTCAGTGATCACTGCTGACCTCCCTCGGCTTTTATTACCGCTAATCATTTATTTAAGCTCAGTTTTTAAAACCTTAGGATGTAACTACAGCCCAGCCCATGCAGCAGTATATGAATGACTAACCTCGTATTGTGGATGGATTATCTCAGTTGTTCTCCTGGCTGAAGTTTGGTCCTTTTACAGCATCCTGCCATGCGATTACATTTGTTCCTGACCACCGAGAACACTCACGTTAACTTTTATCGAGTGGGAAAAAAGTTAGCTTGTTTATATTATGCTAACATAGCTGTGTCGCTAGCGGTCACGTAGCACATCATTATATACCAGCTAGCCCAACTTCAGTAACCCTACAAACGTCACTGCTGTTTAGTTTTCTGTCTTCATTTATGTTGGAAGTGATAACAGAGATGTATGTTTTAATTTGTTTCCAAAACCCCGCAGTCAGGACATGCTATGTTGTATTTAGATAGAAGCTAGCGAGCTAACTCCCTGCTAACTTCTAACTCCGTTAAATGTCATAAATTCCGTTTTCATGGATGCCTGGATGTTAAACTCAATTGTTACACCTGGTAGAGCAGAACACTGATCATTTTATTAAAGATGAAAGACTTTAGACAGTTTTTCAACTCTCAGTAATGCCATAGTGATCGTTTGATATATGGACCTGCAGCGGAGTTTAGACCCAGACACGGCTAGTGACGTCAGACTGAACAACCGGATAGCCTATCAAATAAAGGACTTTAGGCATTTTATTTCAAGAGCTACATACATATAACCAAGTTCATCAGAACTGAACTGGACCAATGCATGAAAACTTTTTAATTTTAAACAAACAAAAAAACTTTTTTGTAGTGTAAAGAAGTTCAAGTATGTTCTGAAAGTGCTCGCATTGAATGCACCATTCATTCAAAAAACAGACAATGAATAGACTGAGGTGTCTTAAGAAAATTATGTACGATTTTACCATTATAACAGTTTTCAACCTTTAGCCAGCCTGCTGTCTTTACAAAGAAATGATTGACTGTTGTAAATCAAAGAAACACGTGGGCATGACTACTTGACTTGACAACCTTACCCTGGCAGGTCATGGACACTGTCTTTTGTCAGCAAAAGAAGAAGATGAAAGGTAAGAAGAAAACTCATGATGATTCAGACCTCTGGCTTGGATGAAATTAACAGTTCAGACAACACAATGCTTCCTGAAGCAGAATAGTCCAAGGATTATTCTCTCAGTCTCTGCAGTTATCCCACTTTGCGGCAGCTTCAGTTTATTTGACATCCTCACATAATGCTCAAGGAACCAAAGTCATGCTAACACCACTCTTATCACTTACATTAATGTATTAACTCTCTTTTCTGTCATATTACAATAGTACATGAAAGAACATGTTAAATTAATCAATACACACTGAAATCTTCACTTCACTAAACCCCGCTGCTGTGTTTTTGCTGCTGACAGCAGTTAGTTGCTATCCATTTCTCTTGATCTGCCCACATAAGTTCAACAAACCAGATCAACAGTTAATGTTTGAGCCCTTTCTCCATTAATGTTGTTTTTATATGTCAGTCATCTAACTGAACTCATGGACCACATGTCTTCAAGTAAGGTAACTGGGTCAGAGTGAAGAGTCCAGAGTTGTACAGACGCCGTCTCTATCCTTAAACTACCCAGTGAGCAAAATGTCAGCGGGTCGATGGATCGATGAGTGGTCGATGTTCTCATCTCTGTGACTTCACATTTCTGGCTTGTTCTGTTCACATATAAAAGGGAGTTTTGGTCAAGAACAATGAGATGCTTGAAAGTAAAGATTTAATACAGTGTCAAGCATCAATTACAGTAGAAACAGTAGCTCCATGTGGATGGAGATTGTAGCAGATTTTGACGCTGTTATAAATTACACAAACACAGAGTGGTGAGCAAGAGTTGGAGTGGGTGGGAGGGCAGATTTTCTAAAAGTTACACCAAATTGTGATGCAATTAAACAGCCATCAGTAGCCATTTGTATCAGTATTCTTCAGCTAACAACTCTTTAATATCTCATTCAATAAAAGCCAGCTCTCTCAGCCAGCCAGAGAGCTACATTTGATCTAAGAGAGGGCACGGTAGCTGACCCTGTCGCCTCTCCTCTCCCCTCTCCTACTGTGTGTGTGTGTGTGTGTGTGTGCTCGTTTATGTGTGTGCATGTGTGTCGTACTTGTGGAGAGGTATTAGCCTAATGGCAGTTGCATTCAAACACTTTTATTAGCTTTTCACATGCCTCTGCTGGGCTCCAGCCACTGTTTCAGAGCCACTCGCTTTAACACGGTGTACACACACGCGCACACACACTTTTTCGCTACCTCTGTCAAGCACCCACACCCTCCAACATACACACACACATTCACACACAGTCACAGGTCTCTAAGTGAGACAGGGCCCTGGGTAATTTGCTGTAGTGGAGCAGAGTGGCACTAAAAGCCTGCTGGGTAATTGAGAGGCTAGGGGACGGAGTGAAGCCGACTGCCCTCTGCATGTGTGTGTGCACGTGGAAGTGTGTGTGTGTATAAGTGAAGGCCCCTGCTCTCTCTCATTATGCTGTGGCTCCTGCTTGCCTGTCATTGTCTGGACGCGGCGCCCACAGAAAGCAACAGTAATGCGCAGTGACACACGGCGTGTGTGTTGGCCTGACTGTATGCGTGCACGTGTGTGTGTGTGATGTGCAATGAGACATCATGTCCTCTGAAAAATAACAGTATCCTCACCCTGCCCTCTCCCATCTCCTACACATGTGCACAAAATGCAAACACGCATAAACACACACATTTATCATTCCACTAGTTGTATCTAGTCCGAAGTCAGATGGCAAACAGTCTCCCCCTCTCCACCCCCACCTCACTTGTTTCCTTCCCTCTGCTCTGTTAACCCCTTTTCATCTCATAGCATTCATCTTTAGTGTATGCACAGCATGTATAAACGTCCAGATGTGTTATTACTAATTATGACTGATTCCTTGCAATATTTTTTTTATGCACGTGAATTGGCATTTTTTTGCACATTTTCTTCTAACTGCTCTAACCTTTGGGTGGTTTAACTACATTCAGAGTGCAACTTCGATGCCATAGACAATATTACAGTGTTATTAACAGTTTGTTTAGCCCTCACGATTCATGCAGATATTTGTGGTATTATTTGGGCTGTATTTAATGAGTTTTGTGTCATACAATAGAATTTCATAAAATTTTTATTTAAAAATGAGTTAAGCCCACCGATGGATGCCGTGATGGTGAATTACTCTGACTTACTCAAAAAGATTTTCCACTGTAACTTGTATGTAATGGACTCTTGAAAATAGAGCATTTAAAAAAAAAAAAAAAAAAAAAAATAGAGCAGTCTTCAGATTAAAGGGTATATGCTGTGAATTGTTTTTATCACAGGTTATTCATTCAGCCATGTTCCTTTTTCTTTCCCTTTCCTCTTCAGCCTCAGCCACTGTAGTAGAGATCAATACACTGTCTTCTTTCCTCAATATCTGTCACTCACAATTTCTTCAGACAGACCTTTTACTCTGCATGCATGAACTGCTCAAATAAAGCTCAATACTGGTTTCCTATGACAGCAGTATGCGGCCTTCTGTAGGGTCCAGACAAGATTATAGCACACTTTTAATCTAAAGATTTAGAAAAGAGCATTTTTGCCTTACCTGGAAAAAAATTGTACAATTAGACCTGGATTTATTGTTTGTCTATAAAGAGACCAACCTTGTGTCAACAGAAGCTCAAACTTTACTTGAAAAATCTAACAAAAATGTTTATAACTTTGCTTTGGACGCTTGAGGGACATTTTGTTTTTAATTCAGTT
>NW_005187415.1:177627-183066 GCF_000239375.1 Pundamilia nyererei
TATATATGTGTGTATGTATGTATGTATATATATATACATATATACAATGTTATCAATTTATATTGAAAATGGTGTTGAGAAAAGACACAGCTGTGCTTGTAAAACACAAGCTTAAGAACGTGTGGGTTGGTGTAGGTCCTCCACCTATTGTGTCACATGACTTTTTGTGTTTGTTTTGTGATGCTGTTGCCTTTCCTAGTGTGCACTGGTACAGAAATGATGTGTTAATCGCCACCAGCAGTGACAAGCTCTTTTACACATGTGGAGAGAGGGGGAGAGACACACACATATGTTTACATGGTGGTTAATAAATATATATATGTGAACATTTTTAGAGGGGATATTTCCAGGCTTAATGGTGTTTCTTTTCATCGGTCGACGTAAGATTATTTTTCCATTTTGTCTTCTCCATTTATGTTACCTATGTGAGACCAACGGTTCACTTTCAGTCTGTCTCCTCTCTGTGCTGCTTCTTTCCTCTCTTGGCTCTAATTGACAATGACATCAAATCAATAATTTCACTTTTTTTGGCCTTTTGTCTGTTTGTGGTTCCTTGCTCAGATGGTATTGGCTGGGAGAGGGAGAACTATGAAAACTGATTGTGTCCCTTGTTACTAGGATAAAAGGGAAGAAGAGTGAGAAAAACAGGGGGCAAATTAAAAAAAGGAAGCGAGGTTGAGAGGAAAGCAAGTAAGAAAGGACCAGTGAAGTGTTCCTGCAAATGTGTGGCCTCCATGTTTGTGAACAGGCCTTTACTCACTCATACAAAAGTGCAAAAAGGCTTATATACTTACATTTTTGTATGTGTATATGCTTGTGCTTCAAGGCTGGCTCATTGTCCTCACTTTCATGTTTCCATGTACTCTTGTGCTGCAGTTTGATCAACTAAAGCTTGTTAGGTGAGCTTTGTCTGAACAGAAGGATGACAAAAAGGCTTTCACCCTTTTCGTTCCACCAAGTGTGTCATTCTGTTCCTTTGAGTTGTTTTTAGACATCGGTTTACACATTGCAATTTGGGCGAGCATCCCAATATCTCTGGAGTTATAGTTCTCTATGTTCTCTATAGTTTGCTGGAAAAAATGGGAAATGGCTAAAATGGTTTCTACTTTTTTTCCCTGCTTCTACCCTGAGCAACCAGGCAGTCTGGTGTGGAAACCCTGTTTGTGAATGTAATAACTAAGAACGGGGTGACGTAGGATTTTAACATTTTATAGGTGCAGCTACTTAAAGTCTTGGACAAGTTTGAATTTCGATGACCTCAAGGTCAAGGACAAAAGTTACGTTTTCTCAAAATCTTGTGAATGTGATAACTCAAGAAGGAAGTCTCCTAGGATTTATGTATTCATACTATAGGTGCTTCTGCAAGTAAATATCAGATAAGCTTGAATCCTGGTGAAGTCTAGCTTTCTGAAAATCTTATGAAAGTGATGAGTCAAGAATGCGGTGATGTAGGATTTTGAAATTCATGCCATAGGTGCAGCTACTCGGAGGCTAAGGGCCAGAAGCAGCTTCCGCCAGTATTCTTCAGTTAAGACAACTAGCTATGGTAAAATCATACCTCCCGAACGTGTCATTTAACCAGGCCTCCATTCATCGTCTTCAGATGGTCCAAAATGCAGCTGCTCGCCTGCTAACTGGCACCAAATGGAGAGATCATATATCTCTAGTTTTAGCCTCCTTGCACCGGCTTCCTGTCTCCTACAGGATCTAATTTAAACTTTTACTTCTTGTTTTTAAGTCGCTTAACGCCCGAGCCCCTTGTTACCTGTCTGAGCTCGTCTCTGTTTATGCTCCAGGAAAAGTCACGAGGTCTAGCTCAAAATTAATGCTGTCCATCCCACGGACTGATCTCAAATCTCGTGGCGATAGAGCTGTCTCTGTGGCAGGTCCCAGATTTTGGAATAGTCTTCCCCTAAATATTAGATCTGCACAAACACTTGATCAATTTAAATCACTACTAAAGACATATTTTTTGTTGGGTTTTTTTTGGTCTTATTTAGTCTTATTTTATAGTCTTATTGTTTTAATTATGTCCTATCATTGTTTTATATTGTTATTATTGTTTTTATATTGTTTCTTTTTAATGGCGTTTTTATATTGTTAAGCACTTTGTGCAGCATCGTCTGTCTGGAAATGTGCTATATAAATAAATTTGACCTTGACCTTGACCTTGACAGTTGATTGTTGAAGCTCTCACCTCGAGTAGTTTCAAGCACCATGTTGCACTTTACATAACTCATTCCAAGCATAATGTTTGCTCACTAGTATAAACTAAGTAAATAAATAAGATTTTGTCATATTGAGGGAAGGCAGTTCCTCTCTCGCTCTCTCTCTGGTCATAAAAGTCAACCATTTGAAAAAAGTTAAAAAAGAATGAGTTTTACTTTCACTCTATTTGATACTTACTGGAGTACATAGGAGTGAGTGTAAAGTGGGACTTTATTTCATATTTGTTTTCCTGAAAGTTTGAGCCATCTTAATTTCAAAAGGACATATATTTAAGTCAAGTTTTCAGGCCTGAAGAATTGATGTAAGCTGTGCTACAAACTGCAGCAAACCCAATTTTACATCCACCCCACGTGTCTCAACTGTGATTTTTCTTTCATACAGAGGCTCAGTTATATAAACATATAAAATATAAACATGAATGTGATGTGGGGTTTTTGCAGAACACGTTGCTCTTTTGAATAATTTAAAAGGCTTTTGTAGTTTTTTAAGTGACTTGTTCCTGCAAAGTGTGTTTGGTTTTACTTTAGAAAGTAGTCAAACAGTTAAAGGTTGATGGTTACCGTCTGTGAAACATTTATGCATTTTGGCCACCTGAGCCATATAGCATAAACGCCAAAGTTCTGTCATTGGAAAGATTGTTAATGTGGCAGCATGGCAGATGGTTTCTTTGTTGCGTTTACTCTAAACTTGTATTTTGCTTGTGTCACACAAGTTTAAAGCCCCAAACTTGTGCAGTGTCTTTACCGTAAAAATGTAATACCAAAAGCGATCATGACATTGTGTGGTTATTAACTCTTTCCCTGACAGCGAATGGGGAAGTTTATTGACAAAAGACACGTAGCAGCTACAGTGTCATACACACACTCACTAGCAAGACAAATGTGCTAATGTGGGCAGGCCCACAAAGACGTATAAAAACTCAGAACATGTAAAATAGTGTTGACCAGAAATAATAGGAAGTGTCTGTGTACACTAAGCTTCTAAACATCTTAAGGTAAAACCACACATTTTTTTCCGTTTGTATATCAGGCATATGTTTACAGAAATAAGCAGCAGTATGACATCAAAAAGGGAAGTAAATATTTGGGCTGATTGTAGTGGATGCCCCTATAGAGTGAGTTCAATTCCAAACTCATGGAACTCATTTTTATACTGTGTGCGACCTTTTCATTGTAAACACTTGGCCATTCGTTTTTCGCCTTTTCCTTCTTCTTTCTCAAAGTTGTTTGAATAAAACCGAGTTTGTGGATAATCCATCCTCTGTTCATTCAGTACTCTTAAGTGTTCTTGTTTGCTCTTTTCTGATTCGCTAATGTAGAGTTTTAGTTTTCATGCATCTTACGTTGATTTGGAAGCCGACACTTTTTGGTGCAAGTCATCTTCCTGTTGACATCATCTACGAATGGTTTGGTGTAAGCATCTGTTTAGAATGACCTTCTGTTATTTTTAAAGAGATATAGTTAGAGCCCTTATTTATGTATTTATTTTAGTTGCACATGAAACTAAGTTGAAAAGTTAGTTAAATGATGAGTGCTGCTTCAAATGCATGCTTTGTATAACCTAATCATTAAACATCGGTGTCTATAAAAAGGTCGTTGCATGAGTTTCTTGCAAAGAGCCTTTCAGTCAGGAAACACGAATAAACAAGATAAAGACAGAAAAATATCTGGTGATGATCTATGAACTCTGTCATCCACTGGTTTATTGGTTTATTGACTACCCCTACAATAGTCACTTGTCAGTTACAGCGTAGCTGTCCCTTACAACATACCTTGCTTTAGTTTTTTTTTTTTTTTCCATTCTATATGTCACCATAATTCAAATGAATGTCCTCCTCATTAGGTAAATGTTTACTGAAGTAATAGGTAAAGTTAAAAAAAAAGCGTAATTTTCTCATGGACTACTACAAGACTGATGCTTCCACAACTGGACTTTTTTTCTTTTTTGCAATCAGAGGAGTTGCCTTCTGGTTGCTGTTTGAAAGAATGTAGGATTAAATCTGTTCTGTGTTGGCGTCACTTCATACCTAAAAGCTCCATCCCTCTTTTATGTACAGACTAAGACAAATAGTGTTTTGTGCAGGTGGTTGAGAAAAAAGGCAGAGTGCTTAAGGTCCATACTGCCGGGGAGAAAATCCTGTTGGTAGCTCAGTATCTCCTTCCCCAAACTGTCTGTCTCTACTGTAACTATTCCATTTAAAATGAGGAAAAACTCTTTAAGATTATATCCTATAGGGATATTGAAAAATCACAAGTAAAGGAATATAATCCATCTGATTTGTAGTGATAGTGCTGTCATATTGCTAAGTCTGTTAACTTGCGCAGTCGAGATTTTTACCAGCTTTCGTTCGAGGTTTCAAACAGGCTAGACGTTATTCATAGACTAGACTTGGCTTTTGTCTTACTGAACAAAGCAGTTATAGCACTCACACATTCATGCAGCCCTTTGAATACTGAACTACTGTATAGCACTTTTTATATCATTGCTTTATCTGTAGCTGCTGTGTTACTATCAGTCTGTATTATCTGTCATGTTTTTCTAATATTGTAGTTTTATCTTCCTTTGTAAAATCAGCTGCCCGCCCTTTCATGTGAATGCACAGGGGAAACCGTGGGTTAACTTAGAAAGTTGATAACCAGCTTTGTGCGACCGAAGCAGACTGCTGATGTTAGGGTGAATTAAGATAACAGGACGGTGCCCTGGGTATGTTGAACCTGCCTAGTAGGATAGGGCTCTAATCAATGTCTGCTGTCATTTAAACAAATAACTACAAATGCTGAAAATATTTTTACGATACCAATACTAAAAAGGTGATGATGGCACGAAGCACAGCATTTAAGTGCCAAAGCTACTGGTGGTAATTTTAATTGTCAGTATCAAAAACAAAAATGGACACACAACAAATGCAGCCATTGTCATTAATCCATTAACAGCAGATTGGCAGCATTTTAGCTAACTACTCTAGCCATTTGTCGGTTAGTTTTAGCTTTTTCTCCATTTATATCTTGGCTTTGGCAAAAGATTTTAAATGGTCTATTATAACTAACTATTTTAAGTATGTATTCATTTATCGGCATTTATTGTTTTCATTCATTAATTAAATTTTTTTATAATAATGGATTGGATTGGATTTATATAGCGCTTTTCAAGGCACCCAAAGCGCTTTACAATGCCACTATTCATTCACTCTCACATTCACACACTGGTGGA
>NW_005187415.1:183983-220880 GCF_000239375.1 Pundamilia nyererei
CAGAGCGAGAGCGAAGTGCTCTAATAGGGTGATATGGTACTACAAGGTCATTAAGATAAGATGGGACCTGATTATTTAAGACCTTGTATGTGAGGAGCAGGATTTTGAATTCAATTCTGGATTTAACAGGAAGCCAAAACAGGAGAGCACAGAGAGGACAGCATTTTGGATTAACTGAAGGCTCATTTTCCTGTGGACTGGTTAATTAATGCCTAAGATTATTAACTTAGTGATTGAAAAGACTTGTTAAGTTGTGTTGATTGTCTCTGAGAGAAGGAAGAAGATAAGATCTTTAGGCCTAACGGACATCATTAAGAGGTAGAGTGTTCATTTTTATCTGTTGTCAAGTGAGGTGCAGCTCATTAAAGGAAGCTCATCACATGGAGACCATTCGTTGTGTCACACTAGTTCATGGGCTGTTGTTATTGAAAGTGAAATTGCTCATAAAGGTCAGCCTGCTAGTTTGACACTCTCACTCACCTGGATCTGGAAAGAAACGGTGATGAGTTATGATGTGGCTTACTCAACCTCATATAGTTTCAGTGTTATTTTCAACAAATACCCACTACTGTTGTATGCCGAAATTTTCCATGTTCCACACATTTCACAGAGATTTTCCACAGATGTTTGTAGATCTAAATGATAGATTTGCTGGTAATTTTGTTGCAATTAACTGTTGTTACAAGGACTGAGATAAGTTGAAAATAATTGGTTAACGAAAAATCTTTTTAGGCCAATCTATCACCAAATTACCCTTAAAAGACAAGATACTAAGTCTCAAGGCTGTTATACACAGAATGTAAGTGAAAATTAACGGGAAATTTCCTATTTTTTTGGCTCAGTCTTGCTGTGTAGGTATTAGGGCTGCCACGCTTAGTCAACTAGTCACGATTACGCCGACTATCAAACGTTGTTTAAAGCCTTGTAAGATCCTGAAAGACGCAGGAATAAGTAGTAGGATTTAAGAGTGTAATAACAGACCGAAACAGAAGATGGCAGTACTGCATGTACAAGGATGCCAGCTGCCATTAAACCCAGAAGAAGAAGAAGAAGCAACTCTGGTATCGCAGCGTTGTCCAAATTCAGGTCGCATCCTTCAGAGGCCGCATTTGAAGGCCGATTACGTTACAGCGACGTGGTGAAGGCTTTCCGAATTCGAAGACTTCTGCAAATGGAGCTGACAAATGCGTCCTACTTTTCCCCAGATTTGAAGGATGGGTCGGGCATATCCTTTGTGCCCCAACCTATCCCAGAATTCATAGCACAGCTCAGCCAATTCCAGTTTTCAACAATGGCGGCAGTTTTAATATTACTCTTATTACTCTTTCTGGGTCACAAAATAAACGTTTAACATATTTTCAGGTGAGAATGTAGCTGTGTAAGCCTCAAATATCTGCTCGGTATCAAGACATAGCATATTTGCAAAAGTGCTCCAATGTTTTCGGAGACGTCTGTTACCCGCCAGCCCGATAGCTAGCCGGGAGGTTCTATGGTCACTCGAGCCGGCAAGAACAGCAGACTCCCGGCAAATCGTTTTCAAACCGCCGCGGTCTTTCGCTACTCAGGTTAAACATGATATATAAGTCACTTAGATAACTTAAAACTGTTATTGTTTGGCTTTTTTTGTGTGTTTTATTTGTTCCTGAGTAAATCGGTTTGGCTGAGGTTAAAGTTACAGTTTTCACACAGCTGAATAAACGTCAAACAGAAAACTGATTAAACAGAAGTGTGAGCTAGTCGAGAATATACTCCAGTGTCCTGGTATATTTTAGATAGCACGGAGCAGACGGCTGAGTTTACTAAACTCCACCGAAACAATCTGCAAATTTTATTAAAATTTAATAAACTATCATCTTGTCTTTATTTTTAGTTAGCACATACCTTAAACACTTAAAGCTGTAAGCTAATGATAGTTATATAAGACCAGATGCTGCTGGTGCAATAAGCTGTAGTTTTACGTCCAATGGATGCATGATCTGATTAGTCGACTAATCGCAAAAATAATCGGTGACTAGTCGACTAAAAAAATAATCGTTTGTGGCAGCCCTAGTAGGTATATAGTCACTGAATGCGTTGCCTTTTTCTTGACATTAGGCCAATGATGAGCTGGTCGTCATGTTTCGAAACAATATAAGAAACTGAGAATTTGGGTAAATGTAGTTCTCCTGAGAAGGCATCCACAGGGATAGTTTGATCCAAGAATTGACGCTGTATCATGACCGCTTGCACGAATTTCAGGACAGGCTTTTGAGCTCTTGTTAGCAGAGCTGGGACCACATCGGAGGAGGCAGAGAAATAATTCAAGAGAGCTGATTGACCCAGAGCAGTGTCTGTGTGCTGTGTGTCTGAGGTAATATGGTATTTTTTACCATTTCCATTTAATTGTATATTCAGTACCGCTACTTCCCATAAGCAGTGGTCTGATTGGTTAGATCTGTTTATTTGGGTCCCAAAAATGTCTCAAATTTCAACAGTGAAATTACAGTGAATGGCTGAACAAACAGTTAAAAAAATATTTTTAAGAGATTCACACCATTTTTACGCATTTGGTGTGTAAAGGTCTTCTGAGTTCAGTTCTCTGAACTCCCTGAAAAAAGATAAGTGGAAGTGAATGGATGGATTATTAAACAGAAGTAATTCCCATACTACTCAGTTACTTTCCTTTTGTTACCTGTCTGTGGAATATAAAACCACAACTTGGTGACAGCCTAATTCTTCGACAGTTGTTGACTTCAGATCTTCAAATGAAAGTCATCAAATGTGTCACAAAGATTTTTGAATGATATATTCGCTTTTGCACAAGCTGTCCCAAATAAAATGCATCAGCACATTTAGGTAACTACATAACAAGGTGTCATATCATACGGTTGAAGGACTCAGATTTTAAAAAAGCAACAACAAAAAACTATAAATAAATACATTTATATTCAAGATTATTTTCTCATGCACCACTGGACCTGAGTTTTGTGTTGAGGATCATCACCCGTCATGGACCGTTCTTTAAAAAAAAAAAAAAAGTTGGTGCAGAAATGAATATCTTGTTTTTTTTCATTGGATAGAGTCTCTAAACTTTTACCGTCTTTAACCAAAATGGGGGAAATGTTTAGACTTCTTTCTATAGCAGCATCAGCATAAGAAGAAATGCTTTCTGATATATCCCCACAGTGAGGATACTTTCAGAGCTCGAACTCAACACAACAAAACATAACGCCCGTTAGGAAAGAAAAAAATCCAACAAGGCAAACACAATAGTCTCTGATTAAGATCTAATGTGATTTCACACTACTTTGCCTGGCACGGAGCAAGATAATTTATTGCCACTGGACTTAGTGAAATATCTGTGCTGACTCGGGGACACGGTGGTGAAAAAAGGGGGTGGTGAGAGAGGGAGGAGGGGGAACATGGTGGATGTGTTCGGGGGGCGTCTGTCATGTTCTGATCAGATGTGGTGGTGGTGTTAGATTGTTGGAGCTGAAGGGAGTCCTGCCAAGAACGGTATCAGCACATGTGTTCAGCACTGTGTTTATGCTGTCGCTCTGTCTGGAGAAATTAGTCATGTCCCATTCTGGAGACTGAGAAGCAACAAGACGGGGAGAGAGAAAAGAGGAGTGTGTGTTTGTGTCTGTGTGCAAGTTCTCTCTCTATACTTAGCATGTCTTTCTCCCTGGACTGAGCAACGCTAGATGAAGACATTCAATTGCTCTGCCACTTCATGTGCTGTCGAGGTCTGTGTGTGTACGCACACATGCTGTACATGCATATATGTAAGCAACAGCATACATACCTATAGATACAGTCACGCTTACACTCAGTGACTTGTGCATTATTCTCACAAACCAGAACACAGCCACTGGGAATTCTCTGCCCAGTGAAATCAATAAAAATGTACACAGTCAGAGACACATGAGAGAAGAGTATAGAGTGTGTGCACAGTACTGGCTGATCCAAGGAAAATGGCTTTTGTTGAGTCCCCTGTGCTATGTAACATTACAGAGTAATTACAGAGTGTGTGCTTTGTTTAGGGGATGTCTAATTATGCTGTTTGGGTTGTGCAGGGCCCTGGGGTGTCACCATGTATGTGTGTGTGCGTGTATCTGTGTATAGTCGGTGAGAAGACACTAATTGTGGAGGCGGTGTTAGTGGTACAGCAACTGTCAGAGAGAGAAAGGTGGAAAGAAACATAGAGGCAGAGGGAGAATGGAGAAAAACAAGCCTGAGTGATGCACTTTGGCCTTTCTCCTAATCTTTCACTACCTCTCTGCCCATCAGGGTCGCATCTAATATATAATATAGCATAATGATACAGCTATGGTGTTGATGAAATTCCCTTTTAGACAGTATATGGGTTTTTGTGTTAAAGTAACAGAGCTTTTATGAAACTGTTTATTTCTCTCAGACGTGAATGTAGTCACTGGAGGAGAATGAGTGTGCTGTGACAATAAAAGGCATTAATTCATTCAAAATACAACAAAAAAACTGGGTGGCTGTCCTTGACAGTGCAAGAATGAAACCCTGTTAGAGACCAGAAACAAAACAGTCACTAAAAGTAATAAGCATGTAAGGGTTTAGAAGATGATTAGTATCTTCAGTAATTTAAATATGCCAGTGATTGGACCTACACCAAACTAAGAATGAATACTCCGCAGAGCGTGAAACCTGCAACTGAACATAAAAAATTCAGCAAATAACACGTCTTTACTTCTAATGTAATTTCTTTTCCATAAACTGTCCTGCAGAAAATTGAATTGAAACAGGTTCAATGCTAGCTGTGTTGATGGAGCAGCTTTAGCATAAAAATAATGTAACATTGCAAAAAAAAGTAGAGGATGATAATAACGATGATTACAAGTCTCCCCGGCTAATTTCGGAGAGGAAAATAAGTGAAATGAACTTTTAAGCTTAAAATAAGTTTGCTAGTTATTGTGGAAATGTAGATGGTAAAAGTTCCATATTCCATAAGTTCATTGTTGCTGTTGGTGATAAACTACACAATAGAGGCTGACCATTTTAATTGTTTGAACTGAAAAACTCTCTGTGGCAGCGCGTGGACTGCACTGCCGCTGCAGGGGAGATGGACGCACCTGCACAGCATCTGCAGTCACGCCTCGCCAGCATAAAAAGTCTGCACTGGGTCTCGGTTAGTGGTGTTGTTGTTGTTGGTGTTTGTGAACAGCAACCGCGTGTGTTAATAAAAGAGATGCTGAAAAGCATGAAAATGTCATCGGATCTGCCGTGGGTCATTTACACTGTTATTCACAGCTTTCATCGCAACTTACACTGTGTTTTCCAGAACTTTGTGTGTTCTTAACCTTAACATCTATTAACGGCATTAAAGATGTGGAACTTCAATTAGTATTTTCATGTTGCATGAACTGATTTTAAAACATAGTTATGTTCATCTCCAACTATTCAAATATTCATCTACTCTGTATTTTGTTGTTTTTAATTTGGTATTTGAATATTCTTCTTTTTTTAATGTATGTGGAAATATAAAATCTTAGCTTGGGTGTCTGCCATCTCTCCCACTCAAAGCAGTAATTTTCAGGCTTCGCTTTGTTAGCAACAACTTTATCAACTTTTCATTGAGCTTTAGCAACAAATCTATATAATTATTCAGCCAACAGTTGCCAGTAGTACCCCTGCAACTACAAGTGTCCTTCCCTGTTCTTTCCATGGCCAAAGCTTCAGACACTGGTTGTTTATTACAACTAAAAAAAAATTGAAGTGCATCATGAAGTTCACTGGATGAACTTCATGATGTAAAGGAATAATCAGGCATTTGTTTGAGAGTTCTAGACAACAGGACATAACGGCATTATGATTTTTGTTTGTGACGTTCCATCTCTAAAATGTTTGTCTGTTTGTTTGTAGCTCTGTAGAGGTCTCAGAGCTCTGAATCTGGTGTCCTGACATCCATCAGTCATGCATTGTACCCATTCCGGCTCACAAAGACTGCACAGGAAAGGCCTTATTCTTCCTTGTTTATAGAATTCTAATTACCTGGGTTGATTTAGACTTGGCAAAGAAAAGTAGGGATGTTGTATTTCAAAAGAAACCGTTTCTCTGAATAGCTATTGGCCAGCTCTGAGAAAGGGTCAAGGTGCTGAGACGCGTCCTTGTCCATACAACAATACAATACCCTGATGTCACTGATGCATAATTGCTAAGCACATTTGTTCCAGCAAGTTGTAGTTCAGGATGACATCTTTGGACTCAGTGGTGCATTGTCTGTATAATATTAGACCAGCCTTTATTTCATATAATGCTCTCCAGGGCATTAATTTGCCCGTGGAACATAATGAAGTGCTTTTCGTTATTGTTAACATTATCATTTACAGAATGCCGAATTATAACCACAATCCATTTTAAATGAATGAAGGAATAAATGAAATAGCTGTTGCAATGTTGTTTTCTATATTGAATTGAGGATGGAATAGTGTAACGTACTGTTGATGTTTGCTGTTGAAGGCTTGAATAGTTCATTGGGTTTTTTAAAATATTTATGATGGAACAGTAACTTAATTTCAACATAAGTTTATAAAGCTATTATAACGGTTTATATTAGACTTTGTAAAGAAATGTTGAAAAGATGACCCTGCAATGATGTCTTCTCTCCTTAACCTTTACCCTTCAATAATGTAATACTGTTTTGGAGTCTGTGTGTATTGTCTCTGTGTTGTACTGCGGCATGTTATGCATAACATGATTAAGTGATGAAGGTGCACAACTGTGCAACTGTGTTTGTGTGTGTTCACGGAAGCATGCTGAGAAGGGCAGTATTAATTTGATAAAACAAGATTGGACTTCAACATTGTGACCCCAGCAGATGCTGCTACTGCTGTTGCTCATACACAAACTATACATAACTGTGTGTTAAGTCCGACTTGATTAGCCATTTCTGGGTTTAGATGCTCTCCACGCTCTATAAATTAACTGAGCACAGAGGCACCATTAAGAGCTAAAAACATTCCAAACTCCTTTGACTACAATGAAGGGATCAGTGTAGCTATTCTCACATGTTCCACTCAAGTCTAGCATCCATATATCCATGAAAAATTGAATTTTCAGGCTTGGGTTGATTTAAAAGTTAGCAGTAATCTGTAAGGAGCAAGTGGGCATTCAGAGATGTTATACCATATTCTGGTTGAAGTATTTGTAAAAAGAAAAAAAGTATGGTTGGGGTTATTCTCCAGGAAGGTACAAGGACTTTTATACGGCTAGAAGAAGAATTGGACTGGTGTGTCAAATGGTGAGTTTGGAGCATGCACCACAAGTTTTTAAAGGTATGATACACAAAAATAGTGCTAATAAAAATACTAAGGGCTAGGATGACTTGAATAGCTGTTTTTGGGTGTGGTTTTCTGAGTTTTGCTTGTAACCACAAATAGGATGTGAGTCAGTTTGAAGTTGCAGTGCTCAAAGAAATGGCAAATGACAGAAACTCCCCATGTTCCTTTTAATTCACTTCTATCTATATAGCCCCAAATCACAACAACAGTTACCTTAAAAATTTTTATATTTTAAGGTAATGACTACAAGAATACAGAGAAAACCCCAACAGTCAGATGACCCCCTTCCCAAGTGCGACAGTGAGAAGGAAAAACTCCCTTTTAACAAGAAGAAACCTGCAGAATCAGGGTTAGGCAGCCATCTGCTATGACCGGCTGGAGGTCTCCTTTGAAAATTGTTTCCCCAATGCCATATTTAATGGAAGCTGCCTCTGCCCCAACTGCAACCAAACTCTTTTAGTTCACCAAAAAAATCACCTTTTTTTTTTTTTTACCAGAAAATATCGTCAGGCTTGGTTTCTCATTCTCTCCTTCAGTGTTGTTCTGTGTTCACCCTGATGGCATGCTGGCGGACACAATAGTGATGTGAGGTTTCAGGCCGGACCCTGGCGGTCTGTCTCCATTGTATCCTGTCTATAATTCAATCAGATCACTCACATTTCACCCAGTCAGATGCTTCGAGTCACCCATCTGTGGAAGTCACTGTCTGTGTTTGTGCATTAACTCATTTTCATTTCGAGACTCCTCATGCCTCTGTTGCTGTCTTCTGTGAGGCTCTGTATGCACTAATCTTTGTGTGTGTGTGTGTGTGTGTGTGGTTGAGGTTTATTAACTGTGTGTGACAGTGTCTTTGTAGATTGCATGCAGATGGTTCCAGTTAATCAGTGTTTTGCATGTACACTGAACAGCCATTGTATTCATTACCTGTACAGTCTAATGTAAACCAATACAGTAGCAGTCAATAGGCTGCTATCTCCGAGTGTTAATCTTTGCATTAAAAGGATTCTCTTTCTTAAGCTTACTTTAAATGTCTCGGTGATACATGGCCGGCTAACAGCCCTGTGATCTTCCCACTCTGTTTGCTAAAGCCCGTCTTTAAAGCTGTGCTTGTGTTTCTCTGTCTTCTTTGTCCATTTTCCTTTTTTTAAAGTCTTATCCTTCTCAACAATCGGGCTCAATTCTAAGACTCTCCTGACCCCATGATAACTTTTGCACCAACAGCTCAGCACACCTGTTCAAACCACGCATGTATTTCCTAACATAGGTTCACTTTTCTTTTTATATATTTTGTTTGTTTTAAAAGTCCCAATTCAGCTAAATTGAGGAACATTCTTTGTCACTATTGTGCTTTGGTGTGTGGTCTTGATCAGCCTTATTTATGCTACAGTCATACTAAGAAAACAGTCATATTAGAGACAATGGGATGCAACAGTGCAATGGGACCAATACGGCAACTGCTTGCTGTCAGCTATAGTCTTCAAAGCAAGTTTAGTGCATCAAGACGTCAATAAAATGCAGTCAGTGTGCTCAAAATGGCAATTTCATGTAATTTGTTTGTGATAAATCAGTGAAAATTGTAAACCTGTTGCCATGTACTGACACATTAACTACTTGCATTCAGAGTCGAACCAGAGCCTCATAGAATTGAAACAGAAATTCCAAAATTCCTCCATAAATAATAACATAATTGATGCAGGACAGAAGCTTAAATGCAAAATGAAACAGGTGCTTACAAACCTGGATTATATAGGAATGTAGCTGGAATACAACCAGTTAAGTCGAGTCCCCTTTTGCCAAGAGACTCATCACAGACTGGCTCACTCTGTTTGGCAATCTGTGTTATGAGTATGAGAATGTTATTGTTCTTCTAAAACAATAAAAGCCAAATTGTTACTATGATCATGTAATTTTGGAGTTAAAAGCTTTTAAAACTTTGTTCAAGGGGACTGCAGGTGAATAATACATGACTTTAAATGAAGCTCTATAAACTATAATCAATACTAGTTGAGGGTAAAGGTAAGGCAAATATAGGGGTAATGGCATCGGAAATAAATAATCAGTAAGCAAGAAAAAAAAGATTTGTATTGTTTGACCCCCCCAAAAAATCCATCCTTTATTGCAGCTGAATACAATGTGAATGAACAGCAACACTGAACTACAAAAGCAGCACTGTGTTAGCAACAGTATCAGAAGTTGCAGAACATGATGTGGTGTTTGATCACAAGAAGCCTTTGGCACTGTGAGATGCTGTGCGCAGAGATGAAAACTGAGAGCATTGATTTCATTGTAGAAGAGCAAGGACTGTGTGTTATTTGCCATGTGTGTGTGTGAACTGTCTGGAACATAAAACTATAGAGGCCCATTCAGACCTTCCTTTCTCTCCTTCCATCAGGAGATAGCAGGGACATTGAACTGCAGCAACAAAAGCAGATTTCCATCAGAGAGTTTCTCAGAGAGAAAGGCATTGTGTTGAAAGGGGCTTAATGGAGGCTCAGCTTAAAGCTTTATTCACACAAACTGTACTCTTGGGTTGGCAGAAACACATATGTGTACACAAACACACACTCGCACACAATCACTTTTCCCATATACCAAACACTCCTTGTTCTCCTCCACTAAAATTGGTGCTCTCATTTTATAATGTTTATAAATGGTAGAGGAGAGTTTGTGACCAGATAGTTGCTCTGGAGCAAGCTACTTCAAACTCTTTGTGCTGATCTCAGGCTAAAATCATATGTGTGATCGGGCTTGCTTTAAAAAAACACGCAGTTGGTGCCTGGGTAACAGAGTCTCTCACCTCTGATCGACTAACCCGAATCACCTCTTCAATGCTGAGCACAACTAGAAAATAATAAACTATGAAAAAATGTTTTATTTTCAAGGAGCCAGCCTTTGTTGTGCACACATATTATATGTCAATATGTTTTTCTAATACTGTTTTAATCCTGCTCAGTCACCAAGAGTTAGACAAAGAATTTTTAGTCCTCCACACAAAAAAACCCCCAAAACAATTCTGCTATTGTATTGGAAAAAAAAAAAAGACCAGAAAATTCTGCATATTCTAGCAAATCATCAAACAAAAAAGTTTCATATTTATTTTAAAACAGATGCTTTTGCTTTTGTCTTCTATGTGTGTCCACTGTAGCTACGTTTTCACTAAGTTGGGGCACTTATAATTCTTTGTGTGTGTTAAGATCACCAGTCAAGATAGTTTGTGTAAGAAATCTGATTACTTTATAAATCCTACATGTCTAATGTATTATATTGCACCTGCTTATAGCTTTAGCACTGCTTCATATGTTATTGCAATATTAATTAACCATATAAATTTTTTTATAACCATTCAGATAATTGTCACTGATGATTTACAAACCAGTTTTTAATAAGTGAGCATTATTATAAATTTGTTTTTCACAGTAAATAGCTTTCACCCTTCCCATAAATTTTGAGATTTACAAGTTCAGTATGTTTTGTTCTTCCCCATAGTGTAACTACATTTGTAGTCAATGTTGTGGATGTGATTCGTCTAGTTTTTCCCATCATACTGGTTACTGAAACACATGTTACACCCAGAATAACTGTTGTATGCTCTCTAAGATTTATTAATCTTACCAAATTTTAGGCATTTATTGAGTCGTGGCCCTATGGCATAAAAATCTGATTTGGCAATATCCATGCAGCCAATTTTCTGATACAGATTTGTTGCATTTGTGGTATGACTCCAAACTCCAGATTTTGTATTTTGGTGACTTCAGGTTTATATGTAAGAACTTTAATGCGTTATTTTAGAAATACTTACGCAGCTTGTGAATTCAACTTAAGCTCGGCAAGAGTCTTAGTCAATCCAGTTTAAAAATGATTTATCCATAATTTTTTAGTGAGATATTTTGTTCCCCTTCAGGGAAAAAAAATTAGATGCTGTTAGATCAGAGAAACAATTGGGAAATTATGAAGTTAAACTAATGAAAGAATTTAACTTTGGGCCAAGCTGCTTTACAGATGACTAGAAACTCTAAACTTGATTATTACTTTTCCAACTACCTGCCTCAAGTTTTGAGGTAGTACAGTAGTATTGCCACTTGGGGAACACTTTCCACAAGGTTTAGGAGTTCATGGGAATTTTGGAATGTTGGCACAGGAGGTGGCTATCCTCAAACTGTTTCCACAAAGTTAGAATGATGAAATTGTCCAAAATGTCTTGGTGTGCTGAAGCATTAAGAATTCCTTTGACTGGAACTAAGGAGGCGAGCACAACTCCTGAAAAACAACCCCACACCATAATGCCCCCTCTACCAAACTTTACACTTGGCAAAGTCAGACAAATACCGTTCTCCCGGCGACTGCCAAACACAGACTCATCTATCGGATTGCACGACAGAGCAGTCTGATTCGTCACTCCAGAGAACACATTTCCATTGGTCTGCAGTCCAGTGTTGGTGGGCTTTTACACCACTGCATCTGACACTCTGCAGTGAGCTTGGATGCAGCTGCTCGGCCATGGAAACCCATTCCATGAAGCTCTCTGTGCACCGTTCTTGAGCTAATCTGAGGCCATGTGAAGTTTGGAGGTCTGTATCGATCGGCTGCAGAGAACTGGTGACCTCTGCACACCATTTGCCTCAGCATCCACAAACCCCCGCTCTGTGATTTTCTGTAGTCTACCACTTTGAGGCTGAGTTGCTGTAATTCCCAATCACTTCCACTTTGTTTTAATGCCACTAACAGTTGACTGTCGAATATTTAGTAGGGAGGAAATTTAATGACTGGACTTGTGTCAGGCGACTGGTGCATGTGCATTTAAGGTTTTGTAAGTGAGCGAGAGGGATGTTAAATGTATTTTTAAACATTTCTATGCACTGAAAGAGAAAACGATCCAATTCGGGAAGCTGAACTTAATACGCTGTGCATAAATAATCACCATTTATTCAGGTTTGGATGTACGCATTTGTAAAATAGTTTCCATGTGATCACAATGCTTCATATTTGTGTCTGGATCGGAGCACGCATTTGTGAGTCCTCAAAAGTTGCATGACTACATTTGTTTATGCTTGTGAATCATATTGTACGCATTCGTAACACTTTTGAGGCAAATTTCTCTCCATAGAAATGGGGCCAAATGCATGCTGATCGACTGTTCTTTTGTTTGGTGCTTCTTGCGTACTATTTCTGTTGTAACCTTCCTCTCGAAAAGTACCTCACACATTCACACACAGAAGCAGTTACACAGCTTGTAAAGTACTTTGAGTGGCCAGTATGACTAGAAAAGTGCTATATAAATGCAGTGCATTTATCATGTACACTGAGATGTCGGGGCACACGCAGCTTTTAGTAGAACATTTGTTCTATCTTCAAATTTGGGATCCACCAACAATGTACGAGACCGAAACAGTTGTCTGTCTCTCAGAAAGCTTTTCTGTCTTTTTCGTCAGTCGTTTTCACAATGAACTGAACAGTTCTGCTCTGTAGATCGTGTACATTGGAAAGCCTGCCTGCTTTTCCTCTCTTTCTCAGATTGGAGTTGTCGTCCTTTATATTACAGGCAAAGTGGGGATGAGTGAGCAGTCCTCTCAGGGATTAACTGCTGACTGACTCCAAAAGTTGAAGGCAGACTTTCTCGTTACGAGACATGTAAAAATCTTCTCAACACATGCGTACACGCACAAGTACACACAGTCCTAAGGTTTTTCCAGTGTTGTCCCAAAAATCATATCGCTCAATATTCCCCCAGAAAAGACGACACAATGGCTGCTCCCAAATCTGATTGGTGTTATTTGTAAGTCAGCCTAAATCTCAGAGAAGCTACACACACAAATGGAACAGGGCTTACTAATCCATTTGTAAGGCAATAGGCAGGCAAACAGGCAGGGGAGAGCTTGCCAAGTGTTGTAATCACAACTAAAGATGATGAGCCCACTCCCTTCCGCTACAGTACTGTGTGCGTTTGTATCTACGCGTACATTTGTGTGTGTGTTTTGTGTGCATTTGCATGTTTGTCCTACATCGCCTCCTTTAGAAAACTGTGACAAGAGAGGGAGAAAATGAATCGGTATCAAGTGGATAATCTACAAAAGTACACTAGGAGCTTTTCCACCTTATGCAAGTCCCCCGCTCATTCATTTGCAGCTACCACGCAATCTCTCTTAGAACAACAACAAGCCGGCAATATGAGTTTTGAAAAGGCGGTAATTGTAAGCAGGTTGGGGAATAAATTAGAATGATGACAAAATACAGAGATAAATCCAGCTTAAGAGAGATGTACGCCACTGTTTATTTGATTTCAGCTTTTCTCTCTATCCTGCTCTTTCTCCCTCCCTCATTCCTGATCTTTTTTAGTGGGGTGGAAAAATGGATTTTTGTCAGCGATTTGGCCCTGAAATAGCTTATTGTCTAAGGCAGCCACTGTGCGGGTACAACGTCAACATCACATGTGTGTGCGAACGCGCTCGCCTGTTTCCATGGGGAGTAATGGCCGTGGAAGTGTGTATTGGCTCTGCTGGCACAATACGCCACTGTGCTCATTGGTTTAGACTGGTGTATGTGTTTACAGTATGTGTGTATGTAGTTCTATAGACTCTCTTGTTGATATTTATAGATGTAAGAATTCTGGTATGAAGGGGCGAGGGTAAGAAGAATGTGGGGAGCAAAGGGGGGAGGGTCAGGCAGAGGAAAGGGAGTAGGAAGGAAAGAAGGAAAGGTTCTTTAAGATAGAATTATTGACAGTCGCCTTCAGCTTTTTTCGTTCTCCTCCTTCCTCTAACTTTCTGTGTCTTTATTCTGTAAACCATCAGTTTTACTTCTCATGTTATGAGTCAGAGCAATTTGTCACATAGAAGCCCTGTGTGCTGGAAAGTCTGATGACCACTGGACTCGGTATGGCTGCAGTTTACTTCACCATACATGTGCCTTTAATGGGAGAAATGTCAAAAAGCTGAAAAAGTCAAATAGTCAAACTTATATTTATTTGTGACTTTCCCACTGATAAATCTCCCTTTCTCAGTTTCACCCTCTTTGATTTTTTTTAAAATAAAAATTTTATGTACCACAGGATAGTCATACAATTACTTTATTTTATTGTTTTCTTCTTTGTGTCCAGGTTTGAAGGGGCTAAGTGGACAGAGCAGCTGATTACTTCTGGATATTTTTTTCCTTCATATTGCTCATCAAGTAACTGGTAAGGGCCTTTTTTCCTGTTAAGAGTGGTGCACATTATAACTCAGATATTCCAGATATAGTCTATTGTTTTAGTCTACATAGGCATACAGCTATGGGAAGAAAATGTGAACCCTTTATTATTTTCCAGATTTCTGCATAAACATGACCTGAAACTTTAATAAATTTCTAAAGTGAGGTTTAAAAATTAAATACAATAAAAATATTAGACAAAATAGTTTTAAGGAAAATGATCCATTGCATATCAGTGAAGAGAAAAAGCATTTGAAATGTTGCTTTTAGTGTCTGAGTTGATCTCATGTGCAGCAGTGACTGCAGCTAAATGTTTAAGGTGCCCGGTGAACCGTCCTTTGGGTTAGCACTGAAGACTTTTAGACCATTGTCGTACTCAGAACAGCTTCAGGTCTGAGGTCTGCGTCCTCATATTCAGTGCTCACTTCAGGCTCTTTTCAGTTATTTCTGTCATTGTTTCCTATCATCATACCTTTTCCTATCATTTAGATCACTGACAGATGTCCTGATGATTTTAGAATTGAATAGTTTTATTGCTTCATCAGTGATGACAAGCCATATTTGCTCAGATGCAGCAAAAAACCAAAGATGCCAATGCCACCATGTTTCTTGATTGGGATACATTTTTAATAGTGTGATGCATTTTTTTTTTCTTGCTCCATATATATAACCCTTCTCACGTAAATGAAAATGTCTATTTTAATCTCATCTATCCAAGAAACACTGTTCAAACAGTCTTCTGACTCATGCATGTGCAGATGGGAAGCGCTCTCTGCAGAGAACAGTGCTTTCTCCTTGCAGCCCTGCCATACACACCATTGTTCTTCAGTATCCTCCACATGATAGACTGAAACTGAAACATGTCACAAACCAGTGCATGAGAGCTTTCTAACAGATCATCTAGTGATATACAGTAGGGCTGCCACGATTAGTCGACTAGTCACGATTGCGTCGACTATCAAAATCGTCGACGACTGACGCGTCGTTTGAAGCTTTGTAAGATCCCAAAAGACGCAGGAATAAGTAGCAGGATTTAAGAGTGTAATAACGGACTGAAACAGAAGATGGCAGCACTGCATGTACAAGGATGCCGGCTGCCGTTAAACCCCGAAGAAGAAGAAGCTGTGTCCCAGAATTCATAGCGCAGCCCAGTTCAGTTTCCAACAATGGCGGCAGCTAGTTAGTTTTAATATTACTCTTATTATTCTTTCTGGGTCACAAAATAAACGATTAACATATTTTCAGGCGAGAATGTAGCTGTGTAAACTTCAAACATCTGCTCAGTTTATCAAGACACCGCATATTTTCAAAAGCGCTCCGACGTTTTCGGAGACGTCTGTTACCCACTAGCTCGATAGCTAGCCGGGGGCTAGGCTAACTAGAGCCGTGAGAACACCGGACTCCCGGCAAATCGTTTTCAAACCCACCGCCGTCTTTCGCTTCTCAGGTTAAACATGATATATAAGTCACTTAGATAACTTCAAAATGTTATTGTTTGGCTTTTTTTAGTATTTTATTTGTTCCTGAGTAAATCGGTTTGGCTGAGATTAAAGTTATAGTTTTTACACAGCTGAATAAACGTGAAGCAGACAGCTGATTATCAGAAGTGTGAGATGCTGGAGAATATACTCCAGTGTCCCGTTATATTTTAGATAGCAAGGAGTTTATTAAACTCTCCCTAACTTATTAAACTTAGCTTGCGGTTGGCAAGTTCTAGTTTATTACAGCATGAATATTGTCTTTAATGCGAAGTCTTCACAAAATAAAACGAACCCCACTAAAGAGGAAATCAAACCAGTGTTGGATTTAAACGGACTAAACATAGCAGGTGTGAAAACGCCCTGAGACTCATATGCCTCTATCTCTGGAACTTTCACTACTCATCTCAAAACTTAGAAAATTTAAGAAATAAATACGACAGTTTGAATTCCTATAAATATAAGGACATGTCACAGTGGATAGAACTGTGTGGTGCGCAGGGCCCGGAGTCAGAAGAAGACAGTGAAAGCAAAACCAGATACAAGACAAATGACCATAAAATAGCGTGGTAGTGTTTTCTTGCTCTTTGTGTGTTTGCATGCGTTTACGTGTGAGTGGAAATCCAGACAGTGTGTGTCTGCTTTGCTGAGGAGACTTAGTTGGCACTGGTTACACTGACCATGCTCCGTGTGTGTGTGCGCGTGCGTTCCACTGTGTACTTGTATGGATGTATGAACGTTTGTCGCGGCCTTGTCAAATCAGCCATGACTCGGCCTACTGCGTGTGTGCCAACCAGGGGTGACCTTTTTCTCTGTGTGTACGCTTGGGAATGTGTGTGTATATGCGTGCCGTGCTGCAGGCAGGGAAAGTCCCTGTCTTCACTGTGCTGGGGAGTTGAAGGGGACACCTCATTCATCTGTGCTTGGGTGAATTTGTGTCATTGTGGGAGTTTCCCATCAGATTGAGAGGGGTTGATGTTCTACATCAGTTTGATCACACTTTTCTAACGTCTGACTTCACGCTTTTAGTATTCGACTTCTGCATTTTGTAAGCACCAAACAGTGTGTGAATTGTCATCGGGAAATGACTCAAAGGCTCAGAAGGGAGCTGTGACACCTGCATTTGCTTGTTTCCCTTGCATTTTCTCTCTTTTGGCCTGGCATACATGTGTGACGACATGTTGAAGTCTTCTAATGAACTGGATAATTTGCCAGATGGAGATATAATCTTGGCAAATGATACCTAAAGTACTACATTACTATCATTGATCTACTGTATGATGTAGGAATGCTGAAACATTGCTGTACATACAGGGATTTTTAATGTATAGTCATCTATCTTACACTTACGTGATCATCAGCCTGCTGGGAGTATCGGGACATTTCGCCTGGGGGTTGTTTTGGCCTGCCGTGAACAGTAAGAAGGAATGAGTATCAGGACAACACTCTGAGTCGCGCAGCAGCAATGTTCACAAGTTTGTGGGCTAAAAATGCACATGAATCCGTGCATGTAGGCCTCTCCCTGAAGGCAGGCAGTGTCTACCTTCTGCTCTACAGATAACAGAAACAAACGTCTTTGTGAAATGGAAAGGAAGGGCGGAGGAAAGAGGAAAGGACTTAAAAAAAAGGTGTGAGTAACAGTGGCAATGCATCTAATAATGCAAAGTTTAAGGCCAAATAAAATACAACTTAACTTCCATCCCTTACCTATCAGCAAATACCTTTTTTAAACTTTTTTTTTAGTCCTAAATTTTTGTACTTTTAACATTGTGATGTCTCAAGCTGAGCTTTTTTCTAAGCTGCTGTGGGGTTAGTTCAAGACGACGTTATATCGTCAGCACAGTAAAGTCAGAGCATACCCTGCTGTAGGGCTCTGTCTGGCTCTAAATACAAAATAAACACCCTTAAATAAGAACTTAAATCAGGAAAGTGTTTACTGAGGTCATAGGTCACGCCAGAAGTAGGGTCAGTATAGTATATGTATGCAGTGTTTTATCCAGTAACTGAGAATGGTGCTCAATATGTTTTATTTAAAGACAATGTATTTCTAATTGATGTTATTGCATCTCAGTCTATCAGCACTGAAGCAAGCCTTGCTCTACTTTCCTTAACATATATTAAACAGATACGATCCTCCATGAAAAGTCCCTTAGAGCATCTCCCTGCAGTAAATCTGCTTTTCTCCATACGTGCTTGTTAATTAGCTCTGTTCCATATCTTGCTGTGTGTTTCTAATGCCAAACAGATCTCATGTCCTCCCTCTCTCTCTCTCCCAGCACTGTCCAGAGCTGTACGAGAGCTAATTGGCAGCTCGCTTGCCTGCCGCGACGGTGATCATGCAAATGTATTGGTGCTTACCAATAGCCGGGCCCATCAAAACATTACGACGGCCATTACCCAGAGCTGGGGCTGGCCTAACGAACATATGCTCCCCCGCCCGACAACCTCCCCCCAATTCCTAAACTCTTATTTATGTGTTTAATTTAATGTGCGAGGGAAGAATTTCCGAAATTAAATTTGGTTTTCGTTGGTGCCTCAAGAGAGTGGCAGCGTTATAATAACATGGTAATTTTTTACACGTCTTTATGAGAAATGAGAAAATTAATTCTTTCTGACAAGCTGTAATTATTGGGCTTGGAACAGTTGCAGCTGAACAGTTTGGGCTGTGGTAGCCTGGCAGTGAGCTGAAAGAGGGAGAGAGAGAGAGAGAAAAGGGGGGTGGAGGAGAGAGAGAATGGAAACACAGTGAGACCGAAGGGGAGAGAAAGAGTTTAGTAGTGAAGCCAGAATTGTATACAGTCACAAAGGAGAGAGACAGAGGGAGAGAAAATGGGAGGAGAATGATGATAATGATCCACAAGGGCAAAGGAGAAGCCAGTAAGGTGGTGGAAGACCCGGGGTGTGAGGGGACAAAGTTGAAAGAAATGAAGAAAAAAAGAGGACAAACTGAAAGATGTAAGGTGAAGATGAAAGGGGCAGAGTTGGTTCAGTCAGGATAAATACGAGTAGGCACAGGAGGTGAGGGTTGGGTGAAAAATGGAGAGAAAAGAAGTTGATGAAATTAGAAGAAAAAGACGAAACAAAAGGGCGAGGGTTAGAGGAAAAAAACAGCAGCAGCGTGATCAGCTGGATAGTAGCATAGTATAGATGAGGGGAGAAGGGCAGAGTGTGCATGCTTTGGAGGGATAAGTTGAGACTCCTCTCAACTTATCCCAAGGTTATAAGAAGTTATGATAGAGGGGGATGAAAGTGGAAGAAGATGGAGTTAATGCAGAGCACTCGAGGTTAGACAAAAGGAAGAAATAGAAGGTAAGCGGTAGTAGGTGATGAAGAGTAAAAGATATGATGGTGATACAATACAGGAGAGAAGATGAGGATGAAAGGCAAAAAGGAATGTGGATGGGGAGGGAAGGAATGTGAGGAGGACAGGTTGGATTAAAGAAAGAGAAGTGCAGGAAGAAAAGCAGAAGATTTACTGAGGAGAAAGTAGAATGCTAGTAGTAGCTAATGGTTCAGCAGGTGTGAGGAAAGAAGGGAATGGGTTGATGATGTGTGTGAGCGCGCAGTGTTTGGTTGGGAGGGATAAGAGTTGTTTGACAAACTCAAGAGAAGAAGAGTTATGAATCACTGGAAAGGTACACAGATGGCACAGTATGAGGGACGGGAGGTACTGATGGAGGTGGAGGAGGGTGTTGCATTAAAGGAAAGAAAAAGACAGGAACGGGATAGAATATAGGAGTCGGGAGGGGGGTGGAGATGGAAGGTATTGTAAGGAGTCATGTCTCGCTTTGTTAAATCAGGCAGGAGTTCCTGTCTTCTTATATGATGTCATCAGAGGAAGCTCCTCTACAGCATCAGCAGCGCCGTCTGTGTCAAGGTTATAACACATTAATATGCACAGTCTACAGCCGCCTGGCCTCACTCCAGGCCTGCTTAGGTTCTCTCACACAAGCGCGCACACACACACGCAGAGACACACACACACAAAGCATCAGCATCTGCTCACACTTACAGAGCTTCTTCGCCTTTGCTCCATCAAGCGCTGGCACACATTCACACATATACACTCACGCAGACACACACGCATTCACGCACAGCTTCCTCTTCTTTGTATCATCATGCGCTGAATATGGAACATGATATTGATATTATGCAGCCATATTGTTTCTGTACCGATATTCACTTAGGCTGCTATAAAAGCACTTTTACAGCTGTGCTGCGATTCGCTTAATGACCCACTACTGTGTGTGTGATTGTCTGTGTCTGTGTGTTTGTGTGCATGCAGGCAAGTGGTTATTTGTTTTCTCCAAGTATCTGTGTCTTAGAAGGAGAAGCTGTGTTTGAGTCAGCCCTTTACATTTCTGTGTGAAAGTGTGTTCCCATTAAGGTTTGAATGCAGTCTTCAGCCAGTGTTATTCAAATGTATGTTTAAATGTTTATCAGTAGGGCAGTTTTAAATACTTTTTTTTGGTTAGGCTTAATTGGAAGTCTAATTTCCAGCAAGAACCCTGGGAGTCCCATTTAAACTCACATGGTACTTTGAATTATTAGTTTTCCCCGTGTAACCGGTTTCTGCTTCACCCCGCTGCAACAGGTCAGCCCAAACGGACTCCTCGACTGTTGCGTTGTGTTTTTAAGAAGACAAGGAGTCTCTGGTTGATCGTTGCCACTTTATTTCCTGAATGGAAACTACTTCTGTGAAAATTTCGACAGCACAGTTGTAACCTCAGCTACCTTGTAGTACTTGTATATCCCATACTATGATTTACTCATTGAAAGCATCCACATCACTTCATTCACACTTAATTGTGATCATTTTTTAAAAGTTTGTTGTTATTTTTTTTTCATTTCTATATTGTTTGTGTTTAAATATATGGAACGACCTGATGAAGCTGGTAGCCAGGCTGTGACACACTAAGATTACAAACTGTTCGTTTTTAATTTTGATTAAACGTATGTTGGACTTGAATGTTTGCTATTTCAAGGGCAATATTATTAAAGGAAAAGCCCAACAGCCTTCAGATATTAACTTGTGTGTCAGTTTTCATGGCAGTGGTTTCAGCTTTGGGACTTTGACTTCATCCCTTCATTTATTATTCATTTATTGTACTACTAGTAACAGGCTTAAAGGACTGATATGTAAGTATATAAAGCAATAATGTGCTGACTACAATTGTAATGTTGTGTTCTTCCAAAACCCTTCCTGTTTCTTCATTGAACGTGTTCCATTTTGTCCTGTGCTGTTAAATGTTTCATCCTAGTGAAGGCATGATGGGACCCCCTGGGGATGAGGCATCTGCCCACCCGGCCACACGCTGAATTATACATGACAGTGCAGGACAGAGTGTGTGACTGTGCGTGTGTGTGTGTGTGTGTGTGTGTGTGTGTGAGCATTTGTAGGTGTCACAGAGGGAAGTGTCCGCTTTGTAGCGTGACTCTGTTTTCCTCTGACATACACTGAGTTGTCCTAGGTTGTATATTGTCTGTGATGGCTTTTCTGTGCTTGCAAATGTTTTGTATCGCTTAGTGTTATGAAGAAACTTCATTTTTAACGTGGTGAATCAAACCTGTTCCAGTTCAAGATGGGGCACCGTAGTTTTGCCAGAATCTCTCGGTGCCAGAACAAAACCTGCAAGCGCCCATTCTGGTGAAGGTAGAAAAAAAAAAACAGTTTGTTCTGGCTTGTTTGTCTCAGGGGTGCTTGCAGGATTTGCTTCTGCTAAGTGGTGCTGGGAGATGATATGGAGGAATATTCTGCACATGGCTAAGTATGTCATTGCCAAAACCTTCTCCAAGAATCTCATTTTGACTTTTTTAATCTTCTACAGATCCTGGACCATTGCGTTGTGAAAAAGTAAATTTCAGATAAATTCCAGTGTTGCTTTTTGGGTGTTGAATGTGTAAGAAGCAACACACACTGCTGGTCACGGTGCGCTGTTTCATGTTGGCTCGTCAGAAAAACCCACCTACTTATTTTCCAGTGTTATTTTGCATCTACTCTTTAGAGAAGCAGTTTTTATGTTCACATGCCAGCCTTTGTTGGTGTAGGCATGCTGATACACTGAGAAGCTAATATATATAAGGTCCTGTTTGAGTTGCCCATTTATCTCGTTTAATGCTGATTATATACAGTATCTAATCAGTAATCAACAGTTTTTATTACTTTGAAGCAGATTGTTGAAGAAGTTATCACAGCTGCAGTTGTTTGATAGTCACCCTGCTTGTAAGGTAACCAACACAAACATATGCGAATGAGGAAGTGTTCTTATATAACTGACAGTGACGATGGAGTTTCACATTAATAACATGGGTGCACCTAATAGGAGGCTGAGAGGGTCCGGCCTGTATTTTTATATATAGATGGTGATCACCAGGCCAAACTAAGCATAGATCCGCTCTTTATCAGACATTATGGGCTAATAAGTACAAACCAAAGTCTATAGTTATTTAGTGCCTGTGAACCAGTTTTGAGGTAGTTACTTTTTTCATCATATGTACCGTGTATGTACTGTTGTTCAGTAACCAGTGTAGCTGCCAAGATTCAATCAAAGAAAATGTGTTGTCTTGTAAAAGTTCTGCTACAGAAACATGCAAAAAGAGCGTTATGTCTGAAAAGTTCAATGCTATATCCTCACCGTGCGTGTTTGTGTGTGATTGATTGTTTCATGTGTGGCCATGTGTGCAGGTATGTGTGTTCTTCACCTGAGATCTTGCTACTGTAGCTAATGAAAGCCCCATCTCTTAATGCAAATGAGGCTGTTGTTAACCCCAATCACAGAGGTCGCCGAGTGTGCATCAATCCCACATCTCCCTGAGTGCTTCACTGGCAGCACGCAGTGGTCCCCACCGCTCAGTAGGCCCACAGGTAATTACTGGGAACCAGAAAGGGAGAGGGCCAGGGGAGTCAGGGTCTCAGGTAGACATGCATGTCACTAGTGCTTTTTTTTTTTTTTCTCATGTCATTTTTTGCCAAACAGAGGGTTGGGTTGCACATAGGGTCAAGTGCAAGTGTTGTCTCCTACCACACCCCTTCCTCCAAAACCCACACGCTCAGAGTGTGACAGGTAATTACAGCATGAGAGTGGCTGCGCTGTATGCAAGATTGGAAGGTCAGGCCCACTGTCTGCTCCCTCGGGGCCACTGAGCATCACCTCTCTGACTAGATCTACAATCAGTTCCATTAGTACCATGTCTGTCTGACCACCTGTTGTGTGTTGTGTCCTCCAGTTAGCTGTTTTATGGTCAGCCTGTTTCCTGTCTGGTACTTTGAAATTGTATGTGTTGTGTAAGCTGCAAAGAAAAATGGCAATGTCCTGAATTAGAGCACTGCAGTGACTGTTTTTACCATTTAATACCAGCTTTTGGATTGCTGCACAGTCTATAACAAGCGATTTTAAAATGTACCTGTTGACAACTTAATACTTGCCCTTTAAATACACCATATTAACAAAAGTATTCACTTGTCTGCTTTCGCACACATATGAACTCGAGTGACATACCATAATGGCTTCAACTCTTCCCTGAAGACAAGGTTTGGGAGTGTATTTCTGAGAATTTTTGACCTTTCTTCGAGTGACACTGATGTTGGCTGAGAAGGCCTGGCTCGACTGGACTTGTTGCACAGGTGTCACAGGTGCAGAAGCCGTCTGCACGCCTAGGTGCTGATTTTACACATATGTGAAAACCACTTGGGACACCTGAATTCAATTATTTGGATAGGTGACGGAATACTTCTGGGATTGAACGCTATAATGTATTATATTGACGAACTCATAATTCAGTCGTGACATTGTGCATTGTGACACGCATGTCCATTATGTTACATTGTGTCATTAATTTCCTGTCTGTTAGTCCTCACAGCGACTCTAAGGCTGTGCCGAGCCACATCATGGAGGAAAATCATTTGAGCTGCTTGTATCTATGACCTAGTTCTTTTGGCGACTACCCAGAACTCGTGACTATAGATGAGGATTGGAATATAGACTGCCTGTTGGGGTTGGCCGATCTGCTCCACAGTCCAGTCGTCCTATCACACCTCTGTGCGGTTGCCAATAACTGATGCATTGCTGCTGGGTTGGGGGATGGGGCCCGTGTGCACCTAGTTAAGGTAACGCTATCCACTCTCCATGATGTGACTGTGTGACCAAAACACATAAACAGATCAGTGCTATCTGGTGAGATAGGCAGACAGACATACAGATTTATTTCCCACTTCTAGCGTGAGACGAAAGACACAGACTGTATTTCAGCTGAACAGCTTAAAATGGTATCAGACATGTTACTTTACTTTCTTCCAGGCTTATGCTTTTGACTTGCTCAGACTATGTTTTGGGGGGTGGGTTTATGCACCAGTTTTTTACTGACAAACACACCCAGTGGGAAAAAAGTTAAGGAAGGCAGATAAACTCAATAACAGGCAGATAACAAAACAAAAGGCAGAAATGACTTCCTGTTTTGTCTCATTTTGTTTATGATGGATCAAGCAGCTGTTCCCTCCACACACACAAGAGGACAGAGGGCTGACCATGAAGTTGTCTGCGTGCACTGGTTGTATGCCGACTTTAATAGGGCAGATTACATTTAAATTTGATATGAATCTGATAATAAGTTATCGCATTAATTCCAATACAAGCTAAAAAAAATAGCCACGATTGGCATGCTGTTAAAATATGATAAGATCCCAAGATAAATTCCTGGTCTTGGGCTAACAACTGTCCCACAACTCTAAAGAAATAAACAGATATTTAATTTAATTTTACTTCACATTAAAATATGATTGATTACATGAAGTTTAAAATAGAAGGTTTCAGGATTGAAGAAGGCTGGCAGTAACAAGCTTTACCAGAGGGACCAAAGATCTGTGTTGTGCATTTCAAAGCCCTTTGGCGCAAATTTTTTGCTCTTGTTGTTTTAGCTATATTAAAACGCAAACTTCACTGATGTATTCTAACAGTTGGAGACTTGTAATCTATGGTATCCAGATGAAGAATACATGTTTCTATACAGTACATTTATGTCTCTTTACTGTGACTTTGATGTAAAGAAAAATCAAGCTGCTTTGAATTTTGAGGTTTAACAGAAAACCAACAGGGTGACACCTCTAACCCCCGCCTTTATCTCTAGTTAATATTCACTGCCTATATATCAATATATCAAGGTTCCTCTCTCTACGCCCCTGTTTGTACATGTTGAACTACAAGCCATTGTTTATATGTAGGATGAGATATGACTGCTTTCCCCTGAAGAGCACTTGACCATCAAAAGAACATGAGCGTTTTCCCACTGGGGCAATAATGGCCACCTTAACAGTATCATGCGCTCAACCCTACAGGCAATCCATGTCCTTCTGCTTAAATGCGTTTGCGAGACGGTTTTTCACTGGTTTAAATAACAATGCCAATCCCTGTTTCTCCCTTGTCTCGCAGCAAACCGGTTAAAGGCCTCCAACAGATTCTGTATTCGATCAGTTTTGAACGATTAGGTTTGCCAAGCCAAATTAGGTTTGAGGATGAGCCTTTGTGACCCACGTAGCCCAAAGGTGCTTTTGCCCTCTTCACTTATTAACTTGTTTCTGTGCAGACGCATTCACAGATTTTTGTCTGCGTGTGAAACTCTGGATTCTATTAATCCATTCATCGGCACATATTTTACTCGTCATGGTCTTATCTGTTTACAAGCAGTCCATAGGTTATGTGACTTTGTGAATGACACATTTGTGTGTCCTCCTGAATACAGAATATTACATTTGTTTTCTTCCATAACAGCTCACATGTGCGTCAGAGCGCACAAGAAAACAAGATTACAAAACATGTTAATTGTCATAGTCGTGGTAGGGTTGCACGGTTATGCACTGAGTGTCTCTGACACCTCACACCAACGAAACCTCTCGGTTGGCTGGGACCTTTCTGAGTGGAATTTGTCTGTGTTCCCTTACCTGCTTGGTTTTTCTTTGGGTGCTTCGCCCTTTTACCCACAGTCCAAAGACATGTATGTTTGGTGAGTTTGTTGGTTGTACAGTAGGTGGTGATGTGAGAGTGTGTGTGTCTGCCTCTCCCTGTTAGCCCTGTGATGACTAGGGACCACAGTGTATCCTGTCTTTTGCCTGCTGACAGATGGGATAGACTGCAGATACCCAATGACCTAGTTGAATAAGCAGTTAAGAAAATGGATGGATGCCTAGCTCGATACTCATGGTCGTGTGAACTGACCGTTTTGTCTACTCTGGATGCTTTTCCTCAAGTCCCGTGATGTAAATCCGGGAATACAAATATCAATCAAGGACCAAGTGACTAAGCAAAACTTGCCAACATTTTTAGATCATATAAGATTCTACACGGACAGGCCATTTCATTAGGCGCACATCTTCAGCTAATAAGATGGGAGCGTCTCATTAAGGCATGTAGACGTGGTCTAGACAAACCAAGCATCAGAATGATTTGAATGTGCTCTGTGTTATATTCAGTTATTGAACACAGTGTACCCATATTCTAATGGCTCCTTCCACCAGATCATCTCAAACTGGTTTCTTGAGCATGAGAATGAGTTCACTGTGCTTGAGCCCGGCCTCCACAGTCTCAAGTCAGTACATCACCTTTTGGATGTGGCGGAACATGAAATTGGCATCATGGATGTGCAACTAAAAAAAATCTCCCGTAACCATCTGAAGTCATCGTGGTAATATGCACCACGATCTCTGAGGAATTAAGAATTAAAGCAGTTCTGAAGGCAAAGGGGGCTCTAAAGTATATGACATAAATTTTAAAAAGAGCACAGCACAGCTGATCATCCTGAGTACGTATATAAACCATGTTAAATGTAAAGCCTACACAAACGAATATATTGCACTGAGATGAAAGCCAAAACCAGCGAGTGCATGGAGTGTGACACTATCCCACTGCACCGTCTCCCTCCCATCATCTTCAGCACTGTGCTCACCAACAGCATCAACAGCCACAGGTGCTGAAGATTTTTACTCTTTTGGCAGCACATGCTGCAAAATCCACTTTGTTCTTAACCCCAAATGGTTTGTACTTTCCTTGAATTTTACCTTGCTCACATTAACCCTTTCCATGTGGATGTGTTCTTTAATTAAGGCACTAAACACAAATCAGAAATGGGTTTCAAGGTGTGATTGTGCCGTTTTTCTTCTTCTTTTTTTTCGATACCTTTATGCATCGTGCTGAATTATGCATTCTCCCCTCCAAAACAAAAGCTGTGGGTGGAGTTGGTGTAAGGCATTGAACAGAGAAGATGAGAAGGCACCCAGTGACAAAAGCAGGAGGGACTGAGAGAGAAGAGAGAGGGAGAGGGGTCCTCTTCTCTGCAATGGGCCCCAGAACAGCCTGGGTGAGCCGGCCTTTCATTATCCCCCATCCCTCTGTGATGAGGAGAAGAAAGGCGGACGTGAGAGAAAGAAAGAGAAAGAACAGACCAGAAGAGGGGAAGAAGAAAAGAAAGAGGCGTTTGATAGAGCTGTGTGGAGACCGTGTGTGAATGAGCCAGTGAAGGGCAGCCATTGTCTTGCTGCGACCTCAATTTGGTACTGTACGCTCCTCTTTTTACTGCACTGTCTCGAACCACAATGCCTCCTTTCTCCTCCTCTTTACTCCCTCTCTCTCTTAAAGAAATAGGGGGATTAGGGCCCACCAAGGGGAGCTGCGTGTCTAGATTGCCAACTATCATGACTCCTCACCATGTGACGAGATGGCAACGAGATATTCTACAAGACCTTTGTTATTTGTGTTTGCTTCCATTTTTACTGGCTTTTGTGCATTATTATATTCACAAGTTAAGAGTATCAGATAAGGGAAACGTAATTGTGTTCTAGGAGGAATGCTGTGTATTTTTGGACAGGCCGAGGAGGGAGGTGCAGGAGGTGAAAGACAGAGTCACAGGGACGGGGACAGAAAGCGCAGCTGTACTTCCTGTTTACCCAGGCCTTGTTTAAGGAACAGGGGTTGCATTCATCTACTCTTCTCTACCTCTGCTGACCCCTTCTCTCCTCCTCCCTTCTCCTCTTGCTCTATTCTCCTTTAGGTCCCCCCCCCACCCCCACCTTTTCTAGCAGCTCCTTTTCCCCTCATCTCTTGCTGATAAAACTGCATTGAACTCAGGAGGATGAGCTAGATTAGGCACTATTTGGTAGGCATGGGTTTAGTACAGGGAATGATTTGAAGGCAGAAACGATTATTAAATGTTCAAA
Organism: Pundamilia nyererei; assembly: GCF_000239375.1. Taxonomy (NCBI): domain Eukaryota; kingdom Metazoa; phylum Chordata; class Actinopteri; order Cichliformes; family Cichlidae; genus Pundamilia; species Pundamilia nyererei. The sequence goes on from NW_005187415.1 coordinate 212,135, forward strand.
CTTGCGGCTGGTACTGTGTGTGAGTGTGGATATGACAGAGGAAGAGATAAATAGAAAATAGATGAAGAAGCAACAGACTAAAGAAGAAAGGATGACAGATAGGATGAACTTTTTGAGAAAGTTGGTTTAGTTTCTGCTGGTGCAGTTCATTTGCTAGGAAGTTGTTAAAAAAAAAAAAGAGAGACTCCAATCGTTCATTTTCTGTCCACCAGCACATGGAGCATGTACACACATAACTCTATTAGAGAACTCAGAAGTTTGGGTTTGCTTTGATGGTGAGTAAACTAACTGTAACTCCACGCCAAAGCAGACCTTGAAGCCACTGAGAGGGAGGGAGGGTTAGAGGAAGAGAGACGGCACATCCCAGTTGTTTGTTCCACCCACCCAAGCCGAGCCCTCCCCAACCTTTCTTTGTGCAGTCGGACATCAGACTGAGATGCCGCGAAAGATGCAGTAGATTAAAAGGATTGTTTCTGTGGCTGCTATAGCCTCTATTGTACAGAGAGACGGTTATAGACGAATCTGCAGTCAATTCATCACGTGCATTTATGCACAAACACACACACCCACGCACGGAAGCAAACTAGCTCGCTTATACATGCACAGATATGGTGTCAAAATGTCGGCGCGACACGACAGGACCCCTTTCATCTAAATGTGCTGTTTGACAGTCCATCTATTTGCAGTCAGTCATTAGGCCACCACACAAAACTGACTGAATGTCACTGATAGAAAAATATAGAAAAGGACACAAAGGGGATGGAAGTAAACTGCCATTTTTTTTTACCAGTTTTTCTGTAACGGGTTTAAATTAACAATCTTTAGTTTAATATATCCGTTACAGCCTCTTACTTACTTTCTTTATCCTGTTTTTGAGACTTTGAGCACAGTTTGGATTTCCATTTAAATGTTGAAGAGATTTATGCCACAGTTTATTTTATTGTTGTCAAATAAAAAGCCTGCATTCTCTTCATTCTGTTATTTAATTCTTCTTTTGATTTCCCGTGATATAAAATGACCTTGAGCAGTCACCCTAAATGTAAGACCTTGTATCTGATAATTAGCATCCGGTAAGCTTGTTTACAGAGTTCTGAAATACTGAATACACATTATTCATGCAGGTTCTTTGAGAGCAGCAGGGGGCTGTATTTAGTGAAGACTCTGCTCTTGAACTGAAGGAATCTCAGCATCTGTCCTCCCTGCTGAAGTGTCCTTGAGCAAGACACTGAATCCTTATCGGCTGTTTGAGCGTAGCTCTTCGGCTGACCCTGTGTTCTGACCTCCATGTAGGAGAGAAAAACCGAGGCTGCTTCTATTGGCCTTTTCCTTTTTTTGGAATTGATCACCCAAAAGTAAGAATATTATATTCACTAGACTCTCGCCACTGGGAGGTCAGAATGCAGGGTCAAATTCGAGACAGCGCCTCTGGGAAATGATAGGGGTTTGCTGGTTTGCTCAAGGACAGTCCATCCACCAAAAAAAAAAAAGAACTGAACCTGTGCTGGAGTTTTTGTTTTACACAAAAAAGATTTTTGTGTAAAACAAAAACTCCTTGCTGCGTTCTGGAGGTCATAGGGCATTTTACCTAATGCCGCACAAACCTCAGCATACTCTCAAACTAGTCCTGAACCTTCCAGGGAAAATGTAAATAGCTTTTGTTTCTTTTTTTTGTTTTGTTTTTTGTTTTGTTTTTTCACAACTTTCTATCTCCAAAATGTTACTTTTTCTCAAGTTAAGAAAACAGAACTTTTTATTTATTTTTCTTTAGTTCGTTTGATAAGCTTTCCTGGGCTGCAAGGTCGCAGCAGCGAGCAAAATCCATAAGTCGGCCCAAACCAACAGCAGAAATAAAATTCACAATAGTAATATGCATAGGAGACGATTGTGCTCTAATTACGCTGTGGCTAAATTGCAGTCAAATGCTCTGAATCCCAAAAAAGAATCAAGGATTACCTTCACATGTTTAAACAATTTGTTTTCGTGCTCCAGTTTGCTGCATTCCCAAACCCTCCTTTGGACTTTCAATTACAATTCATTTTGATTAAACATGCAAATACCATCCTTGATGGTGTCCTTTGTTAGCGTGGCCTTCTTTTGGCTAAAAACCATAGTCTCTTGAGTGTCCCTCATTTAATGAAGATTGAAGATTAAACAACAGGAAAGAGCCATTATTTTTGTCGGGGAATTAAAGTACCATCAATCTCACTTAATCACCTTCTTAATATCTCCTCAGACGCCAGCAGAAAGCTGTTCTCAGCTCAAGGTTAACATGCTTTGTTTTGTCAAAGCAAAGGGAGAGAGGAGAGGGGCAAACAAACAGAATAGATGGATGAAGCCACTCTGTCCACCAAGTGGACACGGATTACAGTGAACCGTGTTGTGTCGGTGGGAGGGTAGGGCCAGGAGGTTGATGTGGAAAGAAATGACAGCTATTGTTTGGCCTCTAATTATCTCTGTCTGCTTATTCGCCCGCTCATTTCCTGTAGAGACAGAGAATGAGACTGAAGGAAGAAGTGCCAGTGGTTTGCCGCTGTAGCCTTGTTAACAGGTGGTACAGTTTGTCCTTGATGACCAGCAAAGTTGCTCTCCTACTGTGTGTGTTTGTGTACATTATGCGGCTTTATGGCATTAATGGCTGGATGGCCTTTTTCTTTTGTTCGCCCATGCTGCGTAATTTTTAAACTGTTTTGGGTGTTTTTTATAAAAGTTATTTTGTACCTTTTAGGAAGAAGTAATATGTTGAGTTCACCTTTAGCGAAATAACTCTCCCAAGCTCTATTTATTGAAAGCGAGAGAATACTTTAGTCACAAGGATCATGTGGTTGTTTTGTATAATCTTGTTTTTAAGGTTAAAAGTGAACCATTAGGGTGCTGCTATAGCTTACTGTGTTGAGCAGGAGATCCATATCCCAAAAGGCTGCAGAGAGCTGGGGCTTGATTCCACCCTGGACCATTTCCTATGTCATCTCCTCACTTTTTCCCCACGTTCCTGTTCACTCTGTTGTGTTTCTGTTGTCTCTGCTTTACTTTAAAATGTAATTAGATTTCCATTTAATTGTCAGCTGAAATAAAAACAGATACTTAGATTGGCAAATAGCTAATATCGGTCAGACTTTAGTGTGTAGTGTTGCAAGCAAACTTTCCCCCCGCTGTGCTTATATTGCAGCGCTTCTTTTAATCTCTGTGTGACAGGGAGGACGACAGACCCGACCGCATAGTTCAGTTTATACACTTTTATTTCCCGGTTGTCGTTTTACACACTCGGCTGCAGCTTTTCAGCTGCCAGCCACACACAACATAACAACAGCAACAACAACAACAGCAACAACAACGTCCTCAGGTGCCAGCACGTTTAATAGGGGAGGCGTGATGAGCCGATAGAGCTCAGGTGTGCCACAAACCACGCCCATCACACTCTGTAACAACCTGTAATAATTTTTTATTATTATAATTAATGAAATAAGACATTGTTAGCTTAACCAAAGTATTATTTGTTGCCTGTGTCTCACACTGACTGCTATGACCCCAAAACTAGCAACCACTAGATTGTGTAAGAGAGCTAGCAAATCTTAGCTAATTACCGTTCCCATGTGCTTTCACATTGAACTGTTTTCACCTCCCAAACGCAACTAAACTACACATGTCTGCACATTTCTACACTTTTGAAAGGGCAAGATTTTCCACCAGCTACACATCAACATTGACATTACAAGAAATTACCAAGAAAAATGTATTCAGAAAGGATCACATTCTAATACAGCAAACCTTTAGCAGTACAGTGTAACCCAAAGTTAATCCAGTCATTCACTTTGAATCCCACAATAGCACAGGTAGCAGACGCCATTAACTTAGTGGGTTTGCTTCATGCACACAATTATTTGACACACAGAAGGTGTTTTCAGCACTTGACAGACACCTGTTGAACAACACTGGTACAGACAGCTGTGTTTGGAAGGTTAGAAGCAGTCGCAAATGATAATCAGCTTTCATGGTGCCTACACGGGGCAGTAATGGCCTGACTGAAACCTGTGATTCTCCAGCTAAAGAACCACTTCCCCTCCACAGAGGGAGCGCATGTAACCACGGAAACCTTCTGTAAAGCCACACAAAAGAAGCCACTGAAAACAGATGGGGATCGAACACTGCAGTTGACTATTATTGATTTAATGTTTGAGAGAGAGAGAAGGTGATGTGGACAGAAGATCAAGTAACTGCTTCTGGGTTCAAGTTCGTCTTCAGCAGCTAAACTGAATCTTTGATCTCGTGAACGTTCTCACACATTTAGATCCTTTTATCAGCCTCATCAACATTTTAACTGTGAGAAAGCACTAGAGATTGTCAGGGGAAGACAACCAAGCAATGTCTCTCATGTTTGCAATGTGGCTCTTTAGACCAGAAGTAGGACTACAATCACCAGCTGCAGTCACGGACAGTGGAGTGGGTTTCTTCCCACAGACCACACCTGAATGATGGAGAAGCACCACAACAAAGACCTGATCAGTGAGGAAGCCATGAAGGAAAAAACAAAACCAGGGGCAGAAGGATGAAATGGTACCCAATTACGAGCATTTCAGAATCTACAAAAGCTGTCCAGATGACATATTTTGGTTCAGAGGGAGCCCTGTTAGACAAAGTGTGTGCGATTTCCAGGTAGATTTCTGATAGTTTCTGTTTTTTAACATATGATAATATCTTCCTTTCCTTGTGTCATATTTTACTAATTAAAGAATAGGAAATTCAATTGTTACACACGGGGTGCTGCTGATTCGTATTGCGTAATGGCTTTGGGAGTAATTCATTCTCGTAGGACTGTTCCTCTCTACAGTACTAGTGTTTCCATCTACTCAAAATTACCCCGTAAATTAAGCAATTGACTGAAATCTTGAAACCTTGACCTTAACATGTGTTGTCACCGTATACCACACACAGGACGCAGACTAGCATCATGTTTGAAACCTTAACCTGTGTCCTTTTTCTTTCGCTAAAACTCAAAGCCTCAAATAACCCCAGTTCTTGTTTGTGCGATTGCTTATGCAATACTAATTATACACATCTGACCAGTAACACGTGATTATGGGAAGAATTGGCATCAAATTTCCCCAATAAAGCCTTTTATTAACACAGACAGACGGGCTTTTCTTTGCTGTTTATTAGGTTTGTGTTTGTCAGCCTGTGTCTTCTGGGGTGAACGGTTTGCAAACCAGGAATAATAAAGGACTGTCACAGAAACCCACCTGATTTGGTGCTTACTTGTACATAATGTAACACTCACACACGCATACCAAACATCACACACAGATATGGGCACAGATGCCTTAGGACATGGTTGCAAGCTCTTGCCCTGTGTAATTTTAAGTGTGTTGGAAATTGTATATTGGGGCCATCAAAGCAGTCCCCTAACCGTTAATGGCTTTACAGCTTGTTCGTTAGTTTTAGCCTGCTTAGGAGGGAGAGTGTGTGTACGCATGCTTGTGTATGTGTGTTGAAGGGAGGTGTTGTTTTGTTTAAAAAAAAAAAAAAAAAAATCAGGAGTGTGTCAGGGTGAACTACATGTACACAAATGCCTGAAAACGCACATCAGTAGAGGAAAGACATGCTTGTCTATATACACACACACACATGTAAGCAGGAGGGGAATGTATATAGTGGAGATTGACTCATATACACAAACACACACAAACAGTAAACCAGCATGTCGATAGTCATCTCTCTTTCTGCCGCTCTCTCTCTGGGAGTCCGGTGAGGCCTGGCCTAATTGAGCTGGCCTCAGGAAGCCCATCATTAGCCCTGCTGCTCCGGTCACACATGGCCACCAGATGTGAGTCCAGCCACAATGGAACGCAGAGGGCCACTCTTTCTCTGTCTTCCTCTTTTCTTTCTCCATCTCTCTCTCTCACACACACACACAGCCTGTTACTCTGTCACTCTTCAGCCTAATAAACTAGCTTTTGTCTCCATACGGCCATTGTCCGTTTAGCCTACCACAGCCGTAAGAGAAGTCATTGGGGCCTGAATGTGATGCTTTGTACTGACAATAGACAGAAATAGGAGAGGCAGAAGAGGGAGGAAGAGAAGGATGGTGAAGGAGAGGGGGGAGTGAAGGGTAACTAGAGAGGTTTTCAATGAACTCTCTGGAATTTTTATGGCTTGTTTTTGCAGTTTGAGAATTCAGTGTTGTGGGACTATGAAGTACGGCATGGCACCTTTCTTAGCTTCCTCTCTACCTGCCTGTCTGCTGCAAGACGCTGCTCGTGATTGGATGATTGTGTGTGTATATGCATGCTGTTTTTATGAGATCCAGATAAAATTAACCTCTTTAGTAAGGGAATTTGTTGTAACTCGTTTAATGTTTAAGGTAAAGGCTTAAATTTGTTACAGTTTTTGGACTGCTTTTCACTTTTCACTTTAATTTGGCAATCATGAGCTTTAATTTGCTGCTACAACAGATAACTCCTTGGAAAGCTTTCTAATAGATTTTAGAAAAGGGTTAGTGTGGTCAGCCACTGATGCCACATATTTCTAACCTTGACTGTTCACTGGACACAGCTGAATTGAATTCAGGTTGAACTGTGACTCAGCCGTGGCTCTGATAGAGTTGGGATTCTGGTTTTTTCTGTCTTGTTTCACAAGCAAAAATATAGAGTATTTGGACGGGCCTGCCAATGAGCAGATTGGCATTGCTATGCAAACTAAAGTTCCACATGATCTATCAGCTTTACATTTGGGTTTTCCAAATGAGGTTTAAGACAGTTTGGGGGAAAAGCATTGCTTTGTGTTACTCCCAATAAATGGTTTGGTTGAATCCCCTCACTCTTACACTACATTCCATATAAAGTTTGAAATTCCAAGTTGGATTTCCAACTCGAAAAGTCGAGAAGCCAAACCCGACTTTGCAAGTTTTATGGTTTTTGCAATCTGTATTATCACTGTTGTTTATTTGTGCCGCACTAAATAAGCCACACAAAGAGCTCTGACCAGCCTCGACCCATGAAAGTGGCACAGCTGTGTTTTTAAGTGCAAAAAAAAAGAAGGCATTGCATTGTACTGCTAGAGATGCATGAATGGCTTTACCTTGCCAGGGACCAAAAGAAAGCCTGCTTTTCCGACTATTGCTACTTGAAACAATGTCAAATCAGGAGTGACTTCACTCCTAATTCTGACGTCTGACTTCCGATGTAAAAGGGGCAAAGCATTCTCATTTTGAAAGTTGAGTTGTTGCTACCAACTAGCCTTGGTACTTACCGTCAGCTAGCTTGCTAGCCAAGTTGCTGCTGTTGGTCCTTAATGTCATCCAGCTGCTTGAATTCAGCGGTCTGAAGAACTCCAGCATCACAGCCTAGGAGAGCAGCTGGTGATGGTACCCCATAGCATTAAAATATAGTGGTAGAAACAACTGCCCTTTAATCAGAACTAAGAGAACTACTTGAAAGAATAAAAGGCAAGCAGAAATTCGACCGTGCATAGACAGTGCATACATACCATATTGAAGTAATGAAGCCTGATGTATCTGCAGCAAATACACTGAAACCACGTTCACACTGCCTTTCTTCTGTTTTCCAATTGTAAAAATGTCTTTATCTCACAGCCACTTAGGGGAGGTGTCTGTGCGTGTGCATGCGAGCGTGTGGGTTAAACTGTGGACGCATGGCAATACATGATCCATTTCGACGGCTGCCCTCATTTGAGACAAATGTAATTATCACGCGTGGCTGAGTTTTTTCTTATTATTGGAAAGTTAAGTCACTAATCTGTGAAGTTGTTCCTCGGCTGAATTAATTCAATTATCTGGCAGCACGAGTAGATATCAAGGTTTGACGTTTATGTCTTTGTGGTTATTTCTGTGTGTGTACAGTTGTGTGTTATGCATATGTGTGTTTTGATGTTAGTGTGTATTATTGTGTGCGTGTTTCTGACATGCTGTAGCGTGCACGAATGTGTGCGCGTGTAAAAATGTGTGAGAACAGACGCCATGTTTTTCAACTCCCACTGGATCAAGGCCTTTTATAATCCACTGAGCCGACATAATTCCACCTCACTTACAATGGATTTGTCTCTGCTTTGTCTCCTCATTATTGTTCTCATTCACATGATAAGCTGCTTCACGATTCCATTAGCATTCTCTTGTAGCCGCCACCACTTTAGTGTTGGGGAATCAAAACTTTTTACTCAATTTGTCTCAGCCTGACCAGCTGAATAACAGCCGTGAAACATTCAGTATGGAAAATAGGTCACCTCAGACTGTTTTCATACTTTTGGGGTACATATGAACCAAAGCATTTTATCATAATATCTCCCTTTATTCTCTGTGTAAATCAGTTAGTTTCCTGTTTTAAAAAGTATACATTGGTAACTGAACTAATCAGCATCAAGACTGGACCACATGCTTATTTATTATCTCTAGGATTTGCTGAGCTCTTTAACATTTTTCAGCTCATTATATTATAATGTGGTTTAATGGCAAGCAGCATGGTGCTGCAGTAGTTAGCACCCTCAAACAATCTTGAGCAAGAGGGTCTGAGCGAGCCGACTCTCTTGGATCCTGCTGTGTCGAGTTTGCATGTCTAAAGATGCATGCACGTTAGGCTAACTGGTGACCCTGAATTTGATCATAGGTGTCTTGTGGCCGGCTTCTTATTCAGCGGCAGCTTGGATAGGCTCCTCCGTAGGAGCTAGCATCTACTGTAAACAGATAAAGTCAGCAGCTAAGCAAGAACTTGAAATTCAGCTCTGTAGAAACTTCTGCGAT
>NW_005187415.1:221609-239145 GCF_000239375.1 Pundamilia nyererei
AATCTTTGTTTTTTTCTGGCTGTCTTTCTCTTTCTCTGTCAGACATGCTAATGCTATTGATCCTCATAGGAAACAGGACAGAACCATCTACAGATAAGAAGACAATGCTTGCAGCAGCCCATAGATTTCTTCCTGGTGCTCTAAGAGGTGTGTTGCAGGCTGTATTGGAGTTCATGGGGTTCTCACAATCTGTTGTCTTGTATTGACAGTCTCCTCTGAGCTCAGCCTAACAGTCTGTTTTTATCAAAGAGGATGGCAAATTTTAGTGTGTGTTTGGTTGTGGATGATTTTGTGTTTGTACATGCATATAAAATCGTGCGTCATGCTTATGCATCCATTTTTGGATTATCTTGATCAAAGACCGTAGAAATTTGTTGATTTTTGCATTTTTTTGTATGTATTTATCTGATGTTTGAGCAAAGGTTTGTGTAATTTATTTATCTAATGTCAGGGTCCCAGACAATGCAACTCCAGTGTCAAGGTTGGCAGTGATGGTTGCTATGGTGACGCTGGCAAACAGATCTCACAGATCTGGGCTCTCTTTCTCTCCTCCAAGAGGAAGGGAGGCTTTTTGAGACTGAAGAGCAGAGAGGGACCTTTTATTTTTCTTCTGCCAGTAGAGTGGTGGATATTGATCAAGAATCGAACCTATGTCGCTCAGTAGAGAAGCCTAATGCACTTCTACTCAAGAGAGGGGAAGGAAAAAAGGATGACCTGCTACAGTGTATCACAGATGGAAGAAAAAGAAAGAATGATTGACAAAGAGTAGGGGACAGAGGGATGGACAAGGGGAGCTTGTTTTTAGGAGCAGATCAATTAGGTCTTTGCAATCTACTGCTATCATCTGCATCTGAAAGAGTATTAAAAACTCCATTTAAAATGCAGCCAAATTCACACATTCAGTACAGTACATCGGCGTTTTCACGCACAAACCAGTCAGCCTGAGCCCTACCTGCTCAGTGTGCCATGCAGGAGGGAGAGTAGTTAAGTGAAACGTGTTGAGCCCTCTCAGGTAATTACATCTCCATGCTAATGTCTAATTAGACAGCTCAGAGGGGACTCATCTGCACTGCATTAATTAATACAGTCAATCCACAACTTACATGCATGCATGTTCAGTGACAAATGCACACATCCCAATCCATGTGTGTGTGTGTGTGTGTGTGTGTGTGTGTGAGGAAATCAATCAGGCCTTTATACTGGTCCCTGCTTGTGTGCGTCTGTGTGTGTGGCCAGGGCACGAACACGGGCTAAAGGGAAATCTGTGCATGTGTAAATACATGCCAGGACTTAAACTGATGCACACTGTCATCTCGATGACATTTACAGCGTGTGACTGTGAACTTACCTGGAATCAGGATCCTCTTATTTGCTAATTCTGTTTGTCAATATTTGAGATTAAATCATGCTGCATAATAATAAGAGGCTAAAGACATCAATTTAAATGAAAAAAAAACCCTCTAATTATGATTTGTAATGAGTCTTAGAGGGCAATAGTTCGCGATTGTGAGGGCTGGGAACCCTTCATAGGGTCACATGAGATAGATGTTGTTCCATAGATTAATAAAGCTGAAATGATTCGCTTGTAAGTCAAATAGCGACTGAATTTATCCTGACAAACCAGCAAAAACAGAGGGGAGAAAAAAAACTGTTTCAGGTCATTTTTCATAATCCTCAGAATTTTTTGGGCTCCTGTGACTTACTTTCTAGTTTATAACAAGATTTTTAGTTTTTATACTGTGATATTGTTTTGTCACATTAACTTGTTATATATTGTTATTTCTTAAAAGCTTCAATTCATTATTACATGACAAAAAAAGAAGCATCTGACGATGCAGTCTTGTTGCTCTTGTATGCTAGAAAATTCTTAGCTTTTAACGTTTTTGTCCTTTTTCTGTAGGAGTGAAGTAACTAACTGTCCACCCATGTCTGAGTTTAGTTGATACACACACTGCTTTAAAATGCATCATTTTGTCTCTTTACACTTTACCCTTTTCCAATTAGAGTAACACCTTTCTGGCTCATGAGAGAATCCTTGATGATTAAATAAGAGGTTTGTCCTCTGCCATGCCAGGCAGACAAAATAAGTCTTAGCATGGTGCCCCACCAGGACACTCCCAGTGTCCACATTGTTGTGTTAACTGGTTTGGCACTGAGATTCATTTTGACCCCAATTTCACCCCATGTCACCTAGAAAACTGCTAAGATCACCAGACAGCACCCGGCACTGTGTGTATTAGCACGTCTATGCTGTATGTGAGTGTGGTACAGTAATCTACCGACCCCGGGCTTTTACAGTAGTGATGAGAGGTAACTGCACTAATTCACTGTCCTACTGTGAACGTCTGGTGCAATTAAGGCCAAGTTGTCAGACGGATCATGCCTCTGTTTTGTTCCTCCATTCTTGTTCTCTCAGTGCCTCCACTCAAAGTGCTTCTTTATTAAGCGCGTGAAATTTATTTTGAAGAATCTTTAAATCTCCTAACGGGGATTCAGACCATGTAATCTGGTATAAAAAAAAACAAACTGGTATGCTTTAAGTAGAGGTTCCGAAAACCGTTTGTTAGATTTATTCACCTTTAATGGAGGCAAAAAGTTTCAATGTTCTCCTGCTGCTATTATTCTGAAAATATTTAGAGGGAAGTGACTGGTGTGTATGTACAGTTTAGACATATATGTATTTATTTTTAACCATCTTTGTACTAAATGTATTTATCCATATGTGTGTGGAGGACTAAAAGAACTGTGTGTACATGACTCTGGCATACTGCAAAGCGTAAGAGAATCTGGTCTCCAGCTTCTTCCTTCGCAGCAGCGTATCTCCATCAGACCACAACATGCAGAAATCTGCTTGCTAATTACACCCATATAAATCAGCAGTTGTAATTATGCTAATTAGACTGCTAACTTCCTCTCAGAAGCCTACACAAACAAAGGCGGCAGTATCGGATGATGTGGCGTGTTAACGAGCTTGTCAACTTATCTGACACAAGCTAATTACTCAACAGGACTCCTCTGTGTTTAGGAAGAGGTAACGAAGCTTCTGCTTTTTAAGGTTGCTGCACCTCTGCCTGTGACCTCCTACACCCGGCAGATTAATACCAGCATCTTTCAATGGGATTACCCTGAAGTTTTTAACTGCATCACTAACTGTTAATCGTTTAATCACTCTAGCTGTCTGAATGACAGTCGGGGTTTTGCTGTGCAAAAGCACCTTGAGTACTAAGCCTAAACTAGATAAGGCTATATAAATTCCAGTCCACTTTACTATAAGGAATTGTGAAAGAACATTTTACTTTAAATGGTGCAGATCAGTCACATGAGATTACAATTAACATGTTTGGTTCATGTACACTTTATAATAGGCACTGTAAAGCGCCTTGAGGCGACTTATGTTGTGATTTGGCGCTATATAAATAAAATTGAATTGAATTGAATTAAATACATTTAAATTCTTTGTCTAGGCCTCGGTAACACATCGCTAGAAGACTAGTCAGCAATTCCTTGAAAAACACTGGTCGCTAGGAAAAAATGTATATTCCCTGACAGGTTGGCAAGTGGTTGTAGGAGGTTGCTGGCTGTTGGATGGTGGTTTAGTGTTGACTTCCGAGGGTTAACTTCAACGTCAAACCAGACTTTGAAGCACATGAACTCAGCAAATAAGCTGATCCGCAGATCTGTCATGTTGGGGATCTACGAGTGGCTGATATAAAAATTTTAGCAAGCTTTATAAATATAAATAAAGTTTGTCATTTCAGAAGGAATCCATTTTGCTTTGTATGTATTTTTTCATGTGAGGGCAAAGGTAGTGATGGCATTATCTGGTATCCAGTGAAGAAGCCACAGGGATTAAAACTACAAGAGACCAGGATTAATTAACATCACATTTAATGGAAAAAAACGAAAAAGAAAATTATGTGCTACTGTCGTAGTGCGGATGTGTGTTTGTGTTTGTGCCAGTCTCAGGTGTTCAGCTTCACAACACAAGCTTCCAGCTGTCATGACACACATGCACACCCAACATTCATGCACAGATTCACACACTCTCAGCCCTTCTCCTGCATATTAACCTTTGCCCTTCTGTCCATCTGCCTGTCTGTCTGTCCATATGTCTGTTGTCTCTCTGTCTGTCTGCATGTTTTTCTGCCTATCTGTCTGTCAATATGTCAGTCTTGCTGTGTGTTTGTGTGTCAGACAGACTGCTTCAGACCCACAAACCTGCTAGAAGTCGAGAGCTATGAAGAACGCCGAGCCTGAAGACAGGTGAGAAAGAAAGTCGCCTCTCATGTTAATTATTTGCTAAAAATAATACTTCAGGAGAAAAGAAAATATATTTGATCCAAAGAAAATACCAAAGTTGGGGGTTTTTATACTTCCTTGAACTTCACTGTTCTCAGAGCAAACTGTACAAACTACTCTTCTAAATAGTTCCTACAGAGTTTGAAGCTGTCTTTTGGGTAATTATCCTGTGGTTAGAGGAAACTCACTCCACTCAAGCAGCATGTCATAGCATTGTGATAATCTTTGTTTTATCCAGTACCAATCCTCAGACTTTGGCCTCACACTCACTCTCCTTCATCTTTCGATATTTCTCGCTCCAGTGTGCTTTTGCTCATTCTAATCTTGTCCTGTTCTTGGTCAGGTCACATATGGCTTTTTCTTAACAACCCTGTGTAGAAGGCCAGCCTTCAGTAGTCTCCTCTTGAGTGTTGTGTCTGGTGTTTTGCATGTACTGTTTAATAGAAGTGCCAGCTGAGGACTTGTCGGATGTTTTTTTTTTTTCCAACCTAGAGAGTTTTAGGGTATAATACTGTGCAAAAGTCTTGATCTGTCCCTCATTTCTTGAAATGAGTAATTAGTTGCAGTGGTTTATTAAAACATGTGCAAACACACATGGAAATACAGGATGCAAGGCCAAAACAGAATCTGTACTGTTGTAAAGAGCTTGAACCTTTATTCTTCCAAAGTGCCTGAACTCTCTTGAGGAACTGTCGTGTAGTTTCTTTAAGTAGTCTTCAGGAATAGTTCTCCAGGCTTCTTGAAGGACAGCTCTTCTTTGGATGTTTGTTCTATTCTCTATCAAGATGATCCCACACTTCTTCAATATTGTTGAAGCCCGAGCACCGGAGAGGCCAATCAACATCGGATAGTGTTCCACTGTGTTTATCTTTCCACCTATGCTTTAACTGCTTTTCAGATGGTGTTGCGTGGTTGATCAAAATATGACCAGTGATCAGTGATAACATCCATAACACCAATGGCTGAAATGCAGCCCCAAACCATGACAGAGCTCCTTTTAAATTGATTCATCGCTCAGTCCAGTTCTTGTGTAATTTGGCATGCCTCAGTATTTTCTCCCTGTTTCCCTTCCATTGAGTTCGTTTATGATGAGGCTTCAGCAAACAGCAGTTGGATTAACTGAAAGGCCAGCCTTGTTGGTACAGAAATGCTATTTTATTTTATATCTTTAAATGTTCCATATATTCAACCAAAAAACTGAGAACAAAGATACAGTTTAAAGTATAGTTTTTCCTTGACATATAACATATCTGTCACGTGAAGACACAACACTGGTTCATGCCAGTATTTTTATGCTTGAATTATTATTCCAGACAAACCAAAAACGTCTGAATTTTGTCAAGTAAAAGGACGGGAATGAAAATAACTGAAAGGGAGCAGAGAAAGTTCTGTCTCTCTTCCTGTTCTTATTACGGTCAATCTGTTTTTGGAATTTTGGATAGAAGAGATCTTTTTATGGGATATTTTAAGACCATCATTAAACCCATTATGATGGACAAACCTAGCCACACTATTTGTTCTGTGACCAACAAAAGCTATTCCAACACAACAATCTGTTACAATAGCATGGCCACTGGAACACAGGAGTGATGGTCACTGTATTTCATTAAAAATCCTAGCTCCTTAATATGTATTTATATCTAATTTACACAAGTTATTAACACTTTAATGTTAGTTATATTGAAAAACAACCAACAAAAGGACGGATAGTATTCACAGCAGCTATAACAAAGCATATAGAAAAGCAAAGAGTAAACATGCCATCGGTTTTCTTCTTCTAAGTAAAGTGTTTTAATAGAAAAGTAACTCTGTCCTTCGTTACCGATCAGAGTTGTTAAAAATGTTCCTCTGTGCATGACTACCACCTGCTGTCTACCTCAGTCTCCTCCTTCCCTCTATCATCTTCCTCCTCCCTCTATCCTGCTATTCCGCTTCTGTCTTTCCACCTTTTTCCTACTGCTTCACTCGCTGTCACGTTCGATTTCATGAAGTTGTGACATGTTGTACTCAGAAATATTTAATGTGTAACAAGTCCAGATAAAAACTACTGTGTAATGTCAATGGCAGTCCCATTGCTGGTTTCCTTGCTCTCTGTTGTTCCCACCTGATTTTCAACACTTTGGGATATTTGATGATCGGGCCCTTTTCTTACCTCATCTTAATTATTTTGCCCTGCGTTACATTGCATGGTTAGCTCCTCTCCTCTCCTCTCTCCCTCAATCTGTCTCTGTGTTCAGTATGCGGTGCTGAGAGGGCATCATTACGGAGCCCGTATTTGAGTCATTTTGATTTAAGCAGCCAGACAATGGCCTGTTGATTGAAGCAACCAGAAGGCAGACAATAGGGTTCTATGCCACATAATGCGCCACCATTTTTTCTGAGCTCCCCGCTTTCAGAAAAGGGCCCCGGCTCTCCATTGTGCCTCTCCCGGAGGGAAAAAAATGGTGCTTGGGGAGGAGGAATATTTTCCCGTGGTATGTCATTATTTTGCAAATTTCTATTATCTCATCATGTTGTCTTCATTGTAATTGCAGCTAATTAGGAGGCTAGTTAGGAGCCTGGGCTTTGAGGCTGACTCGGCTGCTGAAAGGAGCCCACCGATTATGGCCCCGACAAGAGAGGAAGCAGGAGAAAAGGGGAGATTAATGCTGTTACCCAGGAGACACTGGCTTCCATCTGCGGGGAACAATGCAGTTTTGTTTTCTCCGGGATCCTGCTCAGATCAACAGAATGGGCTAGCTCGGCTCTACTCTGCTCGGCGACAATGCCCAATTCTGTCCTACCGGGACTCAGGCAAACCCCCCCTGTCCTCTCCTTACCTACCCTCCCTACTCTAGTCACTTTACCTTCCCTCCTTTCCTCCTCCTCTCGCGTCCCTTCCCTCCGTCATTCTCGCCACCTTTCCTCCGTTCAGCAGGCCCCGACTAAAAAGCTTAGCACCCTCAGCGAGCCAGCCAGCACCAGTGACTGAGAGCTCTCACACACCCCCAGTATCAGATGAAAGCGGCGCAATGTGTGTGGATTGAGTTCCCAGGTTGCGGGAGGTCGCGCCCTTGTCACACACAGAGCTGCAAGGTTTTACTCCCCAATCCCTGCCGAGCTCCAAAGCACTTAATGAAATAATATACTCTGTCGCTTTTGCTCTTTCTTCTTCCCCTCGTTCTCTCACTCACCACACAGACCCCTTCCCACCCCTGCCACCTCCCTCGCTGAGCCGAGGCAGGCCCCTTGTCTCAGAGCAGGGCCCCCGCAGCCCCTAGACACCTTCTTTGCAAAGAGAGAGAGAGAATACAATGAGAGAGGGAGACTACTTTGGTACAGTACAAACACACAGAGGACAAGCAGGCTAGAAGAAATGAAAGGCCTTTGTCAGGCTTTGTCAGGGGGGAGAGGATACTGAGAAAGAAGGAGAAGAACGAGCGCTTATGGATAGAAAGAGAAAGCGACAGAGAGAGAGAGAGAGGCAGGAAATAACAGACCGGATCACATGACTGAGAGCATTGTGATCCTGAGTGAGAAAGGTTTGGAGCAGAGCATCTCTCCATCTGGTCCAAGCAAAAAAAGGGAGACGGATAGAAAAACACACCCCGAGATGGAGAGAGAGGGAGAGAGGAGCGCAGCATGAGAGCAAACAGAGACAGAATGAGAGAAAGTATTGAGTTAGTGCCAGTGACATCTGCTCCCGTGGGCACAACAATAAAACTCCCTCTAGATCGGCCTCGCACTATACAATATATGTTCACACAATGCATCATTTTCAAAGGCACAAATAAATATGTGTGTGTGTGTGTTCGTGTGAATGAAGAATGCTCTTATGTTCACCAAGTGTGCCCACTAATCTGTTTAACATTCACCTACACACTGTCTAAATTGGATCTTTATCTTTATGGTGAATATATCTTTGAATACATTTTGTCTCCTTTTGTGGGAATCGGGGGTAAAATAGTTTTGCAGAGCTTTGAAAAGTTTCCTTTTTGCTTAATTGACAAATAAATTAGGGCACCTCGTTGTTCTTCACAGAAGAATAGGATCGTTCTGTGTGACTCACGCGTGGTATACGGCTGCTTCTACTCGACTCCAGATGCTTATTTAAATCTTCCACGTGCTTTTGTTTTATTAACGCCGCCGTCATTATTCACATATTCTGTTTTCACGCAATTTTCACTGTTTTTAATAACTCTGAACAGAGGCAAGTGTTGCGTGGTGTGGTATGAAACAGCCTACTTAAGCATCTTGTTTCTAAGTAATTATGGCTGAAGTTGTCCTGTTGATTTGACCCTTGTGAAATTTATACCACAATGAATAGTAAATAGCAGTTGTTTGTTAGTAAAGAATAAGGAAACCGTATGACTCTGATACACCGCCATATATAGATGAACAGACGTATAGGATCTGAACATAGCAGCTACTTATCATGTTACTCAGAGCCAGCGAGACACTATTGGTCCAATTAAACCGTCTCCCTTTTCTATAGTATACAATGAAAGAAGTCCCTCTATAAATCCTCGCCATTTATTCTTTCAGATTTCTTGCCTTTTGTATGCGACAAACACTTTGTATATATTTTTTCCTCTTAAGTGTTTTTGGCCAAGGATCTGTTTTTGATTGGCTGAGAGATGATTGAAGAGAAAAAGAGTAATTTTTTTTCCAGTTGGCTTTTGAAAAGTTGGAACTGAATAGTTGGAAAGTTATATGTACCTGAATCAGAAACAAACCCAACAAAACTTTAATCAAACGGCTTGAAATCCTAACAGATTCTGAAAGCGAGCAGACAAGGTAATCTTTGTTGTTTAGGGACCGCGGCGCACCCCTGCGCCATTTATCTTTGTGGGGAAAAATTTCTCCCTGTTGCGTTTAATGTGTAGTCAAAGTGGAGAGGGCGAAATGCTACTCTCTAATTTTGTATGTCATCTCTCTCCAAATCACTTCAAAGACGAGGCCCTTGCCAAAGATTTCCTCCCTTTTTCTCCTTGCCTTTTTCCTTTTCTCTCTCCTCTTTCTTTTGCGCCTTTGCTTGTTCCCTGAGTTGCTGTTGTCACCATCGCTCGGTGCCAGCAAATCGCGGGCATCTAAACAGCAGCACACAATGTCGTAAAAAGGCTCTAGAGTTTTACTTTCAGATGTCACTCCAATAGCACACATCTGCTACGTGCCGTGCATCTGCTAGGCTCTCCCGTCTCACAGAGCCGGGAGTGCTGATTGAACTGAAGACAGAAAACGTCCTCATTATCTCGGGCAATGAGCGAGCAGGGCTCCGCAACAGCCCTTTTAATGCATTTACTCACTTAACTGCAGCCCGGTATTGTGGATACGCACATGCGGATACATGCACGTACACGCAAGCACACACACACACACGTGTGTTGACATAAGGAATTGTATGTACATATATGAACACACAAACACATGCTGCCTCGGTGCCAAACGCCACTGTGTCATGAACAATAGTATTAACCAGCTTTTGTGTCAGTGCTTACTGAGAGCTATCCTCTCTGTCTCTACTGTGTCTCTGCTGGATGTTCCAGCAGCATGGATAAGGCTGATTTAGCGGACTACATGATTTGTCAGTGGGAAAGCAGACAGTGAAAGTCGACCAGGACAGGTGAATCTGCAACCTCTATGCCTGTGTTGACTCTAATGATCTTTAAGGGTAGGAATACACCTTTGCTCGTCTGGTGGGAAGAACTTTGGCCTAACTTAAAGAGCTTTAATGCTTATAAACCTATAAAATCACCTACATATAACACTGCACTGGGCTGATGAAAGTCATTGATACGGAATGTTAAGGGGACAAATTGAAGCTAACCATTAAATACAACATTTTATTGTATTTGTTGTAAGTGACACAACGTCATTTTGCCTCTCTCATACCTACTTTATGTCAATGCCTGCTGCTAAACACCGGAAAAATATACGTTATGTTATTTCTCATTCATTATAGGAAAAGATAAAATAAAAACAAAATGAAAAAGAAAGCTATACTGCCTTTAACACACCGTACAACATTTGGAGGAGTATTCGCATTCCAAGCAGATTGCGCTTTTACTATCATCTGATTGCCAAACTCAAGGAGCAAACTGATATATTTCAATTCATTATTCAACATAAATGTCTGCACTGTGCAGCTTGCAAAGGAAAGTAAGAGCTGTTTACTGACCACCAGTTCTTGCTTCTTTGTCTGACATCTTGGATCGGGTCATCGCTCCCGCGATTCTAAAAAGGATCAGCTTTTATTTTTAAGATTATGTGACCCTGAATCATCCCTTAGTTATACTTCAGTAGGCTGGGGACTTCCCCTGCTACCCACAGCGCTCACCTCTTTTTCACTCCCCATGAATTGATATACCACTGCTGCATGTTATTGACTCTCTCTCATAATTTGATTTGTCCTCGTCACCGTTTGCTGTCCTTTATTCTCTTCACTTCTCGTTCCCTTCACCCAGATGGCTCCTTCTCCCTGACATAGCTCTGCTGAATCATTCTTCCTGTTAAAATGCCGTTCTCTCTTCCCTCCTTTGCCAGTTGTGCTCATAGGGAAGATGACTGATTGCTGGGGTTATCTGGTGTTATCAAATGTTACAGGGTTTTTGCACCTTGAGGGCTTGGTGTCTATTGTGAAAGATTAAAAACGCTGAATTGAATTGAACTGAACTAAAGCAAATGAGTAAACAAAACGGATTTTGTCTGTGGTTTAGATAATTTTCTCTGACTTAAAGATTGAGGTTGATAGGAGAAATCATACAACGTAAATCATGTTTGTCCTTTTGAGCTTCTGAATACAAGATGCGCAATCAGTGACAACCAATGAAATTTAGACTGGCACAATTGCTGGCCAATCAGATGTCAATAAATGACTTCCTCTTCTGCTCTGGCTCCGCCTCAGCATTTGGTAAATCCTGTTATCACCTTTTGTCATCGAGAATCGGTCCAAGCCCAATCCATCACAGAGCACTGTTCCACAGTTGACCAGAGCCTTGGCTTCTTACCCTCACCTACTGACGCAGTAACGATAAAATGTAACTGTGGCAACCGTCGCTAGTGACAGACTTTAATAGTCACATTTCCAAGCCTGTTGTCAGTATCAAAATCGTTCCTTGGCCTCTGCTAAGTATGTCCTCGCAGCCCCTTCTCTGACTCAGTGTCGCTACTCAACGCTTACACTGTCCTCTCAGGTGTACCACAACTTCCTGATGTTGTATAGTTTGTACACCAGTTATTCAGCAGTTCTCTAAAAGCTGATCCATTGTTCAAATTCAGATTGTTAATTAAAAATCAATGACACACGTGATGTGTCACTGAGGCTGATTAGGTGGGGTTTATAATGCCGGGATGAGAGACGGCAGGAGCAGGGTAGTGTGCCAACACAGCCAGCTGAGCTCGAGTGTGTGTAACCTGTATTAGCTGGCTGGAATCAGCAAGGGTGAAGCTGTTCACCACGTTAATAGCTACAGAATGAACTGAGGACACGGTAATAAAGCGATAACAGGACTGGGTTGAGTAGGGGTGGGAGGGAAGGGAAAAGAAAAGAGTGGAGAAAAGGGCTGGATTAGGGAAGGATTAAACAAAAGAGAAACGAGACGGAGAGGGCAAAGAGATCAGGGTGATGGTTATGGTTAAGTGAGGATTGCAGATATATTAAAAACAGGAAACACTGTAGAGTGAGTGAGAGAGATGGTGGAGAGACTATGAAATGAGGGGGAAAACGGCTCATCAGGTAGCAATAGTGGTGTGAATATATTAGTAACTTTAAAGGAGGGCATTTAGTTTGTTTGTAGAGGTATGTGGGATCCAGTGTGTTTGGCACTCGATCCAGCCTGAACAGCAAATTGAATGATGTCTTAGCATCTGCTGCTTCTATTTTAATCACCTGTACAATACTTAAGTGTGTTATTGATAAGATTAGATTAGTGGCAATCTAAAGCTTAAATGAATACAAAGTTAAGCAAAATTGGCAACAGTGTTAAATCATTTTACAGGCAGATAGAAATAAATAATGGCCCACAGCAATAGATGATACGCGACCTTTTCTTTTGCCAAGTGTTCTCACTGCCCTGGCATTTTAGGACTCCTAAAATGGAGACTTTTGGAAACGTTCCTGACCTCATTTTAGTTTGAAATCATGTTTTATTTGGGACGTGCAGAAAAGTATTATTAGAAGCATTATTAGAACAATGGGCACACACACAGGTTTACTGATGACTAAAAACCTTCGTTTTTGTCCCCATGACTACCCTGTACTCAAATGTGACCTGTGTTGCAGGTCTTTGTCATTTCAAACAAAGAGATCAGTGACCATAACTTCACCGCTCTTTCTTTATTTTCTATAACTTAAACCAAAACTCTCTGCTTCCTTTTTAGGCTGGCACTTACATGTGGTCTTCAGGTGTATGCATGCTAAAAGGCTCAAATTAGTGAGGAGGTAGCAAGTCTTCACTAGTGCAAGATAAAGAGATGTCAGGCGGTTGACCCTCTATAAGGAACAACTCCTTTGAAATGGTTGCCTCAAAGTCAGGGAGCAGGTTTGCACCACTAGCAGTCGGCTGTCCGTCTTCAAGATGCCAAGAGGGTGATAGAACAGCATTAACACGGTCAGTCTGCTATCAGTTTGTGTTTGAATGGGGTCATGTTGGGGATTTGTGATAATACAATAGTTACCTGTGAAATCAGAGTCAGAACCTCATAGATTTCAGAGAGAAATCCAGAAATTCCTCCACAAATAGTAACATAGTTGCTGCAGGCCAATCTTGTTTTTGCATTTGTATAGGAATATAACCAGAATAAAACCAGCTGCCAACCAGTGCACCCTATTGAAAAGAGACACGTAGCAGATGAATTGGTGCATACTGACTCAGATAAATTGCAACGTGTTGGCGTGTCTGTGTTTGTGAATTTGGCAGTGATTATTCATCAGCTTCCACCAATCTTGTCTGAGACTGGTTGCAGCCAGACTGAGTTGGATCATGATTGTTTGCAGATGACATGTGCGATTGTCAATGATGTTGCACATTCAACCTGTGGGAGTTGGTACTGGAACTATTTGCAGTCAGTCTCTAAAAGCAAAATAATTCAGTATATGACTTTTCCTAGTTGCAAGGAGGTTGGCGTCCTAGTTTTAGTTTTGTTTCACTGAGACATAAACAGTCACAAACCAAAGATCTAGAGACAGGAGTAAATGGAGAAGTAAATAAAGTCCATCAGTTTGCTAGCTACACCATTAAGATCAGGATGCGCTAAAAGAGAGGGGCACTACTTTTACAGCATCTTTAAAAAACAAAGAAATTGCTTTGACAAAAACATTTAAAAATATGATTGTTTTTTTCCTTAAAGGTGCTGTGAAGCTCATTTGGATGTTCCACACCAGCCAATTGAGTTTAATGCTACAAATAACTTTGTTTAAAAAGAAAGCTAGTTGTTTGCACTGCAGTGTAGAATGCATACTCTATTTTAGAAAGTAGGCACATTTAAATGTTTGGATTTTTCCCCCTCATTACAGTGTGAGATTGATGGCAGAATAACTTATGCATACAAGACAAACAGTCCAACGAGCAAATTAGGCTTCACCTTATTGCCTTAAAGAGCAGAAAGACGCATTCCACATCAAGAAGAGCTGTTTTTAATGATAAATTCAAATGTTTTTATGTAAATATTGTTCTATTTACATTACAAGTGAGGGGAGTGAGTCCCCCGGTAGACAATTCAGAAGATAAGGTAAAGACAGATGAGAATCAGAACCTCTGGACGGGCTAAATGATTAGATTCCCACTCAAACACAACTGTGTGTGTATGTGTGTGTCCATGTCCGTGGTCTAATGACTGCGCTGTCTGCGGAGAGTGGAACACAGGAGGGAATTAGTCGTCATTGCATATCAAAGGCTTAGCCATTAGAGACACAGGGTAGGGTCTTCCTAATGAGAGGGGTACCGGTGTATGTGTGTGTGCGAGCGTGTGTGTGTGGTATTTGGTTGGGTCACAATATATGCATACTTAGACACACACCTTCAAAAGCAGCATGGTATATACATATTGTGCTTTGTTACACATATTTAGATAGAAGGTACACCGAACCAATCACCAAGCAAATGAACACATGCATATGCGTACACAAAGTCAGAGACATACACGGCCTTGCCAGCCCCTCTGGCAGGCCTCGCCGTGCCTCTCAGTGTGGCACGGCGTGGGCAGAGGTGCCAGCGAGATGCCAGGGCTTTGTGTGCCACGCTACATTAACGGCAGCCATCGCACGTACACAGTACACTGCATGCCCGGGGACACAGGACTCACACACCCACCTTCATCTATACATGCATCCCTATCTTTCTAACTCTTCCCCATATGTCTTTACCTTGTTCCTCTTCTCCCTTTATTTCCCTGTGTAGGTGCGTATGTGTGTGTATGTAGGCTGATTGGCGATGCCCTCTGTGCCATCTGCAGCAAGCCCCCCACCACACACACCCTTCCCACTCATCACAAGGATGGGCTTAACCATCTGTGTGCCAGTGTGTTCCCACAGTTTGAAAAGAAGGACTTGAGGGTGGGGGTGGGAGGTTGTAGTAAAAGGTGTTGGGGTTGCCACGGCAGACATTGGAAAATAAAAACGTCATGGCACACTGCATGTTGAGATTACATGAAGTGATATGTGAGCGCATGGTAATAATAGCCTATAATATCCCATGTATAGCTTGCAGTATTATTTGGATGAAACAAACGTAAGACCCTTTATTTTTACCATTTAAGCTTCAGCTTCCATACTTTCCAGGATGAGTTAAAGTGAGCAATAAAATATGTGTAAAGGAAATCGATGATATGGCTTAAAGGTAGCACACATTATTGCTAAGAATAAAAACTAAGCTCTTATGCTTACACGGTACAGAGACGAGAGAAGCAAGTAGCTATGATGCATTTTTAATTTTAACGATCATGCATTCATGTTGTAATTGTACTGTTTATTGTTGCCCATATAGGTAAGTCCAACGGCCATGCTGGTGCTCACCATTACTGCAGGGAAAAGGTACACTGAGTAATTTTCCAACACAGCTCACATGTTAGCTAGCTGATCATTGTTGGCTAATGTTAGCTACTGTTGTTGAGAAGTTTCCATGCTGCTGTTTCTGGGCCCAAATGCCTGTCTTGATACTCTATCAATTTTTCCACATTTAGCTTTTTTTCTTGTTTTTCAAAATTAAAGTTTGCCTCTATTTTCCAGGTTCTCTAATTTTCTGAGTTGTCAAAAGTAGTGTTACACTGATTTCTCAGGAAAATGTAGAACAGCTTCCAGGGAGACAGCACTGCAGTATTTTTAACTCTTAGAAATCCACAACTAAAATTTAAGGATGTCTTCACATCTAATCTTTTTGTTTTGGTGCATTTAAAATCTTGTGTCTTTGCCCTTTTTATGTTTCTAATTTCACCTTATTTGAATCTTTCTTTCTTTTCTTTTTCTTTTTTTTGTGCTGAGATTTTTTTCCTTGCAGTTTTAACCTCCTAAGACCTGAACTCTTCCACAGCATGCATTTTTAATTTCTCTTTGATATTTGGGCATATTGGGGCCCGATGAATGTAAAAACAAAGAATTACCAGATTTTTTTTTCCAACCTTATTTTTGTTTTTAAGAAAAATAAGAGGATATTTGTTTAAAATTTTGATCGAACAGTAGCAGTATAATGCCCTCGTAAGTAGATATCAGGCCCATGTAGAGCAAAATTGAGTATTTTAGTCTAAATAACCCAAAATGTGATGTCCACATATTTGGACGCCAGGTCCTAGGAGGTTAAATTTCTTTAAATCTTCAGGATTTTGCTGGGCTGTCAAAGCACTTTGTAAACACTTTTGAAGGTGCCATATATAATGGGATTAAAGCAAAGTTTTACAAAAAAAGTTGATTTAGTCTGTTTGACTTGAATCTCCATAGTGATGGTGATGGAGGGTATAAATACCAAAAGTTTCTAATCAGTTAGTCGCTTCACCAGTTTGTGTAACTTTACATATCCTGCTTTGGGTTTCTCCATAAAAAGCCAGACTACAACTAGAAAGCAGCTATTTATCATCTTTTCCTTTGACCCAAGTGTCAAAGTAGCTGTGCTTCTTCTGCATGTCTGTAGTAATGTTTCAACACCTTAGGATTAACTACACATCTGCACTGGCCATAGATCTGGTCATTATTAAAATCTGATGTAAATAGTTTGTATGAAAAGCTGTTCTCTGGTAATGATGGTGTGTGGGTGTGAACTGCATGCTGGTTTACGGAGGCCGCTGGGCCGCACGATGTTTAGGAAGCTCACCACAACTGGTGTGCCCATGGGCCAACTGGCTAGGAAAAATCAAGTAGTGCTGCTCTTTTTCTCAGATTTCTGAGCGACTGTTATCTGTCTGTCGTCGTCTTAGCTCTCCGTGCCCGTGTCTTACTTTGGCATATTGTCAGAACTCTTGCGCTTGTCCTCTTAGCCCACCTGTCCCTCTGCAGACGGCGCGCACTCTCAAACACTTCTGTCTCTTATTGTTCTTTTTCACACATAGTAGTGCTGATGAAAAAGAAAACTCTGTCAAACCTCACACTCAGTCTGCTATGGGATAAGATTAGATTTATTTCTCCAGCTGTGACACAGAAATTGGAAGTGGATTATTTAGTAAGAAAAATGACAGAATTAAATTAAAACTAGTAGGCGTTATTGTTAAGCAAGGAACATTGGGGGGGCTTAAATATATATATAGGCTCAGCATAGCCCTCAGGCAGTGGATAGCACAGTCTCTTCTCTTCTTGTTCTCACCAATGGACTTAAAAACACACATTTAAACAGCCTTCCAGGACCACAAAGCCTGTGTAGAAAATCAGAAAATCATTTCCTCTTCACTCTAGATTTCTCTCTCTTTTCTTCTGTTCTCTCTGTCGTCCCCCTTCTTCGCTTAGAGCAAGTACACAGGGGGCTGCCAGGCCGCATCAATCTGGGGCTGAGCTTTTGCCTTGACGTGGAGAAACACAAAGTGCAGAGATTTGGTGCATAAACATGTGCTCTTAAAAACGGCTGAAGCGAGCAAGGAGAGGGAAACGGTGCCAAATCCCCCCATTCAGCCTCATACCCAAGGAGGCAACATCCTGACAGCTTTGAGCAGGGGGAAAAAGTAGGGGGGGGGAAGAATGAAGAAGAACGAGAGAGAGAGAGATAACAACTGAGGGGAGAGATTGTGATGGAAGAGGCGGGAGAAAGGGATGAAGAGGTAAAGTCAGCTCCTGGGGATACAA
>NW_005187415.1:240544-242189 GCF_000239375.1 Pundamilia nyererei
TTTCAAGGAGAGGAGCTAATTAGGAATGAGTTAAGATTTTCACAAAGAGTACAGATCGTTAATTAATTTTCCACGCTGCCATTGTCGGCGAAGAAAACAGCTTTGTTTACAGTGCAGCGTTTACCTTAGTGGTTAGAGCGGCGTGCTCACCGTAGGGGCACGGCAGCAAAAGGGTTCTGGCTTGAACACTGCATGTGCATTCTCTGTCCGGTAACCTTGTGCCAAAGCAGAGAAAATGTGTGATTCAGACTGTCTCGGAGTCAAATGAATGGATGATGGAAGGCATGACCCTGTGGTTTCATTCAAATAAGATGGAATCAAAAATAATTAGAAATTAAATGATAAAAAATGTCCTGCTGTACATCGATGCTGATGTAGATCCATGACATCCCGACTTTTTCATTTTCTGTGCTCCTTAAAAAACACTTTTGCAATATACTCAAGCTTGTGTGTTTACAGGTGAATTTAGTAGTTTCACAAGTCAAAATTTGCCAAAAATCACTTTCTTGATATAAAGAATAAACAATAAACTCTATTTTTTAGGACACTTATAGCATGAAAGTTGGCACTACAAGCACAATCGAACAGGCAGCTTATACTCGCTGCTGTTCTTACTCACTGCAGAACACCAAAAGTGAAGTCATCGCTGCTGCCGTGTGCTGTGGTGTCGCTTCGGCCGTCACGGATGAGCACCATGCACCAGTGTGTAAACAGGTCTGTGTCTACAGACATCTCTATGATACATTCATGCAGGAGCGTAGGAATACCCAGATGGCACACAGGAAGAATGCTGCAACTTTAAAAAAAGATGAGATGTTCTGCAGAAAAGTGTGGAAACCTCTGAGATCATTTTGTTTCCTTACCTTATAGACGGGACTGATTTTTGGACTAAGAGGCAAAAAGTCATCAACATAGTTTGACAGAAAATAAAAAGAGCTAGGCTGGCTCTCTCTAAAGTTAAACCACCTATTTACATTTACCTTGAATACTTTGTATAAATTTCATCAATGTGACTTTCATTAGCTTTTTGTTATCCTCTGTTTACATGTGGAGGGCAGGAAATAGCCAGATGTTGTAGTTGTTCGATCAGATTTCACTTGATCTCATCAGATATATAAGAGTGATCCCTACTTATATCACCTTTACTTATGCTCGTATCTATTATTTTTAATAGATGTGTAAGTGGAGTAAAACACTTAGAGTGCTACAAAAATAGGCTCTCTATAAAGATCCCAAAGATTACTATAAGTACTGTAGGTTTGAGGCTTGGACTTCATGGCCCACATTATTTTTCAGAGGGAGTAAAACCTTTCCAGTGCAGATAAAGTCATGTTAAAAATAAACTCTTTCCATAGATTTCTTTTCAGATTTTTTTTCAGTGCCATGTCTCCTCATTATAAAGCCATGATAAAAACAAAAATAAAAAAATTAATGTACATTACTGTACATCCTCTGTCGTTTTGAGATGGACATCAAAAGTGATCCTTACCAGATTTTAAAATTAGGTCAATTTAGTGCATTAGAAAACGTGATTTGAAATTGAAATTCTAAGTTTTGATATTTAAAAAATAAAAATTGTTATATACAGGGATGGGTATCGTTTAGGTTTTAGCCGATACCGGTGTCAAACCGGTACTTTTGAAAC
>NW_005187415.1:242864-251243 GCF_000239375.1 Pundamilia nyererei
ACAGTATCACAGTATCAGCTTAAAGCACTTGTTGCTGCTGAGTTTGCATATTTTGCTGTGAAGTACAGCCAGACTTTTGACCGCTTCGCCTTGGGCATTTTTAATCTGTAGCTCTGCTCTAAAAGAGCGTATGTACCTGGGCCCGCCTACTATCCTCGGAAACATAAAATGATTGGCTAGAATCTAAAGTGTATCACAGCTCAGGAAAAAAAAGCACCGAAATGTGCGCTGCTTATATATCAATCAATCATTGTTCTGTTGCATGATCCAGTTTTAGGCAAGCTTTATCTCATGGACAGATGGTCTCACGTTTGACTCCAGAATACTGTGGTACAAAGACGAGTTGACGGATAACTGCACAACTGCAAGGTACCCGGCTCCTGTAGCCCCTATAGTTGCAAAACAAGCCACAATCATGACCCCTCCACCACTGTGTTTGACATATGATGGGTTTTTGTGCTGATATGCATGTGTATGCACACGGTGCTGTGCATTATGGCCCAAATCTAAAGGATATTGTTCAGAGTCTTCTAGCATTTTCAGATCCTTAGCAGACCTAAGGCATGGAGGCATGCGTTTTAAACAGGAAGGTGATTTCTCAACAAGCCATACTTGTTTAGTCGTTTTCTACTGCCCAACTGCCAAAACCTCTGTTTTTATAGAGGTGCTCACACTTGGTGAGGATCAATCAATCAAGTGCATAAGGACCAGATCATTTTTATTACATCCGAAAATCTTAGAATTTACTTTACTTTTACCATGACTGTTCTCTGTCATGTTGGTTCAGCCAGATCCAAGGTGTGTGAAGAGTTTTTGTAGGAGAACAAGAATCTCCAGGTTTCTGTATTTACTCTACAGCTCTGACAACAACCAAACCAAAATATTTATTTCATGCAGTAATGTTGGCAGTTTAGTATTTAATTGTAAAGCAGTTAAAAGTTTTCAGGACAAGTCTGCAACCTCCTAGAGTCCATTCCACTAGTACCTCCACTTCTACGGGAGAAGGAGAGAAATTGTGGATGCAAACAAGTTCGGTAAGGGTGAGGCATCTTATGAGTTACACATGGATGTCTCAAAACAGTAAATGTGGCGTGCACTTTACCTCACATTACTGACACCACTATACTTTGGTCGTAAAAGAGGCAGAGACAGTAATTTGTTTGTCTGTGTTCTGGTCTCCACCCGTCTACCTGCCCATTTATCTCTTCAGTTTTCCTCCCTATGTGACGATTGATGGGTTCAGGATGGTAAAATAGACACACAGATAAGGAATTGCTTGTAAGTGTAAATGAACACGCACATGTCTACATCCATGTTCGCTGTGTGTCAGTTAAAGTACATCAGGAGTGAAGGTGTGCTTCTGTGTGTGTGTGTGTGTGTGTGTGTGTGTGTGTGTGTGTGTGTGTGTGTGTGTGCGCATGTGTGGGTGACAGAGGCCCGAGTCCCTGCCTGTATTAAGAGGACCCTGGCAGCAAGAGATAGCGGCTCTATCTTAATGGCTTCTGCCGCCTGCCACTCAGCCTTCAGACGGAGTCTTCTGCCTGCACGTGTCTCCCGACGATAAAGCCACTTCACACGGTTTTGCGCCTCTCCACACTGGCCTCTCCTCTGTCCTCCTCTCCCTAGAAAGAGGAGAGAGAGGGAGAGAAGAAAAGATGCCATAGGTATTGATATATGAGCTCACCCTGAGACTGAGAAGAGTTTTGAGAGACAGGTGGAGAGAGAGCCTGCATGCGCAATTCTGAAATGTTATCTGATATTTGTGTAAGACTGTCCTGCGATGTAACCTAGAACGTAATATCTGATGCAACAATGTCAATTGTGTAGACCTTCAGAGAAACAATAAGACTTTGCAGGTATTTTTGGATCTGTTTTTTCTTCTTCTTTCTGGTGTCTCTTTGTGTCACTGATACTTTAGTTCTAGTGCTAGTGTTATAAATGTAAGGTGAACAATATAAGCTATGTTTTAGTCATTTGTTATTCTACTGGTAGATAACATTGTAACAGTTTGTACTGATCCCTTATCAGCAGGAAATGTTTAGTAATTAAATATCCCTCCATAGATGCATCCCTAGCAGGTTCGACAGATATGATCAGTAGTACTGGACTTTTTGTTCGATGCGTTTTGCAAATAGAACTACCTTAATTCTTGTTGACACAGATTGAAAAAGGTTTCCTCTGAGTTTTTGGTCCATATGGCATCACACAGTTGCTGCAAACTTGTTGCACATCCATTATATTAATGCTCTGTTTCACTACATCCCAATGGTGTTGTATTGGACTGAGATTCGGTAACTCTGGAAGCCATTTGATTGCAATGAACTCCCTGTCTTATTCAAGAAGAAACTAGTGTGAGATAATTTGAGCTTTGTGGCATGCCGGAATTATTCAACTGGAAGCAGCCATCAGAAGATGGTCTTGAAGAATGGCAATATACCGAGGTAGGCTGTCGTATTCAAACAATGCTCAGTTGGTACGAAGAGGTCCAAAGTGTGCCAAGATAATATCCCCCAAACCATTACACCACAACCACTGTTTACACAAGGCATGCTTTCATGTTTACACCACAGCAGAAATTGAGGCTTATCAGACCAGGCAATGTTTTTCCAGTGTTCAATTTAGGTGAACCCAAATTGTATCCTTTGCTTCCTATTCTTAGCTGGCAGGAGTGTCACCCGGTGTGGTCTTCTGCTGCTGTAGCCCATCTACTTCAAGGTTCAATGCGTTTTGCATTTGAGATGCTCTTCTGCAGATCTTGGTTGTAATAAGGGGTTTATTTAAGTAAATGTTGGCTTGTTGTCAGCTTGAAGTTCTCTGGCCATTCTTCTCTGACATCAGGCAAGTATTTTCACCCAGAGAACATCTCTATTCTGATTCTCACTTTAAACTTGAACTAGTTGTTGCCACGGCATTGGTTGAGAGCGCGTCAGGTGTGAGTAAGGCAGCTCAACTTGAAATAATTAGCTTTGCTTCATTTAACGCAATTTCAAAACCTCAACGTCTGGATAACTCAAGCTGCTATGTAAGATGGACAAATGCCAAAGGTTCAGCATTAAGGCTAGCAGTTCCTTCTTGACCTTGAAAAAAAGAGTCTGTAAGTGTTCAGAAGTGGAACATGAGGTGAGATGATTTCATAAGAAGAAGTACAGAATCGGTTCTTTCAGCAGCTTCCTCAAGACATCTGGTCACCTTCAAGTGACAAAGCTCCCCCTGCAGCAACTGGGGTTATAAAAGCATATAAAAGTCTGGTGGAATTATTATAGAGAAAAACACAATGTGATGTTTTTCCCCAAGTTTGGTGTCAATATAATTGCTGATATTAAATTACTTCAGTGTAAAATTAGATTAACTATGATGGTTTTTGAAAATTTAAGTTCTATATGAGGGATTTTGTGAGGTGCGGTCTGAGGATTACCCATAAACCCCTTGATAAAATGCAGTATGGTGGTAGCATCAAATGGGTTAACATGTTGACAAAGCTTTAATATAGTGTGTGCTTCTTAAAATGCAGGCCTAGGCTTGCTTGATAGACGAACGCATTGCTGATTTCACTCCCTGTTGGGCCACCTCATCACCAGTTTTAGGGTTTTTAAGGTTTTTCCAAAAATCTAATATGACTAAAATTGATGCCATTAAACTCTGCTTAATTCATTGCATTAAACAGTTCCTCGTGTTCCACCTTATAAAAATTGGGCTTATGGTTAAAAAACATAATAAGCGCATTGGTGGTGCCAAAGTTCCCAACTCTGATTAAAAAAAACTGGTGCCAAATTTGAAAACGTTTAATTTTATGTTTCTAGGAGTTGCTATAGATTGGAACGGCAGAAGACGATAAGAAAGAAGAAGCATGAGAGAAGCAGAAACAGTTTTTGTGTTTACACAGC
The DNA here is from genome assembly GCF_000239375.1 of Pundamilia nyererei. Lineage (NCBI taxonomy): Eukaryota > Metazoa > Chordata > Actinopteri > Cichliformes > Cichlidae > Pundamilia > Pundamilia nyererei. Next base: position 246,749 of record NW_005187415.1, read on the forward strand.
TTTGCAGTTTGGCCTCCAATGATTTTGACTTGCAGATGGGGGAGCAAGAATAGAATGCTTGTGTTGTCCTTTAATGCAACTAAATGGTTGTTTTAATTTAGAAGACTTGTTGGCTGTTCTTTCCAACTCAACCTTTTTTTTTTTTCTTTGTCAACATAAGAAGTCCTGGAGGTGCTCTGGCAACTGAGCATACTGCACCTGCTTATTAAGACAGTGTGGTACAGTGAGTGGCCCCAAGATAAACGAGTAAACAGAACTTGAGCTGAAATAATTTTGTCAGCTGTTGTTTCGACTATCTCTCTCCACAATATTTGGCCACAGAAACTGTGGTATAGTTATGTTATCAAAGAGGATCACGTTAATGATTGAAGTGTAACTACACACAGTCTGATGCACTCTTGTTTATCATTGAAATTGTGTACAGCTGCCTACTGAACTTATTTTTAGGATCCTAGACCCAATAATCATTAATCACTATAAAGCAGTCATTTTGAAAGCAAATTATTGACCGTTTCTGTCTTATGAAGAATGGCTGCAACAGGAAAAAAGGAAAAGGTAAATGCAAAATTTTGGACAGCTCTTCCCCAGAACTTTGATTCACAGCAACAAAGCACAGGAATATTCAACAATCTTTAGCACGCTCATTTCTCTCCGATTTAAATGCAAACTGTCATTTTCGAGACGCGATCTTGCTCTTTCACGAAAAGCCCTCTTAGGTCCATAACTACTGATTTGCCACATTGTGTCTGATGTGTGTGTCTCTGCATTTGCATAATATGGCGCATGAATGTTTGTGAAAATGTGGGGGTGATGTGTGCGACTATGTGTGTGTGTATCTTCGGGCTTTGGGATTGTTTGCTGCCGGTCTCTCCCTGCCCTTGCACATAGTCGGCCCTTAATGCACTACAGCTGTTAGGGTCCCGACACGGGGGCCTCCCATCAACGGTTTCATTGTAATGGACTGTGTTTTTTCCCCTTTGGTAGTGAATGAGTGTGTGATACGTGTGTGTATCTGCAGCACAGTGGATGTTTGCTGTATCGCCTGGATATTTTGTTTTCCTGTCTCTGTGATGGTGTGTTTGGTTCTGTGTGCGCTTTGTCCTCGAAGAGCAGCTCTGTGACACTTTCTACTTTTCTCAAACATTTGAAACTTAGGAATGACTTCAGAATCCTGTTTTTTAAATCAGCCAAAACAATAATTTCTGGTCCTTTTGTTTAATTGAATTCTTCTGCAACACACGAACTGCAGGCAGTACTTTGTTATTGGGAGACTGGTTGTTCCTAGAGCACTCTGTGTTAGAGGACAGAGCCTTCTAGGTTGTTTTGGTGTGAGATGCACAGTTTTGGTGATATTGGCTCTAGACATGTAGGCTTTCCTGCACATAGACTTTACTTGGGCAGGCCGCTGAAGCACATTGATGATGCCTCAAGTATATTTGATGAATTGTGACTGCCCTGCTGGACAGGCCGCTTTTGTCTTAGCCTGTGAAATCCTTGAATAATCCAGCTCCATTATCATGGCCTGCAGGTGGTAACGCCTGGGACATCAGTTCTGAGCTGTACGGAAACTCTGCCGAGAAACTGAAGGTTCATGTGCCCCTAATTCCTGCTCTCCAGCTGCAGTCCAAGACAGAGGTGAGACTGATTGGAGAGGCTTCCGCTTGTATCGGTTGGTTATATACCTGTAAGGTACTCAGTCTGCATCTATCTATGATGGAAGGCTCACACTGGAGACACAGTGTAAACAGTAAGGATGTTCCGCTTGAGTCAGCTGTAATGTTAGCTAGCTGTATGCTCCGAACAAATTTTGTGGATTTTTAGATTAGTGGAATGCCAGCTGCTTCCTTTATATCCAAGGGAAGAGAGATATTTCTACACTTCTATCTGCACAACTGGGGAAACTTCCAGTAAAACAACCTAAATAACACTTTAGGAGAGAGAAAAACAAAGTTGATTTTGTGGTTGTCCCTGAAATAAAAAGAAGAAAAGTTTATTTTTTCACAAATGCTTTCTGTGCAAATTCCACAGAAGGCTTTTTATACATGACGCTCAGGTTGGCTGATTGCTGTGCATTTGCATTGTCCCTGCAACATCTTATCGACTATATAATACATTGTCAAGTCAAAAATTAATCTCAACTAAGTTCATGGCAAGTGAACTCTCATAGCTGCTGTTGGCCATGGCTATTGTGTGAGTGTTATTCTCATAAACATGTATTAAAAACACAACAAATATGAGTCTTATCCTCATTCTCAAAGTGTTCTCCAGCGGGGACAGAGAGCAGGCTAAAGAGTGTGCCCAGGTCAGCGCTGCTCCGTTATGTTGACCAATTGCTGGCGACTCAGACGCATAATGGAGAAATTAAGTTTCTGTAATGCACAAATGAGGTTATCATTGGTTTTGCAGCTGTTCACGGGGTCAAGGAGAGATGCCGTTTTCAATCGAGGCTCAATTTAGTTGGGAATGTGATTAGATTTAGTCCTTCCAGTGTATTCTCTCTATTTGACCATGAATTAAATTAGGTAAATAGAAAACTAAAGTCATGATTGTTGTTGACGTTGAAATGTTCATATTGCTGTCTTGCAGGAAGCCAAAGGTATAGATATGTACTTTGTCTCTGCATAGGTAAAAATAAATGTAATTGCATGAATTACAGTGTTATGTAATTCATCAGTACTTTTGCTGTAGAAACAGAGATTTTATCCTACAATTAAAATTGGCATGGGGTCATCTCAGTGCAGGCCGATTTCCCATAATAGTCAAAGCAACCTGTTGCTGTTAAAAGGTTATCTAATTATAAAGTCACGGTGTTTCTGTCATCTACAGCTTGTAAAGACATTACCGTCCATCGGCGGTATCTGTTAAATTTTTGATGGGTCAATTAAGGTCGACTTTGTATTGTTTCAGATGCTATAAAATGCTGTAGTTTATATAACACCACTGCCATTGGTGAAATCTTGCCTATTATACCCAGTGTTGTTGATAATCCAAAGAAGCTAATATCTGACATCTGTGTTGAGTTGCTGGCTCAAACTTTTTGTATAAAACACTAATTTCCGCATGACATTTTCTCCCCTCTAAGTAGCTTTGTGTTTGGATAAAACCATCTCATAACATTTACTGGCATAATATATATACATAAAGTAAACTAAATACTGATGGATTCATTTTATGTTTGCATTTGTTCGCATTAATTTACAGAAAACCCAGAAGTAGCAGTGTATTTATAAAATAAATGAAATAATAATGTGTGAGAGTAGGATGAGCTAAAATCTTAAAGAGAGGCGATTCACAGTAATGTGGTGACTTAAGACCGTAGGGAGCCAGGAACATTTACTGACTTTTCCAAAATGGGTGAAATAACTAGAAGTTTCTTTCTTTCTTGTCCTCGATGTCAGCAATTGAAGGGACTATAAATGAGTGTGGAAGATATCATTGATAGACACATGACAGGGTGATAAATGCATTAGAGGACTACTATGTAACCGCTCCCTAAAACATATGCCTGTGGCTAATCATCAGCTACAAACCAATGTGCAACAAGTGTATCGCTCCCTTTACTCGCAGGTAGCCGCTGCAATAGGTGCCGCCACAGATAATAACGCCATGTTAGTGCAGATATGGGAGGAGAAGAAGTCAAAGCCAGAACCAAAGAAATTGCGGATGACCCTAATATGGGCATCTTATTTTTGGGGGATTTAGCTGTAACCACAGAAGCCCACCTGCTTTTCAAACTTGCTGTTTCTGATGGACAGCCAATCAAACAGAAGCTGCCTTCAAGGATGGAAGAATCGAGCTTGTTTCAGACATAAATTGAAGTGCAGGACTGAACCAATACTGAATATCAGTAGTAGTCCAACAATAGAAATCTAGAGTTAGTAATGAGAACATAATTCACAAGAAAGAGCTTAAGCATAATGTTTTAGAAAACATTGAAGGGTACATTCAAAGGTCATTCGCAACCCCCTGCCTCAGTTTTATTTATCTGGATCCTCACCCGAATTTAGTGGGTCTTCCTGTGTTTGTGCTCCACGTCTCCACCAATTTTTTTTGTTGTATTCAGATCAATTTAGAAGTATTTTATTGGCATGTCAGCTTATAAAAACAGATTGCCAAAGTGTAAGGATACAATTTAGTGAAGTATCCCAATAACAGGAAATAAAGAACGTGAAATGATACTGAACTGAGTAAATATTATACAGATGAGGTAAGAAGCTCTTGTCCCCTTATTTCCAGCTGTCTTTACTCTGATGTCATAGGTCAAACTGCAACCATCCCTGAAGTCAGCCTTTATTTTAATCTGAACTACACACCTGTAAAATCTGTTGACAAAATCTGTTCACAGACAGACAGGCAAATAAACACAATACTCAGTACTGCCTTTGTGGTACTTCCTGCTGCAGTAGGTGTTCCCCGGACCACATTTTGCTTTTATAACACAAACACACACACACACACACACACACACACACACACACACACACACAGACAGACA
>NW_005187415.1:251263-262211 GCF_000239375.1 Pundamilia nyererei
ACACACACACACACACACACACACACACACACACACACACACAGGCAGACAGACTCGCAGATGGCAAATGGCGCCAAACCTCTCTGTCCCAACTGGTAATGACACTCTTTCCCATTAACATGTTACCTTGTTACCTGTTCTTTAGAACTCTTGCTGGAAACATTTCAGCAATAAGATAGAAAAAAATATATAGTTGCATATGTCCAGTTTTTACATTTGTAACAGTTCTAGGGACTGAAAGTTAATTTTTGATCCTGCATAAGGTAAGAGGACTTCACTGACCTTGAACTACTTCTCTTTTTTTTATGTAGTAATGCAGTCTCAGGCTTGACTTTTCTATATATGTTCATGGACAGAAAATACTAAAAGTACAGAGAATAAAAAAAGAAAACTCAACATTAGATCTACTTCCACACCAACTGGTTGAAGTCAAACTGCTTAGGAATATTGCTTTTAAAAGAGCTACCAAATGGATGTTGTGAAAGGCTGTTTCCAGCTGTTTCAAGTCAAAAATGAGCTTTTGATTTCATCACTACATCTTAATGTACTCTCACTATATTAACAGCAGTGTGTGTGTGTGTGTGTGTGTGTGTACACATACAGTAGGTGTCTGCTTGTCTACAGTAGGTACAGTGACAGGGCTTGCTTTCCCTCCTTCCTCTGTGTGTGCCTCTCTCAGTGTCTGAGTGTGTATGTGTGTGTCTGTGTGTGTTAAAGTATCACAGAAGTGGCAGTCTGTCAGCTCTGCTTTTCTCTGTGCTCCGCAGAACAATAGCTGGATTGGCCGTGTGTGTGACACGCAGACCACACACCCTTAATAGTGACTGACAGCACTAAGGGCTGCAAGCAGCATGCACCACTGATGCACACATACACACAGGCATTCGTGTTGTACGCACACCTAAGGACATAATGGTTTTAGTTGATTGGTGAAGGTTTCAGTCGAGTTGCATATGTGCATTGTGTGATTTGAAACTGTGCGCGTGTGTGCATGCGTTCATTCATGCATGTGAGCGTCGGCATATGTTCTTTTGGAAGTGTTCAGCTGTCTTCTTGTAACGAGACTGTTCTCTGTGGCAGAATGAAATGTCTGTATCAAAGAAAAAGGAAAATGAAAGGAAATTAAAGTCACTTAAGGGTTTTATTTGTTATATTATGGCCATGAAGACAGGCGCACTCTGATTGGCTGGACGATAGAAGTCATTCGTCAATACCTGTAGTGCATATCCTTGACATTATCCCCTACATCAATTAAAGGCAAAGAAATATTCTAACATTATGTTGATGTTAATAGCAACAAATGTTAGCACAGTAATACATGGAAAGGTCAAGATGGTACAAACAAAGAGATGGGTGATTAAAGTAGACTACTGGTAGATATACATCTCTTTTAAAAGAAACTTGACTCATTACACAAGTATGCTGGGTCTGAAGCAGAGGTGAGAAAATGTGCTTTGGACTGTGCAAAATTGTTGGATTGGGTGATGGATGTGAGTTGTATGCATCATGCTTGGCCCAGATGACAAAAATTAGCTTTTAAATGCATATCAAAGGAATAACAACTTAAGAGATGGCATAGTGCTCAAGTACGAATGCAGGTGTGGTGAAAAGTAAGACTGGTAGAGGACACAGCAGTAGTATTAATGTCATTTAATTTTGCTTTTTGACCTGTAGTGTAGGGAAGTCAGTACTCTGAAATAATTCAGACACTTAAGTGTTGGGGTACCTCGTATTAATCTCGTTTCAAGGTTTATTTCACATCCACTGTTCTCTTACTTTACTCTGTTAGCATGGCCAATCATGTCAAAAGCGTGATGTGAATCAAAGTTGAGCACAAAACAGCTTCACTTTCCTAACACGGTGGAACCAAAGGGACAGTGAAAGAGGCTGGGACAAGACAAGATAACCAATTAAGCACGGATGAGTCCACAGCATTGGAGTAGGGATAATATGAAAGCAGAATGTATACATTCAGTAAGAAGTGTGTAGAAGTGTTTAATGGCCCAAACTGAGTTACTCATTTGTCAAACTTGGACCAACTTCTTTCTGTAGAACTCTTGTGTAGCTTTTAATATTAAAGTAAAATAAACCCAACGAAAAGGTTGCAGCAATGCAGTAAAAGTGATTAATTAAGGTAAGTTAAGTGAATTTTTGTTTGCGGTGTTTTTCCAGAAGAGTTGAAAATGATTACCTGTTAAATGCAGTTAATGCTCAGGATTTTCTGTGTGTGGCAAACGACTATATAAGTTCCCAGTAGTGCAATTTAAACCTGGAAAAAAACCCGGCTAGCATCACGTTCAGACGAGGCATGTAGTTTGTTCTATTAGGTGTCATGTCATTAATTCCCTGCTTATTGCATAATAAAGTGTATGAGGGCTTGTAGTGGTCCTATCACTCTGAAGTGTGTCTACATGATCTGTAACTGAGTGTTTGAACACTGTGTGTGTGTGTGTGTGTGTGTGTGTGTGTGTGTGTGTGTGTGTGAGAGAGAGAGAGAGAGAGAGGGCAAGAGAGAGATGGACTTGTGGAAGGGGGCAGCACTGCTGTGCATTTACGCTGAGAGATAGATGAGCCCTCTGGTCAAACAGCCCCTCCCCTTTGCATACACGCATACACACACACACTCTCTCACAAACCCCAACACACACAGTCATGCACTGAGCGAAAGAGAAAGAGACTGTGCTTCTGGCCCTTTAAGAGCAGAGCATAGATCTCACAGCTTACAGCGAGGGAGGGAGAAGAGGAGGGACGGAGGCAGAGCGAAAGAGAGAGAGGGAGGGTGTGAGGCTGAAAGTGTGTGAGTAGAGAGAGAGAGGAACACAGAGAGAGAGAGAGAGAGAGAGAATCAGCAGTGTGTGTGAGGTTGAAGGATCACTTCTATCCCGTCTTGTTTTTGGGAGACTAACCTTGTTCATCTGAGCATTGTGGGACTGTTTTATGTTGTTGTTGTCGAGAGAGACGGACCCTTACTCCAGCATGCTCACTGAGCCTGAGCTACCTCAGGAGTGTAACAGGTACGTGACGCTTTCTCTCTCACACACACGCACACAAACACAGACATACACACGTTCACATACAGATGACAGAGGGTGAGGACGGAGCGGGATGCAGGCAGGGAGGATAGGGGTATAAAGCAGAAAGTTGCTGTGTGTGAAGAGAAGACTCGGACTCCGTGCGCGCGTGTGTGTTGAGCAGCTGTCTCAGCGAGTCCGCTGAGTTTGAGTCTGGAAGAGTGTGTGTGCGTCTCTGTGTTTGTGTGTGTGTGACAGTGGGAGACGGTAAGGGGGGGAGACTTGATGATTGACTGCTATGCTTCTGGTATATGCAAAGGAAACGTATATCAAGCAACATATGTGTACGCGTTTGTAACAACAGTGAGAGAAAGGACTCTTTCTTTCCCCCTCCTTTGGGTTTACTGACTAAAGTTCTGTTCATTCAAAACCTTGGTGTGTCTGTAAGAGAGAAAAAGTAAACTCAGAGGTGTGTGTGTGTGTGTGTGTGTGTTAAAGTCAGAACGTGTGCGCCGTTCCTCTCATCATTTCGTCTGCACCACTTACTCAATTCAACTTCTACTCATGCGTCTACTCGCAACTCCTCCTGTAAACCTAAACCAGCCTAATATATAAGAAGTTGATCTGAGCAAGTCAGAAATAAACTCAACATTTCTTCTTTTTCAAACACTAAATTGTTTAAAAATAATCGGCCAAAATATAGAAATATGCCATCCTGTATTTGAAGTGTTTTCACTCTGCCCCGCTTCCCTTTTTTTAAAGTTCTGTTTATTTGAGATTTATTTTTCACTTAATCCAAATTCATGCAAACCCTTATTAATCCTATTGTCAGTCTCCATGGCAGTGGTGTTGTTTTTCTATTTTTCCCCCCTTGCCTTATGCTAATGTTAATTTCAATGTTGTTTGTGCAGGCCTGCTTCATTTAGAGGTGTCAACCCTCTAACCTTGCCCTTTCCCAACACTGTCAACACAAGTGGCTTTTGCCTGTGGAATAATGGTTGTTTGATGCTAATGCTGCGAGAGACAGATTATGTTATAATACCCTACGATTTAATACCAACACACATACACACTCCTGTCTTCCTTTGCCTGCTTGACTTGTATTGCATTATAGTAGCACTCTGTTTATTTTTGTTTTTTTAATGCCCTGATGAAACTAATCTTTTGTTCAGAGATAAACTGAGGTTGGCGGGTGGGTTGTGAGTGTGTTGGGCGGGGGCCCCCTTGAATTAAGAACACATTTAGATGTGGCGGCAAAAAAAAAAAAGTGTTTTTAATAAACCGTTCAATCCGGCAAAGTGGTTAGAGGAGAGAGGGGAGAAAAAAAAAGATGACAACAGCTATGAGGAATTAAAAATTTAAAGGATTACACAGAAAAGCAGAATGTATGGAGATAAATGCAGGGATTACAATGACTTAGGAGGAGAGCGCTTAAAAGTCTTGCTTTCCAGTAATGCACTCCATCACTGTGGCCGTGCTACATGTGTTTGTGTGCGTGAGTGTGTGTATTTTCATATGAGCGGGCGAGCGAGGTGAACCTTCCATTGAGCGGTGCGTTTCGAGTGTGTGCGTCGAGCGCTTGTCTCTCGGCGAGCGGAGCGCGCGCGAGCTGCCAGAGTGTGTGTGCGCTCCAGCCTCGGTGGTTGAGATGCTCTCGGTTCCTGTGTCTCTGTAAGTGCCCGCTCGCCTCCTTCACCCGCGCTTCTTCTTCTTCTTCATCTTCCCATCAAACTTCCTCTTCTCTAATTCCTCTTTTCTTCTTTGAAAATCATGCAGTTTGCTAAAATTAACTTTTTATTAAAAATAGCAGTTGGGGAAGAGTTTGAAAGAGTTCTATGTAAATGTATGATTTTTTTTTTTTTTGCAAGTGAGAAGTCATATTTTTGTGTCGTTCACTTAACAATGCAAGAATTTTCATCTCATTTTTGTCTTTTCGTGTTGCTTTGACAAAGACTCATAATTTTGCAATTTACATTATTTCATGTTCTAATTTTGCATTCTGCTTTTTTGTGATTTCAATCACTTTTTCTTCTTTCTTTTTTTTGCTTCTCTGAGTGCTCTGCTGTGTATCAGAATTTCCAATGTGAAACTGAAAATAGTGGAAACAGACTGCCTTCGCTAGAACGGCCTCATCTGTTTGCACAAACAGAACAGAAATATACACATTGGAAGAAACGGAGAAAGCCAAAGCAACCAAATCATGAGAGGGGGTTTAAAAAAAGAAGAAGAAGAAGAGAGAAAAACAGACACTTGAAGGAGCCGCTGATGCCGCTGCTGGTGGACGGAGAGATGAAGGAAAAGAAATGATGTGGTCAAACTGACACATTCCTCACCCACAAAGAAAAAGAAGCAGGTTTACAGAAAAGTGAGAGTGCCAGAGATGAAGAGGGTAAGGGCGGGTGGGGGTGATGGGGTGAAGTAAGAGGACGAGAGGAAAGAGAGGAAGAGGTCCCTGTCAATGTGGTGTTAAAGCAGTGGTGGATTTTCACACCCCTCCATTTGTCCCCTCCGTCTTGTGTGTGTGTGAGTGGAGATGAAGGGGGTAGAGACAGACAACAGTGGATGTGTCAACACTTTGAACAGTTTAAGCAGGACACACTCAGATACGGAGTGATAGTAGTTGCGTTGGACTCAGCAGCTAGAGCGGCATTAGCAGCCGGAAGGACTTGACTCGGTTTCCTCGACACGTTTCAACAGTTTCAATATTTGTCACTTTAATTTATCTTCAGTGGCAGAGCACATTTAATCATGCCCTCTACTCGAGCACAGGCACCTCTAATTGTTAACTACCCTCTCAGATAAACACCTGAAATGGGATGAATTGTTCATATTAATCAGCTGTTTCGGTCAGGCAGCAATAATTCTCCCAGTGTAGGATCGATTTGCACACTTTTCAAACTTTTGTGATTTTTCTTTTCTTTTTTTGTAGACATAAGAACGGCGTTTTATTGTGAATCTGCAACTTCCACTAAATCAGACTCGAGTCTTCCGCTGCTATTTATTTCTGTTTATTAGAATATTTATTGGCTTTCGTTTTGTAATTATAGAGGAACGGACAGTTTTTAAAGACCAAGTTCTTGTGGCTGGCCGATAACAACTTGTTTCCAATTTGAGTGAGCAGTGCTGCTTGCAGTGCAAGTGTCGCTGTACTTCATTTAAAAGGGGTGAGATTAAAGTGGTGTGTGTGTGTGTGTATGTGTGTGTTGGAGGAAAAGGAGAATGTGTGTCTGAAGGAGAGAGAGTAGAGTAATTGAGTAGAGTGTCCGTGCTCTGAAAACTAATGCGCCATTCTGCCCTTCTCTTCCCCTGTGGCCCTGTCCTGGCCTCCCTCTCTCTGTCTCGCTCCCCCTCTCTCTCTCTGTGTCCCGCCCCTTCCACCACCACCTTGGACTGGAGGCCATTGTCTGGACCATATTGTCTGTCCCCAGAGAGGCTTGATAACCGTGTCTCCATCCATGGAACGAGAAGGGGGGGTTAAAAAAAAGAAGAAGAAAGAAAGGGAAAGAAAGAACGACAGACAGAAAAATACCAGAGGAGAATGCCAAAGCCTCTCCCCACCCCTCCTCCCCACTTCCTCCCCTTTCTCAGCACACTCCTACCCAACCCTTCACCCCTCCAACTCTCTCTCCCACCGCGACCTCCCACCCTGGTGTGCTCAGCTGACCCTCGCCAACAGCCAGCAGAGACAGGGAAATATTAGGCCACATTTGTTTTTGTTGTTGTGTTTATGGATGGGGGAGGAGGGGATGAAAGAAAGTGAGAATGATGAGAAGCGATTTAGGGGAAGAAAAAAGTGCGTGCGAAAAAAGCAAGAGAGACTGACAGAGGTGTTCCCTCCAGGCTAACTAGAGTGTAGTCATATGACATGAGGTCATAGGGTTGGAGTCAAAGGTCAGGTGGTGGGATTCTGTTGTCAGCAGAGCCAGAAAGCTTAGCAGTGTGCATGCACTGTATATTCGCTTTTTCTCTTCTCCTTCTTTTCCCCCATTTCTTTAGCCATCCATCAATCCAGGCAGCTTGTGTTGTGCTAATCCCACTATGTTGCTTTTGCTGTCGCTCTCTGCCGTTCACATTTACACACTCTCCATCCTTCGAATCTTCAATAGGAGACAGTTTCAGGAGCTTGGAGCTCCCTCCCGGAGCGCTACAATGAAACCTCTGTTTTTCCAGGTAGCGAGGGCGAGAGAGAGAGAGAGATGGGGGTAGGGAGGGGGTGGGGGGTCGGAGGAAAAAGGAGGAGACCATTTGGGCCGAGGTGGGAGAGTTTCAAAGTGCGGGGACGAAAGAAAGAGGCCAGCTGGGACTCTGTGTGCGCTCGTATTTGTGTGTTGTCATTTATGTGAGAGAATGAGCTTGCATTTTGGGTGTGTTTATCTCTGTGTGTGTGTGTGTGTGTGTGTGTGTGTGTGTGTGTGTGTGGGTTTACAGGGGCAGGCCAAGTCGCTGACAGTGAGACAAATGTTGTGACTCCTTTATGGATTGCTTAACAAATGCAGCACAAATAGTGGCCCTGGCACAACAATGGAAAAACACTGTCCGTCGCTCAATAAACATTATGCATCGTCTCCCCCTCGCAAAACACCAGGGGAGCGGGGCCGCCGTCCACCGGATGCACTTTTTCTCCTCTCGCCGTCTGCATCCCCTCACTCCCCACTTCTCCCCCAGTTCTGCCTCTCGTCTTCCTTTTTCAATGGCAGCACTTGAGATTTTCCCACGGCCTTCCGTTGCGTTGATGGCTTTCCTTATTTCTCCCGTTTTGCTTTATCTTTTCTCTGTCACTAAAACGCCAGTGACGATCACGTAGTGACTCCGTGTAAGGACATAAATAAAAGTTTTAAAGAGGGAGAAAAATGAAACTATGTGGAGCGATGCCCCTCTGGTGACTAAAGCTTTGGGTGGATGAATGGGCGAGCGAGACAGACAGAATAAGGGAGGGAGAGAGAGAGGTAGTCTCAGAGGCCACATGAGTTAGCCCACGTCTTTCTGCGCTCACCCCCTTTGCTCTCTCATTTTCTGTCTCTCTCTCTACACACACACACTACACGCATGACTTTTCTCCAGCGTGTGTGTGTGATTAACAGTGGTGACATTAGGGTTGTGTGTTATTGCCTTTTGTGGTTAAGCTGGACAGGAAACACGGTTTGAGCTGCCGGGCGCCGATTTAGGGCACCTCACAGAGGATGCTTTGTGTTTGTGAGGCTGAGTGTGTGTTTGCGCCTTTGTGTATACGTGTGTGTGTAAGGGTGTGTCTCTGTGAGTGTATGAGCATATACAGGCAGGAGCTGTGTTCACATTTTCTTCCCGTTATGCGCTGTTTATTTAAAGAGAGAAAACGATTACGGAAAGTTCAGCGTTTTACAGCAGTTCTAGTGAAATTCGTACAAATTTTTTAAACTTTATTTTCACACTTCATCAGAATGTCTCCCTATAAAATTGGTATTTTGTCTACAAGTCGCTAATGTTTGAGGGCTTATTGGTCCGAAGTTCTCTCAGAGTCTAAAACGAAATCTTGTGCTTGTCAAGAATATTTAAATATAGCAAAGCAGCACCAAAGTAAAAGGGAATATCGCTGACCACCTCCTTCCTAATCTTTACGCCTCCATCTCAGCTTTTCCTCTCTGTTGCTGCCCCACTCATCCCACTGTTCGAAAGGACAGTCTATAAATAGATATTAGGCAATATCCTTAAGAGTCTGCTCGGAGAAGAAGGGAAAGAAGGAGGGAGAGGGAGAGAGAGGGGAGCGATGGAGCGACATTCTTACAAACAGCTGATTGTGTAAAGAGGGAACAGTGAGTAAGACAACACCGGGGGAGGGAGAGGGAGAAAAGACGGGGAGAGGGAAAGAGCAGGAGGACAAGCAGTGTTCAAATAAGTTCAACAGCGTGTGACGGAGAGACGGAGGTAGAAGGAGATGGGGAAATTGTTTTGAAAGCTGGGAAGTGAAGAAGGAAAAAGAGGAGGATAAACAAAAAGAAAAAGATGGCAATAAAATGAGCGATAGCGTGACACAAGGGGAAAACATTTGTTGAAATTCCTGCCTGAGGTGTCATACGTAAATGTTGCGGTCTGCTCCTCTGAGGCAAAACGCTCTGGGCGCCTTATCTAAAAGGCACATTCCGCTCAACTATTTTGATATGCCCTTCCATCCCCTCAGAGAACAATTTCAAAGATAGCTCACATTTCCACGCAAATAGACCCCACACCTGAGTGACAGGCAGGCAGTTCTTAGCGCTCTTAAGGTGGTGGTGGATGTGGTGGTAGTGGGGGGAGGAATAACGAAAACACAAATGTCACGTTGGCTCCTGACAGCCCTTTGGAATTAGCCTCTGCGCTTATTTTTACTGCAGACGATAGATCCAACTGACTGTGTGGTGGCTGAAATAATGGGTTGTAATTTAAAGCGAGGGTGCGAACACGCACACGCACACTCACGCGTGCATATGCCGAAGCACAGACGCACACTTTACTGTGGAATTCTCCAGAGGAGGCTCCCACGCTCCCTGAAAGCTTGTTCTGAGTAGAGGAGTTAACAAGAGCAGTTAGCACCATGATTATGTTAGCAGCCAGACACACAGAGTGAAAGAGCCGGGTGTGTGTGTGTGTGTGTGTGTGTGTGTGTGTGTGTGTGTGCGATAGTCTGTGACATTTCTGTGATGGCTGCTTTTGTCTTTCTCTCGCTCTCCCTCAAAGCTTAAACAAATCTTTGTCCCCACTTTGCTTAATTCATTTGAAATGTGTCTGGATGCATTTCTGGGGGATGTTTCGCGTGTGAGAGCAACATCGATCGCGTGTTCATAAGCTCGCTGCCTGTATTTAAACACGCTTGCGTAAGCTTGCCGTCGCTGACGTGCCAACGTGAAATGGACGTGTTGATTACAGTAAGCGATGGCCAGGAGACAGTTAACCACCGCTGATGGCGATTATTCGGCCTGTTAATGGACGTCCGTCGCTGTCCGATTAGTGACTTAGCTGCGGTGGACATATGTGATATGAGGGACTTAGTTGAGGAGCCACTAATCATCAAAAAGCCAAAGGGAAGTGGCACTCTAATCTCAGCTTAGCACTCTCACTGTGTGGTGTTGCGTGTGTATGTGTTTTTTCTGTGAAAGAAATGAGAGTTTGGATGAAGGGGGGGCAAAAAGATGACTTTTTAAAATTCTTTTTGCTTGAATTTGTAAATACGGCAAAAAAGGGTCGTCATCTCATTTGTTAAAGAAATGTTAAAGAAACATACATGTGTCTCGTGTGTTTAACAGAGAAGGAGATGTTCCTTGGTGTTCTTTTGTTTCGTTTTTTTTTTAAACAAAATTATGCAAATTTCCCTTAATTATTACCTAAGACAGCCTGGAAATTAATCACATTATCTCTTTAAATCCTCGCTGTTTAGACCGCTTCCTTTAGGTCTACCACCAGCATGACAGCCCTGCCAAACTTTTAAATGAAGTAGCCAGCGAAACCTGCACACCCGCTGTGCCCAATTGTATAGTAATTTGACTTCAAAGGCGAACAGACGGGGGAAAGAGGGACTTTATAGCCGGAGAGGAGCTGCGAATGGCCTCCCCATTCATAGACACCCACCTCTGAGGAAGTAGTAGCAGAGTTGCGGGAGAGGAGTGGGCAAATGAGAAGAGGAGAGAAGGAAATCCAGAGATTGAAGTCGCTCTCCCTGCACCTTAGAGCTTTTGGATACCTGTGTTGCCTTCTGTGTTAATGTGTAACTGTTCTTGTCTATGGATTGCCCATATATCTAGATATGTTTCTGTGGCTACTGTGGTTAAATGATGGATAACAACGTTGTAAAAACCAAATTAAAATCCTCCCATGCTTTCAAAGATGCCTCTGTAACATAGCCAAAGTGTAACATTAGCGAGGCAAGAGCTCTCAAAACTGATCACAGGTGTGTGTGTGTGTGTGTGTGTGTGTGTGTGTGTGTGTGT
>NW_005187415.1:262379-266467 GCF_000239375.1 Pundamilia nyererei
TGTGTGTGTGTGTGTGTGTGTGTAGTTTGTACAGCTGGGCCTGCCGCTTGCATTATACAGCGCGGCGGCGCACACGCACAGATATAGCTTTCCCCACAGTCATTCCAACATGCATCATAAATGTTATCTCAAGTCAGTTTTAATATCAATTTGCTTTAGTGCTCTCATTGTGCAGTTTTATTTCGAAACAATACACATTCTTCAGCTGTCATTTATGGCCTTAGTTTTTGCTGAGCAAGAGAGAGCGTCCAGGAGAAACCGATAAAGAAATCAGCTGCAGATACACCAGCCAGTTGATTTCGACAACTGTCTCTGTGTTTGGTTGCGTGTACTTTATACGGCGTCCTTCATAAAAGCACTTAGCCACCGTCAACATTATTGTAACTACTAGAACATGCTTCATCCAGTCTAACCTTGATTAAAGCTGTGAGAAAGTCACTGAAAAGAAACAATTGTAGCTGTACAGAACTTTCTGATTTAGTAGTAAAAGATATATATATATATACCTGTAGTGGTGATTTAGCAATTTTCTGATTTAACTTCAAATGAAGGGTCCCTTCTAAGTGGATGAAATAGTCCGGTGCAGCGTTAAACAGCTCTGCAGAGCCCATTGAAACTCAAAAACGCATGGAAGGAAAGTTCCATGATCCTGAAAACCTGGGGTTTTACATAAAAAAACAAAAAGAGATCCTGTATACAAAATACACTCAGTACGAAAACAGAGAATACAAATTCCAATTTGTAAATCAGTTTAAATTATTAGATTATGTATATCTATGAATATTGCAAGCATCCTCCAAAATCAATTAAATGTAATTAAATTAGGTCACTATGGTGCAGGGGTTTTTCAGTTTCCTTTCTTTATCTTTATCGTTTCTTTTTCTTTCTTTTTTTCTTTAATCCTTATACTTCAGCGGAGTTTATTTGATTTTGACCGTAACCTTCCTTCGATGTGATAAAGCCGCATGTTGCGTGTCCTAGCGTGGCGCTTTCCTCATCGCCTCCAGTGAGCTGCACTCAATATTGTTTGCCTTTCCACTGTCATAAGGTAAATAAGCAATGAATTAGCAGCAGGGCTGCTCCTAGGAAAAATGCCAGATGTACAGTCCAGAGGAAATCCAATAGAGTTGAGAGTGTAATCAGTTTACCAGAGACAGGCAGGGGAGAGAGGGGAAGAATTTGAGGGAGAAAGGCTGAAGAGGAAAACGGAGGAAATCACAGGCAGGCACGATATGGATGCCGGATAAAGAGAGTGAGCGGATGAGTGAAAAAAACCAGCTTGTTAAGTCAAAAGAAGGAACAAATTAGCGGAGTTTGAAAGTCAGATGCCTGTTGCTTATTTCATCAGGATCAACCCTCCGCTAAAGTTTTCACAATCCCTCCATCCTTCCATCGCTGTCATGTGTTGCCTCTGTGCGACTGAGCGTTAGCAGCCTATTACCCAGGGTCATAGTCGCAGTGGCTTCAAGGCTGACAAGTGCATCTGAAAGCACTCAGGCGATGCTGAGAACCACATTAAATTCTATTATTGCCGCATAGTCACTGCATCCCTATTCAGCTGAAGTACAGGGAGGCAAATTTACCTTGTGAGAGACAGAGTTCACCTAATAGATGTGGCTTTATATCCTTTGCTTCTTTTCAAGGGAACAAAGGCAGAGTAACAAATGCAAACAGCGGGGGCTGTCGTGCTGCTACCTTTTTTCCTTCCCGTCACTCTATTGTCCAGAGGTTTTCATAAACACACATTATTGTCACTGTACATACTGCTCTCCCTCTCTGTCTCACACACACACTCTCTCTCTCTTTCACAATCAGTTTTTCTCTGTGAAAGCCCATTGTCAAGACATGGTCATTTCCTCCACAATGCCAGTCCAAGCGCGCTCCTTTTGCAGTAACGGCCCCGATGGCAAACATACTGTAAGACCCGAGAGTGCGTTTGAATGTCTGCCAAGAAGCTCGCTAAAGTCGATGTGAGGAGATGCCCCGCTGTTGTCTTTATGAGGGCAAGGGTTTCCCCAGAAAACTTAAGATGGAGAAATGTTGCAGGTTGATCAGATGAATGTCTACCGGAAGGCAGTAAACAGATAGCAGAGGGGTAAACACTTAAAAGTTTGAACTATCCGGGAGTTTCTGAGAACTAGTTTGGAGCCTCCACACTTTTCATTGCTACCAACATATAAGTGGAGTTGTCAGCCTATTATATCATCTTTTGAGTGTTGCTCATTCTTCCTCCTGTTTTTCCTTCTCTCTCTTGTCTTTCTATCTCCTATTTATTTTCCAGGATGTCTTCCAAGCGACCAGCCTCTCCATATGGGGGGACAGATGGAGAGGTAACCATGGCAACCAGCAGACAGCGAGTGGAGGATGAGGAGAGTGAGGGACTGGGCGGTGTCATCCACCTCCCCCTGGCCTCCTACTGCAACAAGGTGTCCCCTCGCTCGCCCCCCAACCGCAACTTGGACAGCCCGCCCAACATGGTAAATAATAACGGTTTTCAAATCAGTCTCACCCATCGTTTCTCACACTCGGGGCACACACCTGTGGGTGACAGTAGCTGATTTGGGGTTACAGGTGAAACAGTTGAAGAGACATTTGGAGGAACTTTTGTGTCTGAACTCATCAGAGAAGTCAAAAGTCTTTGTAGAGAAACTTTGTAAAAATGACCGTTGGCAGGTCCTACACGCTTCCAGTTTCTGAAATATAAACAGATATAACCCAGAAAAAGGAGTTAAAATTGATCTTATGTTTACATGCCCAGAAGAAGAATAATCCCAAAACTTGCATGGTTATCCCATACATAGATACAATGCAGACCCTACATTCACAGATATGTTTAGTGTCAGCAAAGGTATTTGAATGCCACAGTGATTATGAGCAGCCAGCTGTTGAATATTTGTTTTTAAAGCCTTATTTATGAACTATTGCATTTAGAACGAGAGGCAGCATTAAGAGGCCACAGAGGTGACATCGTTGGTGGGATCAGTGATGTTGTACGCCACCTGTGAGTTGGTGTCATCAGTAAACCGCATCGGAATGGTACTTAGCCATGTTAGCTAGTCATGCGATTCTCACCAATACATGAAGGAATCTCTGTATGTTTGCTCTCTCATGTGCTTAAGACTATAGCTGGAGCCCAAAGAAGTGCAGTATCCATTAACGGTACTTGATGATGTCAATGTCCAGGCTGTTATAATTAGTTGTTAAAAAAAACAAACTATGACTCTACCTTTAGTGATGCTAACATTTGTGTGACTTTGGGACTGCATTGCCATAGGCCACAAAAAAGAAAACATTTTTTTAACCACAACCAACCACTTGGCATAGAAATGTGTCTAAGTTACCAATGTAGACCTTCAGTTTTACAGACTGCAGGCTTGGTCATTGGCTTCATCTCTATCTCCATTGGCTTTCTGCCCTTCCAATTCCTTCCTATAAGGCTGTCTACCTGTGTGCGTTTGAGAGGCTTGGGGTTGAAAGTAACCCCAAGGCTCAGACCCCAGATCAGATTGTGGTCATGGTAGTTTCAACCCCTCGAATTAAGCGATTATTGAAAGCATAGCAGTTTTCTGTCTTTAAGACAGCCTAGGCTGAAAATGGAATTAGTACCTGTATGACAAAAATCTACAATCTTTGCTTGCAAAATGTTTCATTTTGCAGATGCATTCAGCTGGAAATTAACTTCCTCGACCTTGTGTATTTGTCATTTTAATTTCGTGAATTAAGCATTTCCTAACTAATTAGAATGGTTTTGCTTTTATGGGATTTCCAGTCATTTCTGGATAAGTAAACAGCTTTTTTTTTTCACATATTGAATGCATTAACAGTTTGGGTCTGCTTTAACTTTGGTATGTTGTTTACTCTTCTTATGGCAGCCAAACTATGAAAAGGTACATGTATCTCCACAACGATAAAAGAAAACGAGGTTATTTGTTTGTTGACTGACGGTAGATGTGAAAAGAAGCAGAACCCTAAAAAAACAAAAACAGAAATTGACTTTCTTTGCAAGTAGAAAGCAGGTTCTTTCTGGGAGCTGACTTTTTCTTTTTAAATATGAACATTTTTAGGTTCAAGGATAAAATTTGGTTGCG
>NW_005187415.1:266494-267835 GCF_000239375.1 Pundamilia nyererei
CAGCCGTTGCCTTGAGCCCATTTGATGCACAGTTGCGTGACTGCTAAAATGTGAGCCATTTGCGTGAGTCATTTTCTTGGGGATGAAGTGTGAGGCTGCTTGGTGGTGCTAAATGTATGGCGCTGTATTTGTAAAGGTGTCTGTGTGTCAGTGTGTGTATATATAAAGTTGCGTAATTCAAATTGAATATTGAGCTGTATTTTTGCTAGTTAGTTTGGGAGTATCAGACGTTTATTTATTCTTTAAACTTGCTGTGATATGTTGACACAAACAGTATCGACGCAACACATTTAATCTTTTCCTCCCTGACTTTTGTATTATTTTTATATAATGATGATCAAATTATTTAATGTGGGATGCATGTACAAATAAAGGTTTTGCTACATGTGTTTTTTGAGATAAGAGTGTTGGGGTTATTAACACAATATTATTTATGTTTTTCGACTAGTAGATTCATTATGTACCTATAACTACCTTAGCTGCCAGGAAATCCATGTTAGCTAGTAGCTAAATGTGGCACAAGGCAACTTGTGCATTTTTTTTTAACGCAAGCTACCTAACAAACGGCAAAAAAACAAAACAAAAAAAAACTAAAGGAAACTTCTCCTGGCCCTTCACCTTGATACACACCTTATCATACCAGTGCTCTCATAACACCTGTCGACCTTTCCCCCATACTGACCATAAATACCCACGCGCTATAAAACAATGAAACGGTGGTTAGCAACTGTAATTAAAAGCTAATTCTGTAATTAGCTTGCTGATTAGCCAGTAAGCCCCTCCTACTGTGGACTCTGTATGTGTGGTAGCTGTGGACTGCAAACCAAAGTCCTGGGATTGCAGGGGAATACATAAAGAAACACACAGGTGTGCAGAGATGCAGATCTTCATACTGGGTTATCTGCTGTAGTTGAGATTATTACCACTTCATTTAGATTTACACTATCCAAACAAACATTACGCTCATGAATATTTTAGGCGTCGTGGCTGACCACTTTAGGTGATCATGAAGAGAGACTGACAAAAACCTTAAATATTCACGACAAAATGACACACAGCTGCTTTCTTATTCATTAATGGACACCAGAAGGGAGGCTGTTGACATGTATGTGTATGCGGAAAGTCTTATTAATAATAGTTGATGTGGATTATTAAGTGCAAGCCTCTGCGCGTGTGTGTGTGTGTCTGGCAGGGGGTGGAATGGGGGCTTATCCGACTGCCTGCTTGGCATGTTGTAAGATGTGTGTTAAGTTTTTCTTCTTTTTTTTTAAGGGGGATTCAGAGGGGGGTGTTTAACAGTGCCAATCCCTTCAGCGCTGACTGTCAGTGAAGAGTGGCTGG
>NW_005187415.1:269224-298698 GCF_000239375.1 Pundamilia nyererei
TGAAGGACCCCCCGAGTCACCACTGACAGTGTCTGTGTTTAGCCATGGCATGTAAAGGGATTTGCTGTATCTGAGGTGTGTTAAGTGTATATATTGTGGAGATTGGCAGGCTCTGGCACAGGGCTGAGTCTCGCCCCCCCCTCGCAGGAGCGATCGGTGACATTCTCTCGGTGTGTATTCGTGGGCACGTATTTTAGTTGAGCAGCTGTTTCCAGCTCTTCCTACTGCCACATTGTCCATGCCTTGATCCACGACGACGCGCCAAGCATCAAATATTGTTTTTCACACATACACCTTGCACAGCCCGAGACATGTCAGGCTGTGGCGCAGAAAGAAGGGGGAGAGAGAGTTTCTTCTGTCGGGCAACGGAGAAGGAGGGAGAGAAGAAGACGGAAGGAATAGGAGAAGGAAGAAAAAAAAGAAGAACATGAACAGCGGCATCTGTGCTGGCTGTAGGAAAAAAATAGCATTTGGCAAGAGTTAAGTGTTTTTAAACCAACCTCCCCTCACAGATGAGCTTAAGAAGACAAAAGTTGTTTAATTCGGTTCCATTGCAGAGGCAGTAAAAGGATAAAGAGAGTGGGGCGCAATTTTTACTTTGTTCCAGTCATTTGGAAGAGAATTGACATCTGCAAACTAAAGGCAGAACCGCCCACACTGCCAGCCTGCCACATCCAGTGCATATAAATACATATATGCAGACACTCACACATTTACACACCTACAGGCTATGTGGTGCACTCACAGTGTCACACATATATGCACAAAAAAAACCTGCTCGCACAGACATGCACAGAGAGGAGGGCATGAACATTTACAGTAGCCAGAATTTCTGTTTGCACTCATGAATAAATGCATGCTGATGAGAAAAAGTTTTCGCCACCTGCGTTACTCCGGGATCGGCTGACTGACACCCATTTACAGCGGAGAATCTGCCTTGTGTCGTGTCTCTTTTTTGATCCCTCTGTCTTGGACTTTGCCGTACAAATCGCCAGCGAGGCGTGTGGATTATATGCCGGGAGGCTGATCGGGAGGTGGGGGGAGAAACATAAGCCATTTAAGTTGCCTTCGGGATAAGGCTGTCTGTCAGAGTTCACACATAAATAATGTCACAGGCCATAATGTACCAGGTCTTTGAAGAAGCCATGGCTCCCTGCTAATTCCCTTTGATTGGGGAAATGACCTTCATTGTTGGACGCAGCGAGATGACATCTCTCTGGCAGCTTTTCGGCAGAGTAAAGAGATCCGACAACCCCTCACCCCCACTCCTCTCCAACTCCATCTCTCCTCCGACCCCACCCCCCCCCCCCCCCCCCCACATCTCCCTCTGCATATTCTTGTTCTGTTTGTTTTGTTTGCGCGACATCTTTCTCGAAAGAAAGAGTGCGGCTGTTTTAAGTAGGCGCTGGATTAGATAAATGGGATGTGACAGGTGTGACCGCTGCCTTCAAGATGCCTGCTTTCCTCTTTGCTCTCTCTCTCTCCATGCATCTCTCTGTCAACTCGCACGCTCTCGTTCGCTCTCATTTCCTCTAATAACGCTGCTTCTCTCTTTTTTTTTTCTGGGGATTTCGCTCAGTCTTTCTTTCTTGCTTTCTTTGACTTTTACACTCTTACGCTCTATCTCTCCCTCCGTCTCGTTACATTTGCACGTCGTGCCGGCGCTGATGCAACTCCTAATCACAAATCCGCTCATTTTTGAAGTCTGACTTTCCCTAATCTGAAGAACAGCGAGAGGGTGAGGGAACAAAGAGAGGCACGAGCAACCAACTCGGTCAGGTGGTCAGAGGAGAAGAGCAAAGTCTTTCAGGGCTTTTAAAATCACAAGACACTTGTGACACAAGGCTGTTAGCGGCCTCAGCAGCGACTGACTGAAACCTCATTACCCCGTCATATACAGTATACACAAACGTTCCAACCTTATCATTGCTGTCACAATCTGTCCCTCTGTTACAATGCATGTGCAAGAACGCCAAGGAGAGGATGGGTGAATTATTGAGTGCGCTGACTTATTCAGAGTGTGGAAACACACAGAGCCCAACACAGAGAGTCAGCGAAGTGTCAAAAATGCCAAGTGATAATGGTCTGCTGTACCTCTCATACAATGTTTGGCTTCCGACAACAAAAGCATCATCGATATGGAAAGCCTCTGCCTGGCTTTATGTTCTTAAAAGGACAAGAAAAAGTAATTTGAGACTTTGTTTTGAGTTTTTTCTCTTCTTAAAGAATGCTTTTTTTAAATTAAAGACACAGATCAGTCTGTCTAGACTCTAAATGACTTCACTGTGGACTGTGATCTTAGTATTAAGTTCCACTTCCACCGGCAGCCTGCGAGTTAATGATTAGAAAACCATCTCCACCTTAATGCTCTGTAATGTCATTATTAAAGGTGGAATGTATCACTGCCTCGCCATGCCCGTCCATCTCTGTGTCTCTCCCAGATGCACACCCACACAAAGACAAACACAGGTACGGTGTATGTGTGCCGCTGTCACAGGTGGCGTGCCCCATACTGTAGTGAGATTAGCCAAAGATTAACCCCGTGGACCATTGACCCCACGAAGAGCTGAGCTGACAGACTGCGTGGCTGATTGACTGACTCATTTGTTTTTGTAATTAAACAGCAACACGCACAGTTTACCACACCTGAGTGCGAGTTCAAGAAGGAGCGCACTTCTGTGCATGTAGAGCATATATACCCTCATGAATCCATCTGTGCATGTGACAAAGAGATAACAGCGTTCCCTCTCGAAGCTGACGGCATCCTCACTCTCAGTGTCACCGCTAATTGGGCTGAGCCGGCGTTAAGTCTATAACGCCGCCTGTAGAAACAAACACAGGTTTTATGGGGTCACAGATTAAGATGCTAAGAGTTACTTAGCACTCGGCTACTGTCCTGAGGCTTGTTGTTCATGTTTGAGCTTTCGTTTTGAAAGGGAACAATAACGTCCGTACTCAGACTCGCTTATTTAAATGTAAATAAGTGCGTTCGAGCTGTCGGTGGTCAAAAATATGGCAGTGAAAGTTGATACAGATTTCTAAATATAATAAGAAAACAACAAGAAAAACATTGTTTAGTGGAAAGAGGTAAACTTGTTCTTCTGCAAAGTCCACTTTTCCAAATATTTTTTTTCAGCCACAGTCATTACTTCCAAGCATCGTTAAACGAAACGTGTTGGCAATAGAAGAGAGCTTTACTGTAAGCTGTATACGTTATAATTAGTTGCTGACATGCTGATTGTCTTTTCTCCTACAATGATGTTTTTTGCCCTTTCAGTTCTTTATGAGTTTAGGGGAATGATTTGACCTCACAACAGAGCCGTTTTTGGAGTTTTTTTTATCTCTGAATTTGACGGAGTTGCATCCACAGCATTAATTTTTGAAAATCTTAGGACAAAAGTAAACCAGCGCTGAAAGTTGGGCTTGGAATTTGTAGCATTGGACATCCCTCAAAGGAAGCCATTGAACGCTTTGTAATGAAGAGTTAGCGTGACACTTAAAGAGTGTGCAGTCTTTTACTGTTTCATGTGCTCGTTCTGTCAAGTACCTCCAAGTCAGTCAAATGCAGATTCCAGAGGATCTGAGAGAGAGAGAAGTAGTATGCCCTAACTTGAGATAACTGGACAGGGATGAAAGTTGTTGCTTTGGGGTATAAGAACAGGAGATGTAGAAAACAGGAGCAAGAGTAGGGAAGAAAGATGGAGATAATGAATGGGTTTATGCCAGCTCCTCCCTCGTTTCCTCTTAATTTTCTTTCTCTACAGTTTGTTTGTGTCTTTAAAATCGCTTTTTTGAAGCTAAGAATTGATTAATCCCTATCCCCTTCTTCTTCTTTCCTCTCTCCAGGAGCAGGATGGCACTAAGGGGAGCTCCCTGAGTCCTTACCCTCAGCACAATGCTACCTCACCAGGCAAAGAAGAAGGTGGAGGCGGGGGGCGCCTCTGCAGTGACGGGGGCTCGGCCGCGGGCACCCTGGGCACCCCCGAGAGACGCAAGGGCAGCCTGGCAGACGTGGTGGACACACTGAAACAACGCAAGATGGAGGAGCTGATCAAAAACGAGCCAGAAGGTCAGTGATGAAAGGAAACGCTTGCTACAGCCAGATGTGTGATCTGCAGGTCCCCACCATCTCCCTGGCTCTGCGCCCGACTTTTATTACACTCTGTTGTCGTTTCCCTCTTCTTCATCATCTTCTTTCTTTCTTTCTTTCTGTCTTATTTTCTTTCTCTCTCTCACTCTTTCCCTCTGTTCTGAACCCACACACATTCAGATGAGAGGCCAGCCTTTGTTTTTTTTCCAGCATACAGACAGACAGCATTGGCTGCTTGGGCCTATTGTCCACCGTGCCTTGCATATTTATCACAACCTGACAAATAAGATGCGAGCGTGGATGCACGTGCTTGTGTGTGTAGTGTGCACTGGAGTGAGTGTGAAAGGCCTCCAAACATACTTTAGTAGATTAACAAATCACCAAATGTTTCCCTGCTTTAATTTGAAGCAGTTACTTAAAAATTCTCTCAGCTCAGTGATCATCTTATCACCTTTCTTAGTAATTTTGTAACATGTTCTGTTGGATACAGATTCCAAACATTGTTTTTCTGCAGGGCCTCCATAGTTAAGCTCGATTAGCCCCCACATTTGACTCTCAAATTTATCCTCAGGCTAAACAGTTGGAGTCTAGAGAAGATAAAGTTAGCCCACTAATGTCCACTGCTCCCACAAATGGGGGCTTAAGTCACCATGAAATGCATTTAAGAGATAATGTGACAACAGGTGTCCATCCCCTTTAGGAAGATGTGCTAATATAAATAACAGGTTACTGTATTGGTGGGGATGCTTCACAGAGAAGTCAGTGTCAACTTTAAAGGATATACTGCACCCCTAAGAAATGCAGCTTAGAGCCTGCAACATGTTGGGGTCGTACCAAAACCTGTTGTGCAGGAAAGTCCTATCTAATTAACCCGAATAGATCCTGATTGAGACGAATTGATTAAGAGTCAGTTTCCATCAAAAACAAAAACAGTTTGTCAGAGTTGGACATGATGTTGGTATGATGTCACCTGTTGGTCTCTGGACTGAAGGTTTTGCATTGTGGCTTCCAGTATGCTTGTTGTTTTTGGAGCCGAAAGTGATATTTAGGCGAGAGTGAAGCGTTAAGTTATCAGCTAAGTGTAGTCAAGTTTGTGAGCAAGCTGCTTCCATAAGCAAAACGGACGCAAAGCCTTAAAAAATCCAAACAGGTGGGTTTTAAAAGAAATGCACCCTTCATATAGGTGTTACAATTAGGGGGAACGATCCGTGGATGCAGTTTATGTAGTGTTTTATCATCTATTGGGGATGGACGAGCTTTTGGACACAGCCTGAAGTGGTCGCTGGAGAACAGCTTTCAAGTCTGCAACACGTTAATATTTGTACATCTCTGACCAAGCAGCCTCAAGCTCACATAACCGCATACCCAAAAGGTGAAAAAACAGCTCGGTGGTGCAGTGTGGATTTGCCTTTAAAGTGTAGGTGCATTATGTGTTTGTATTCTGCCAGTACATCAACAGGCTTTCATTTCAAGCTGCGATGCACTAACCTTATTTTCCAGGCTTTTCTGCCGAGTTTTCAAAAGGCCGAGACTGTTGGTCAGCTCTCGCTGTCTGGTTGTTTTTATTCCAGTCGATAGAGAGGCCTGTTGTGGCACATTTTAAGGGGAAAAAAAAACAGAAAGAGAGAAAAACTGAACTGTTTGTTGAGCAGAGCTGTAATTGAGGTGTGTTTTGGGTTGTTCGCTGCTTCACTGGACCTCGTGAACTGGCTGCACAGGAAAAAAAACAACAATAATGGATCTTTATGAGTCAGCCAGCGGAGAGTGAGAGAAGGGGAAGGAAGAGACAGAAGGTGAAGGTAGGGAAAGTGAAGAAGAGAAAGACCAGTGTCTTCACAGACTCCATTAGCACAGTGCCACAGCGGAGCAGCATCCAAACCGACCTGGAGCATTAGCTTCTCTATGTTTAAATGAGACGCGCTAACAAAAGGCCCCAGCGCCTCAAGACCCAGCACGCACACACAAACCCAGGCTAAAGAAAAAAGAAAAGAGAGCAAAGGAAGAAAAAGGAGGCTGAGAAAAGATGAAGAGAGGCAGAGGGAAATGGAGGAAGTGGGGGGGGGACGATGAGGGGCAGTATTGAACGTGAGATAGAAATCCCTTTTCTGTGTTCTGTGCCCGGCTAGCTATTGTTTGGCTGTGTGGCTCACAAAGGCCATTAGCAGCAAACAGCAGGTTGGGATGAAAATTTAATGAAGGCTTTAATCATTATGAAAGGCCTGGAATATTACTGCTCTCTCTCTCTCTTTCACACACACATACACAAAGCCTCCAGCTGGATCAATGAGACACACATACACATTCATAGTGTACGAACATTGACACCAGGAGGGATGTGAACGAGGGGCCAGGGACACAAAATGGGTCAGAAAACGATAAACATCTTGAAACAGAAAGAGGGGCTTGACTTATCGAAGGCAGGCCCTGAGCTCTTTAGACATCACACACACACACAGACACACAGACAGTCACGCTCGCTAAGAATGCCTTAAGTTTGAAAGATTTAGTTTTGTGTCTGTGGCTAGTGCTGCTCTACTTAGGCTAGATGAATGGAGATAGTAGATACTAGGTCAGTGTGAGTGCTGTTAAAGCCTTTGGGAGCACATATACTTGCGCATGTGCATTTGCATATGTATTTGTGGCAGAAAGTGTGTGTGTTTGCTGTGGGAAGGATTGCATTTGGTTGCATACATGTAAGGTGTGTGTGTTGGCCTCTAATAAATGACTAGCCATGTTGTCCCCCATGGCCTGGCCCAACCATGCTCCACCGCTCTCCTGCTCTCTACATTCATCTCCTGTCTTAATCCACGGCCACCTGCTACCCGCGAGATACTCACACACACACGCGCACACTCTCTCAAACACACTGCTCCAAAACATGTGCAAAGACACACACACACAGACACACAGCGTTCTGTCTTTAATAAATTCTTCAGCAGTGACAAGGCGAAGATAAAAATGCCATGACAAAGCGTGCGTGCATGTGCGTGCATGTGCGTTCCTGTGCGTTCAACTCGATGCGAGAGGCCGTCAGGCAAGCGGCTCGTGCTGGAGCGTGCGCGTTGTGCCATTACATGGAATTATGAGTGCAGAGCATGGCAGGAGGCTCGGGGTCAAGAGGAGACGCGGTGCAGAAACCCAAGAGAGATGGCTGCACGAGCACACGCATGCACACCTGGACAGCTACCTCGGAGTCATCATTTAACCTTTTGTGACCCATATGCCACAGAGCAACCCCCAGTGATAACCTATTAGCCCAGTCAGACAGACAGACATACAGACAGACAGAAGTTATAAGCTGCAAAAAGAAAAATGAGGGGAATTAAAAGGAGGAGTAACATCACTAAATGGGGCACAGATGTTCCTCTCGGCCCCTGGAGTGGTGCCTCCACTGCCCTGGACTTTCACCAGACACTCAGCCTCCTCTCCTCTCCTTTTCTCTCCTCTCTTCTCCTCTCCTCGTCTCACTACATGGCGGCATGGACTGTAAGTGGCTCGCACATTAAGTGCCAGCTGAGCTCCATCTCTGGACCCGTCTGTTGACCCTCTGCTACCCAGCTACAGCTACCAGTCACTGGGGCTTCATAGCCTTTGGGATTGTTGTTTTTTTTTTTATGTTTTTTTTTCTTTTTTAGCTTCAGCTGTTACAGGGATAAACAAAGCTTCCCAGCCTGAAGTCGCTCAGAAAATCTGCTGTGTGTGTTTTTTTTGGTAGATACAACTTTCGACTTTGTATTTAGCTTACATTCTGTTGCAAAAACTGAGACCCAGTTACTCAGAAAGGTCAAAAATCTTGTTGCAAATAGTTTAATGTGGACAGTATTTACTTTTTACAGTCTATGAACAGTAAACGAATCAAAGAGCACAGGTGAGGGAGACACCATTAATGCTTACATCCTGTCACACCATCTCAATGTTTCGCTAGGTGTAGTTTTCTAGAATGAAAATGGTCCCGACACGAATGTGATTACACTATAACAAGGCTCAAAGCTGTTCTTTGAGCAACCACCTCGTTATATTACCTATATCATTAAAATGTATTATTATTATTTCAAGAAAGAAACATTGTAGCTTACTTTTATAGGTACTTTTTTTTTCCCTTGGTGCTTTGGGCACCTCAGGGCAAGTCCTGTTTCATTCCATTACATTTAAGAGAAAGCAGATGTCTCCAAAACTGGGCAACTCACACCACAGCAGTTTACATGGATAAATAGCACCACAGGCCAGAGGAAAGCTATGTGAATTAAATTCTGGGGTGAGCTGTCCGTTCAACTTAACAACATTTAGGCATTTTAGCATTTGAAGATTTGAGGAAAAACAAGAAACAGCCTTGAAATATCTTTTTTAAAGGTATTTGCTTTTTATTCAGACCAAAGTCTGCAGCAAACTGGATTCTTAGTGTGACACTTCCTTTCCTTCATACAACTTGGGAAAGAGTTTTGTACTAGTTTGAAAGTAAACGTTAACATTTGCATAAAAGAAAAAATGTACCTGAGTCTACTGCCATCGATATGAATGAGAGTTCAAGCAATAATACTGTCATGTATTTGATGTATGTGTCTCTCCTGTCAGAGTCTTTGTCGGGGTCAGTAAATGGCAACGCTGTCGTTTCAGCGAGCCAGCGTGCATGTTTGAGGTCAGAGCCTCGCCACTCTTCTTTATCACCTAATTTTGTACATACGTGCACAGAAACAAGAGACGCACTCGTCACCACACACTTGTAACCTCGCACGCCGGTCTGCAGCCCTGCAACCTTAAGGTCAACCAAAACGGTATTTTACTGCTGAGCGTACTCGCCGCCCCGAGCTCCTCGAAGGCACAGGTTTCCATACTGAAAATGCCAACTCAGTGACAGATGTCATGCAGCACACAGTCACCGACACATGCTCGCACATGTACGCGCAGCACTTCATCTATTTTCGAGACATGGAGGGGTACCAGGGGCTTGCTTTTAGAGAGCACTGAGGCATTTTATAGGACAGCACTTAGGCGAGGCCATTGTGCCACACAGGCGCACAGTGGCCGGAGCTCCCTCACGCCTGCGTACACTCCAATGGGTGACAATGGGAAGGGCGGATACATTCTTCCTAAGAAGAAGGAGAGAGAGAATGAAAGGAAGGGGGGAAAAAAGGAGGCAGAGAAGCGGAGGGATCGAGGCAGTTTCTTGTTCATCCGTCCATCAGTCGCGTCACCTCCCCTCTACCCCCTCCTCATCCTCACTTTGCCTAATCCTACTTCTTCTCTGCTATCTGGGGGGTTACGTCAAACACGCTCGCACACATGCATACACTACAAACATCAACAATGGCATGTACGGCCCTTGCAAGTCACCACACAGACCTCTTCATTTTTTTATTTATTTTTTTTTAAGCAGAGATCCCTGAGGGGAATTTGCAGACTGCAACACACATATATGGATCTAAACACACACAGCAGCAGGTTCACACCCCTAGCGTGGGAGCGGGTTGAACGTCTTTATGTGATTTCCACCCTTTGTTGGTAATTAGTCAGTTGTATAAATTAACATGAAGTGCAGCAGGACTCTCGCAGCCATTGTTTGCCGCGATTATTCTTGTCGCACTGGGAAAAAGAAAGCAAGTGAAACCAAACCGAGGGGGGACGTTGAAAGAGATCTTTTTGCTTTTGTCAACTCGCTAAAAATGAAGGGATGAAGCAAGAAAAGGCGTGATTTTTCTCATTCGCCAATCAAAGCGCTCCAAATGTACGGACAGCATTTGCCGAAGAAAAGTTGACACCATGCTTGTGAGACTGCTGCTACCTTGAACCCTTTCCTAAGGAGATGTGGACTCGTGTTTTGTGTTTTATGCTTCACCACCTATTCGGTGACCTGGTGGAAAAAGAAAAAAGCCCTCAGTAGTAAAAACTTCAAACATTCTTTGCTTAGAAAGATCTCCACATTAAAAAAAAAAAAGAAGAAGAAGAAAGAAACAACGACCTTTTGCTGAAATAAAACTCACTTTGAAGCAGGAAAAAGTGGACGCCTCATGTTGCTTATCCAAGAAAACCAAACCTTTTTATTTATCGTTCTCTCCACTTATCCGAGTCTCATTGTGCTAGTTAACTTCGCTGGGTTTGTTATAGAAAGGGGAAAAAATCATCATGGACATGGCTCACAATTCAAATCGAGTCAATTTGGCATTTCTTTTTCTTTTCCTTTTTTTTCGTTCTTTCTTCTTTCTCCTTTTGTGGCATGAGAAACAGGCAACGTCATGGGGCGAACCTGAGGCCTATTGTGGGGATGGCCATTGTTGGCTTGATGAAAGGCGCATTCAAGTCACTTTTCTCATTGAATTGTTTTGCGTCCGCTTTTCAGCGTTGCATTCTCTCTCCAGCGTTGCACGAGACAATCGCTGAGGATGAAACTCTTTTTCTGCCATTCTTCCGTGTCCAGATGAGCAATATTAAGTAGATGAATAGTGTGTGTGTGTTTGTGTTTTTGAGGGGAAAAGCAGTGCCCCAGCTTTTGTCCAATACATGAGCATAAAAGCGCTTACACAGAGGAGAGAGGGTCCTGTGGTTTTTCTTAAGGTGTGTGTGTGCGCCTGTGTGTATTATTGCCCCCCCGGCGTGGCATTAAGTTAAGGACAAAGGCTCGAGCTTCATGAATCAGCCGGGGCTTCCATAGCTTAGCTGCTGTGACCTAGTCACAGTTTGACTGTCCTAGAGTACAGTGTGTGTGTTTGTGTGTGTTTGTTGATATCAGATGAGTTGGGCAAGAGGTGTGCGTTTCTTCACGGTGAGATTGTAATTGTGCATGTGTGCTACATGTTTGGGCTTCTGTGCACGTGTATTTGTGTGAGTCTCCCATAAAGGCCTAACTCCCAAATATTAGACAGGCCCCAGTGTTTTGGCACTCACCCATTAATTTCCATTCAGCATCATGTCCCATGACCAAATCAGCGGAATCCATGATTTATCTATTCAGCTTTCTCATAAACTCTCTTCATTTGCACACCCACTTGTTGTTTTTCTTCCTTTTTCTCTCATTTTCCTTTTGGTCTTTTCTCCCATTCCCATGGAGAGTCAGAGGAATGTTTTTATGCTGCAAAATGGCTGCAAGATTAATGAGTTTTGTGCAGAGTGCGCTGACTTTCATTTGTCCCTCAATTACTTTATCAAAAGGATATGAAATGCGGCAGAAAATCTCCAAACTTTTCACCGAGGCACTTAAGCAACAAGAACACTCTGAGAAACACTGTGGTGCAATTGCTGTTTGGAGTTCAACCAGTTTTTCAAAGGGGCCAAATAACTGTGCCCTCCAACATTTTTACTTTGTGAGAAAAATTGTCAAGTTAGCCAACAACTTCAACAATCTTCCATTAAGTAGTTTAGTGACATACCAGCAGTTACTTTGTGAGTAGGTGGATGTTGCATTTTGGAAAGAAATGCTCGAGTTTTTCTCTTCTTTTTTTTTTCATCTTGACTCTTTGCCACAACAAAATATAAAAAGGTATCACTTAGCTGCAAGGTTTCCACAAACTTCTCTTAATGTGTACATTTTGTAGTGCGTGCACAGGAAGGCACTGAGCTGACTTTAAATAGGTGGAAATTGCTCACAAGTTATGCTTTTGAGAACTTGAGTAACATATATGCTGTAGTGTATGAGCTGCCTGTTTTATATTTTGTATTTCTCGGTTAATTACAGGTCTGTCATTTCCTTACTGGGCACAACAATGTGCTTAATGTGCTCTGGTGCTGATAAAAACCTCATAATTCATTGACTATATCATTGTGTTACACTAGTAACCTTTTGCATGTTCAGTTAATCTGTCTTATAAAGTTCCACCAAAACATAATTTTACTTGTAGTGTAATTGATATACAGCCTGAAGACCAGAAAGCTTTAAAATCAAAACTATAAAGGCCAATGTATAATTTTCTGTAGGATATAAAACATATATTTTAAACAGAAGCAAGTATCCTCTGTGATTAGCTTATTAGCAGACTTTCTGTACTCTTTATTCCATACATTAACCAAATCTCTTGCTGTACATTGTGGTAACGTATACAGTATGTGTGTAAGGGACTGCACTCCGGTTTCCCCTGTATAATCCATGTAGGCTTGTTGAAAAGTAGCACAATCTGCTCAGTGCAATTTTACATCTCAGCTCTAACACAGATGTGAAAGCGTCAGAGCTGTAGTCCGCTCTCGCCCATGTCAGCAGCGTCCAGAGCAGGATTTAAAGCCTGACATGGACGTAAAGGGGCTTTAACAACCTGATTGGAGGCGTGGGATTGATGTCACCACATAGCTCTAGTTATATTCTCTGCACACACATACTTTCAAGTCTGCATACACATGCATGATAAATGCACCAAGCTGTTTGACCTGACCAAGGAGTCACAGCTTCCCATGATGCATCAGGGATAGCGAATGGCCACACGCCAGCTATCCACGTAGTCACCACCCACGAGCCAGCCCCGCCGTTTCTGCTCCGTCCTATATCACAGATATTAAGGTGGTGTTCTTCAGCACGCAGAGAGTAACAAATCTGTCTTGTAGTGTGTCAGGAAGCCAGTCCTAGTCTGGTCCAGCAGCCAGTCAGTGTGTCAGTCTTTGAAACCACAAGGTCTTTATTAATTAACCCCGGGCTGGCTGCTCAAAGGGGTAAGGTCCTGCAGATGAAGTGGCAGCGTCTGTGTTGTCAGCCGCATAGGTCACGACCTGCCCCTTCAGCATGACCCCGGCCTTATTTGAGCCAGATGTTAAGGAGCAAGGGTCTGCGCTGCATTCTTTTCTTTCCCTGCTGCTTGGCCAGCAGAGCGGTCACCATCAGCGACTCGAGTCAGAGCTCTGATTTTCTTCTGGGTAGATCGCTGCTGTTCTCCTCTGTCTGCCACCCCACACCCCACCTTTTTCCCTCTCTCTGTCTCCCTGTGGGATCCATCCTTTCACCTCTCCCCCTCCCTTCCCTCTGTTTTTTCCCCCTCCTTCCTTGTTTGGCCCATTGCCCCTTTCCGCTTCGCTCAAGGGAAAGAGTGCCGTGTGTGTATTGCCTGGCAGTATGCCCGCTCTCATCATTTTCTCCCCATCCACTCCTTTGCTTTTTATGCCATCCTTCCCTCGTATCTCTCTCTTCTCTCACTCATTCCGTGCTTTTTACCCCTCTCCTATCTATGCCTAAATTCTTCTTCTCCGCCACGCTCCCTTCATCTTTCTCCTTCCACCTCCCTTTGTCCCCATCACTCTTTCCACCTGCTTCTAATCACCAACCCTCCATCTCTTTCACTCCCTGCCTTCATTCATACTTCGCTCTGCGTCTTTCTCTCTTCCATCCTCCCTCTTCTCCCCCCCCCCCTCATCCTTTCCTCGGCTGGGCTCAGGAGCAGTGAACAGGTGTTGTCTCCTTTTGATTTGGGTGCGTTCGGATTAATGCTGTCAGCTCAGCTGTTAAAACAACTGCCACCGCCAGATGCCAGTCAGTTTGGGGCTGGAGTTGTCACCTACACACAAACACACACACACACACATATTCAAACATCCAAACATGCTCAGATGCAAGTGTGCTTGCACACACGCGCACTCACACACACACAAGCACTTGGCCTCTTGGCTCATTGTAATACTGACAGAGCAAATCAGCTGTTGTATGCCAGTCTTCTCTATAACCCAGGTGTGTGTTTCTGTAGCCTTTCCAAAACATCACAGACAGTCAGTATAAAAGAGTATATGACAAGATACTGCAGTGATCATTAATACACTGCCAGAGTTGCTAAAGACTCACTTAGACGGTCATCTTTTAAGGGTTTTTTTGTCTTTAACCATAGCAATACTCACACCGGTTCCAGTTAAGAAGAATACTTAATGTTCTGAGTGGGGCTCGAGGAATTTTCTAAACTCAAAGAATGACTTTACCAGCGTTTTCTTAAGTTGTGTTCGGGGCTGTAAACCATGGGAGCGGGCATTTAGCAGACAGGAAATATGACTCTTGTGAGTCCCTTAATTTAATAGAAGAAATCTTGGCGCACTAAATGACGATGCTAAAAGTCTTCCTGTTGTGGACAGTTACTTTGAAGTGAACAGACACCACTTAACCATTTCGGGATCTTAAATTAAGCAGTTTGTCATTCAAAAGTTAGTTTTAATTAGATATTTGTCTAAAAATAATAATAAAAGACAAGTAGTACTAACCAACCTCTGATGGATCAGCTGAATTTCCTTGTTGGTGGATAATAGCAAAAAAAAATGACATTTAGTGATGTCAGCTGCCAATTTCTTTTGACAAATCAGTTTTGCCCTCTCTGTAAATTTTCTGATCGTGTGAAACACGGTCAGTTTTCTCATTTTAAGTTTTTTTTAAAGGTTTCCTGCACAAAAGAGAGAGTAGATAACTATAGAAACACAACAAAAATACTGGCGTCAACCCAAATGTTCACAATCGGTACATTCAAGTAAAAGACATTTGATGAAGAACCATTTTCTGCCTGTCAGTTGCTTAAATTTAGAATGTGGTACCTTCTTGTTAAAGTTTGTTAGTAAAATGATGATTTACAATTATGATCAACTGTGAATATCAGCGATTAGTAACAGTGCTATTTATGGCTCCATCAGATGTGGGTAGAGACTGCAGACTCACTGGAGGTACACGTGTGTGTCATATGGTGGGTTGCTGGCCCTGTAGTGGTGATACTGGTGGTGATATATTCATATTTTATCTTTTTATCAGTTCAGTCTCATGATGGTGGCTTAAGAAGAGCCACACAGAGAGACGTTTTTAAGGTGGTGCTGGTTTATCTGGCACTCTTTCTCCCAAACTCACATATTCTAATATTGAGCCCTATTTGTAGTGTACCCCCCACCTCCCAATCCCACGATAAGATTGTCAGTTTACGCTTGTTGCTGTTTTGTAACCCACCAACTGAACCATATTTTACCCCATTTTACTGCCGATCACGGCCTCCTCGTCCATTTTGTTGGTGTGTTGAATTACACTAACAAAGTTATTTCCAAGGTTATTATACCCCACTGTAGTCTCCAGTTTCCAGCGAGCCAAACGTTGTTAGGACAATTAGTCCAATCAAGGAGTCATGGGTGTCTTGTGGGAGAAGGAGGAAAAGAGGGTCAACACAGACAGGAATGTTCAGGGAGAAAATAAGTACCACACAACATGTTGTGTTTATAAGGGTTTACAATAAATGTGATGTGATATTTATCAATAGAGTTCATGCACCCGACTTGACTCAGTTATCTTGTTCTGAAAAAGATATGAATGATAAGATTAAGCGCGGGTTGATTTAATTTAAAAAAAAGAACCACAATATGTTTTGATAAACATTGGTTTCTAGTTTATTTCCAAAGAAAAGCTGAAGCAGTGTCGTAGCAGATATTCCAATCAGATTTTGGCTTTGAGTAAATTGAATTTGAATTTTTTGACAGCCGTTTTAACCCACTTCAAACTTCAGCTGGTAGTGGGTAGACCTGTTACACTGTTATCTTCTATAGTATATTACTTGTATAGAGGTGAATGTTCATATTAAACAAGACCAAAGTTTCAAATAATAAGGTCAACATTTTGTACAAGTAATACCCGTGAGGCATAAGCTCGGGCTCCAGACTTCTCTAAACGCTTGGTTTCAGGCAGGTTTTTCTTCTGCTGGCTCTGTACGATTTAAGTGTGAGAGTGTATATGTCTGAAAGGGTCGTCAAGCACAGCTCACAACTTTAGAAAAGAGCCGTTTAAAGCAGCGGCAGAAGTTCACTTTTCAGTTCCCAAACACTTTGTCTTCCAGCTCCCAAAATGTTGACTTGGAAACTTGTATTTGGTGCTTTTTGTTAAAAATTGTAAGTCTAAAGACTGAGGGGAAGTACAGTAACCCTGATGACATCACTGTCACCTCCACAGGGTTGTTGTTTTACTTCACTGTTGTTACGTCATCCCTCGTTATAGTTTAATTATATCAAGTTGCTCAAATGTCAGCAGAGGCATTGGTTCAAATCCAGGCTAGCCAGACCTTTACTCCGGGTCTTTCTCCTGCTCTTTCCCCCTTTCTTTCTGTCTATCTCTGTCATTTGCTTCGTAAAATAAAGGCAAAGACACCCACAACTCTGTCATTTAATGCGTGAGTTTTACTCTTCCTATTTGCTAGCCACAGATGGCTAAGTGATCTAAACGTGACCTAACCATCAGTTGTTATCAACGAGGCATCTCATCAACCAAACTTATTTCTTCGCCTAACTGCGGCGTAATCTTGCCAGGAAAACTTGAGAATAGGAAAAGATTTACAAGGAGCGACGTTGACATGCCCGAGTAATTGGTGCACGGTGACCCATAAGGCTCCAACAGGTCAGACGCACACACACGCAAACACACACATGCTAGTCAGCAGAACATTCCACTGCTGTTTGGACTGTTGTTGCCATTGGTCTAATGGTTCTCACATGTCTGTCGCCCTAGCTTTGAGCTGCACACAGGACAATGTGGGCTATTCTTAAGACTTTACAACATGCTCTGTCTCAAGCCGTTCAGCGCACAGATGGAACAAACATTCACACATAGAGAAGAAAGACAAAAAAGAGACAGAGATGGATATCAAGACTCAAACAGACACATAAACAGAGGGAGAAGTGTGTGCGCATGTGTGCGCGTCTGTTTGCTCTTGTCAGCGGCGTCCGCGTTAACTGGAATAGGCGGATCCCGCCTCCGCTGTCCGGCAAAGCAAAGCCACTCTAAAGCCAAGCCAGCTGTCAATCAAACAGCCAACACAGGGCCAAACTATGATAACATCAGAAATAACGGTCTTCACCCATCAGTCTCACATGCGCACACACACATAAGAGGTTAAAGTCACAGCTCAGCACTGTTTGAATAGGCTTCCAACATGCAAAACAGCATTAGTGTGTCAGCAGTGTCTTGCTGTTCTGTCTGTCTCTCTGTCATTGCTTTGACAGGCAGACGAAAAATGTCATGACTCGCAAGAGAAAACGCTGCTGCTGTGTGTCTGCGTGTATGTGTGTATGCGTGCACGCGCACGGAAGCGCGCACTCTCAGTCTGTCTCTTGTGCAGTTAATGCGTGGGTCCATTCCCCTTCTATACTCGGCAGGCCCAATACACAATGTCTTCTTTTGTTGTCACGTTAAAGTGATGCAATAAAGCTGTGCAGTGACAAGGACGGCCCGGGGGCTGCTGCAGTGACAGAGACGTCGAGTGTGTTGCGTGCATGTGTGTGTGTGTGTGTGTGTGTGTGTGCGTGCATGGAGTGGAGACAAGAGCACTGAAGAGGGGTTATTGCCACGAGACAGATTGCAAGTGTCATTTTCCATTACAGCAGCCTGAGCCACTGTGTGTGACACACACACATGCACACACACGCACACACAAGGTGCACATGCCTTGGCCCACTTTAACAGGATGCTTTTGACAGGGAGAGATGTGCATGCGTTAAGAGCACTGGCCCCTAGTATTTAACTCCATCCTTGTAGAAACACATTTAATGATTTTTTTTCCCTTTTACTTTAGATGGCTTATCTGATTGGTTGAGCCACAGCTCATTGGTATGAATCAGATTTTTCCATGAAAGTAAAGACTTCAGGTAAATTGCATTTGAATTTGCAAGTAACTAATAGATGCTGAAAACCTAATTTTAGCGATTTACATAGTTTAGTTGAAAGATTACATCACGAGCCATATTTAAACCCTTGTTAAACAGGCTGAAAACATATTGGATCATTTAAAAAATCTAAAGGTAAAACAGAGATTTTCTTAGTTGTATTTCTTTATTTCTTTCTTTATTTTTAAAGTTCACAGTCACAAGATGCAGGGTTTTTTATGTGGCAACAGAGCAGCTTTTCAGAGGCTCCTCAGTGAATACATTGAGTTTTAAATACAGCATGACCCATTGTTGCATGTGAACTTCTATTATCTATTCAAAAGTCTCTCATGAGGCTCTGTTTGTTAACCAGGCAATTAGCAGGCAGTATTTGGTGGTTATCAGTACTTCAGTTGACACTTGGTCTCTTCAGCCTGTAAAGTATGAGGCAGTAAAATGAAAATGGGATCTGTGTTCAGTCCCATAGCTTGTCCCTAATAAGGTGTGGTGGCAGCGGCTATCAGGGGCTGAGCTGAATTAGTCCGCAGTGGATTCAAATGTCTAGATCCTATCAAACACCATTTAATGATAATGGAGGTCACAGAGGCAATTGGGAAAATGCTGTGTGTATGTCTGTGTGTGTGAAAGGAACGTTTCTCTGTCTCCCGCAAAAACACAGCATTAAGATAGCATCGCTAATTTCACCGGCTCGGCACAAAAACAACACGCAGAGGAGAGAAGAAAGGAGGGAAAAAAAATAATGCAACAACACACAAGCGAAATGAAACAACAAGGAAAAGTTTCTGTGCGACTTTCTCGAATGTCGCTCCAGATTTTGCCCTTCATCGTTCTTTCACAATGTCGCGCCCTCTCCGCTGCTATTTCTGACTGCCAGTGTGTGGATCTGGCTCGCTGAGATTTCATGCCAGTGTAAAAATTGGCTGAGGGTTTGGTTCAAATCAAATTGGACATAAGCACCCACAACACCATCTGTTAGGGAAAGGCAGTGGAGTGAAGGGCAGAACTCTGCATTCAGATAAATGGATTTTCAATTTATTAAATTGTTGACTGACACCCTTGTAAATGTTCGCTTTATGTGGCGCGGCCTATTATTAGAACTTAATGGAAACATGTTGCCATACATCCATGCAATTCCTAATATTAGAATGCAAAAAAAAAAGTCCTGCTGCATCTGTTGTTTTGAGTTCGATCTTTTCTTTTTGCAGCACGAAAGAAAAAAAAAATAAAAACGTGTCCTTTTTCTACAACTTAAGACTAAAATAAAGCGCCCCGCTCGGTTAGACTTCAGGTGTTTTGGCAAGTGATAACGTGTGTGACGGTTTGTATTAACAGGTGTGTCGCACCGAAACACAGCTGAGATTGTCACAGCACTTCAGGGGAGGGCCATATGTCCCCCCACCTTCCCCGTCGCTTCACCCAAAAACCTAACTTACATTAAAAGGTGAAAAACAACCTCGCAACTCTCTGAAGTTGATTTTGTTCAGCGTGAGTGCATGCCAGATACTTTGAGTCTGCGTGTGCTGGTGTCCTCCCTAGTCTAGTGGTCTGGGTGTTTATTAATAACTAAAGTTGGAGCAGCTTCTGAATGAAGAGTCACTGCGGACACTGAGGCCGACCAGGGACTGAATCTACACACACGCACACACATCCTCGGTCTGTTTCTTGCTGCGATCCTCTGCTTCAGTGGGAGAAACGGAGCACTGGGGGGGCGGGGGGGTTAGAAAGTAAGGAGGGAGGAGGATGAGGAGGAGGAGAGGGATTTTAGTGTTTACACAGAGGCCCGGCCACCGCGGCAACTGTTGCCAAGCGCCGTTCTCCCCAACAACAAGCCAGTAATTGGTACTTTTAGCAGCTAACCTTGCGGAGGTGGTGGTGCGAGGTGGGCTTGGACAAAAAGCTTTTTGATACATCTCCTCTCTGAAACATAGTGCCCCTGTTTCTGTTTCTTTTTCCTTTTTTCCCTTTTTTTTTTTTATAAACAAGAGACTGCCCATAATCTTGGCACCATCCTCATTGCTTTGGAACGATTGGACTGTCTTTAGAAGGAATCGATGAAAATGTGTCCAGACACATGGCCCAGCTCAACCAGACATGAATTGATCATCAAAATATCAACATCATCATTTCGTAATGGAGCGTGTTGGCGCCGTCAGCGTGAGGGGGGAGTCGGGGGTAGACAGACTGTGCAAAGCAAGAGCTGCGGTATCGAGAGGGTGTAAATAAGTGAGTTGTATTCCAAATTCAAAAGTTTCTTTGAACACCTCCATAATGTAAAAGACTGTTAAAGTTGAAGCGTTTTACTGCTGCGAGACTGGGTTAGCTACAATTTTGTAAATAGTAACAACCAACCTTTTTGCTTTTTTGGAGTAAGTATAGATATACCGGAATAAATCTGTTTTAGGTGAAGCATTAAGGCAGGTAATTACAGCTTGAAGCTATCTGGAATCAAACGTCGTTCTTAATTACGAATCCATGTGTAGGTGTGTTTGACTCCATCCTCAAACTGGTGCTTATAAGTCTTTTTCGTACAGTGTGTAACCCAGATACAAGGTGAAAGTTTGATTAGTGCTTTTATGCAGCTCGGAATAATCAGATTTGTTTTATAGCTGACTCGAATGTCTAGATGCATTAAGAAATTTCATCAGTTGTTGTATCGTGAGACAATTCTGGTTAAAGGCTATAAATCCAAAATGACGAGCAGGTCAAATCAGTTATGTTTCTGTGATTTTGACTTTGATTCGTTTAGGGTAACCTTGTTAAGGTGTTTGCATGACTGTTGCACAGAGTTACCTTAATCTAGTTATAGTCTAATCTTTAGATCACATGTAGACATGCGTATTCTGTCTCTGTGATGACCACCAGCTAATGTGCGTGTGTGCTTTTTTGCTTTCTTAACTGCAGAAGTCACCACACGTTTTAGTGCCCCACTCGCTGCCTCTCTGTTGCTTCTTCCTGCCATCTCAATACTTCTGTGTTCAGGGTGGCAGTCTTAGACAAACTGCACCAGTGCTTGTATAATTGCTTATTCAAAGCTGACCCCTGCTCAGTTGGGGAGGAGGAGAATGAAGGAGGAAGGGGTTAGAGGGGGGAGGAGTAGATGGAGTCTCCTCATGGCTGCCAAGGCCCAAGTCAATGTGGAGCCTGTTTTGCGGGATATAAGCGCCGGCCACGGGTCCCAAGCCAGGGCCCTTTCCTGTGGGCCCTCCTCCTCCTCCTTGTCTTCGTTCTCCTCCTTCATCCTCCACCCTCCTCTGAGCCCGGCTGGGCCTGGCGCTGGCACAGAGGCCCCTTTGTTGTGCACCCGAGGACCCGGGCTCTCTGTCTCTCATACTCTCTCTTTTCCTCCCCTCTCTGCCTCTCTCTCTTTTTTTTTCTTTCTCTTTCCACACACACCACTCCGCCTCCTCCTCCTCCTCACCACCACCACCCCCCTTTCTTTTCCTTTAAAGGTCTCCAGT
Organism: Pundamilia nyererei; assembly: GCF_000239375.1. Classification (NCBI taxonomy): domain Eukaryota; kingdom Metazoa; phylum Chordata; class Actinopteri; order Cichliformes; family Cichlidae; genus Pundamilia; species Pundamilia nyererei. The sequence continues at coordinate 290,342 of NW_005187415.1, forward strand.
CTTCACAAATATGAGATAATAGGAAAAATAGAGCTGGCTGCTTCTGGTGACTCAGGGCAAAACGTCTGAGTGAAAAATAGAAAGTGAGAGAGGGAGAGAGAGAGAGATGGCATTGTTCGTAAGGTTGGTCCGAGCAAGCTGGACTGAGGTTGAGTCTCCTCCCCTCGCTCTCTCTCTCTCTCCTCTCTCCAGCAGCTCCTGAACCAAAAGCTTACTGTGGATCCAAAAGCCGGACGGGGGTTTGCTGCAACACACACACACACGCACAGACACACACACACTGTTTCTCTCTCCGTCTCTCGGCAGGTGGACGGGGTTGTTTTGGCTCGGCTGCAGGGCAGCAGCTTGACTCCGTTTGAGCCAATGAGCCAAAATAATAGCCGACGATTCCAGAGTTATTGTCAGCGCTTTCCCCCCTCTGCTTTTCCCAGAATCCTTCTCAGCTGTGCGGGATCCGAATCAGAACGTCGCCCTCGGATGAATTCATTCGCTTACGCATGAAAATACAACAGTGGGATCACCAGTTGTTTGTACTGTACGCTCCAAACCATACAGACAAAACAAGGAAAGATGATTTTTGAAACTGCCTAATCCACTCTGATTGATTCAAGCGCCAAAATGTTGCAGGCAAAAAAATATAAATTGAAGGAAATGCGCAGAAAAACATCTAGAATGATGTGTGTTGGTATTTTACTCAGTGCAGACATCATACAGTTTAAACAAGGAGCTGAAGAATTTTCAGAATATGTGTGTGTGATATTTTCAACATTATTTACATCCTTAAAGCAACTTAAGAAGCGAATAATGGAGAGAACTGCAGTTTAAATACTCAACACTTCCTCTTGCCTAATTTTTCTTTTAACACAATAAACTCCCCTCACACCTTATTTTTTTCTCACGGGGTATCCTCCCTCACCCTCATCTCACACCACCCAATCCTGAAAATATGCGACCCACACCCGTGCGTGGGCACCAGACTCCACCCGCTTACCTCACACAACACCAACATACGCAGACACATACTCGTATACACACTCAGCATCCCATACGTCAGAGAAACAGGGAGTAGTGTCTCGTATTTTCATGGAAAGTGTTGTGCTGTCCTCCTTTATTATGTGATTTTTGGCCCGTAATTAGCACTAGTAGATTCTTGCTATGTTTCCATTCAGCTGTCAAGCAGATTTAATTTTTTTTTAAAAAGACTTCTTAAAACATTATGGAACATGAAGAGTGAATTAAGTGCATTTCCATATGCTGAGCTGAAGGAAATAAATCCTTGAATCTGAACGAGGTGGAAAGAGTCTTTCAAGAACCGATTTGTATTGGACAAGTTGTTTTTGTTGTTGTGGAACATCAGCCGTGGACGTATTTATATATATATTTTTAGAAGGAAGACAAAAACAAGCGATTTGCTTCTAATGAACTAGTGAACAAGAAGATAATGCATAGACAGGTCACAGTTTCAGGCTGTCTAAACCAAACGGCAACCTCTGGGGCTTAAAAACGAAGTTTGGGGCTGCAGTTCCTTTAATGACCACTAGGATGGCTCCAAAAGCACGTTAATCCCCACAGTCTCCCATGGTTAAAAGCCTTTCACTTAAAGTTTAAGTATAAATGGCACAGTCTGTCATTTTTTGAGGTTATTTAATAAAGATTTATTGAAAGCAATCTTATAACTTATTAAAAATACATAGGAGTGTGTGTCATTTTGAGGAAAGTGCCATGTTGCCCCGCCATTTTGAACACACAGTGGACAACAAAATACCACCTCATATGGCCTCATATGTAGTACACCAAAGGTGTTAACCCGTATTCATGTCTGCACCTTCAAACTCAAGATATGAAGGATCATACCTATGTTTGATCAGCTTTTCAATTCAATTCAATTTTATTTATACAGCGCCAAATCACAACAACAGTCACCTCAAGGTGCTTTATATTGTAAGGTAGACCCTACAATAATACATACAGAGAAAACCCCAACAATCATATGACCCCCTATGAGCAAGAACTTCGGCGACAGTGGGAAGGAAAAACTCCCTTTTAACAGGAAGAAACCTCCGGCAGAACCAGGCTCAGGGAGGGGCGGGGCCATCTGCTGTGACCGGTTGGGGTGAGAGAAGGAAGACAGGATAAAAGCTGAAAAGGGGTCCTCTTCACTGAAGAAGGGAAGATGTGAAGGAAAGAGACAACACAGCTTGCTCCTCACCTCAAGCCTCAACTCCTGAACTGGATTGAGGACTGACAATGGACCGGCTAAACGACAACAGTTGATTATAAGCTAACATTATATCTCATATTATATAACATTATATATATATATAGCTAATGTCGAGTGCTCTAAGAATCACACTTTACTTCTTATAAACAGTTTCATTCAATTCGCACATCGTATGAGACTTTATTTAAAAAGCGTCAGAGTCTAACTATGTTTTCTCCACTTCAAAGAAAGTTTCTCTAACAGTAGCAAACAGTCGAACAACAGCTAACCAATGCAGACAAATGTTGTCTGTTGCTGTCTGTCAGGTGTCACCACCACTAATTTGAGTCACTGAATTGATCTTCTCAGCTGTCTCTGTGATGTTTGTGGTTTTTGGAGAATTTTAATGGAATCACGCAGTAAATAACACAGCCTGCTGCGTGGTACAGAACATCATTGCATTACATTCATACAGTTTATAGAGGTAGCTGGATAGTCTAAGCCAATAACTTAGCACGCCACCCTCTCATCCAAATATGGTTACTTCTGATACCAAAACAGCACCCAAATATTGTGGCTTCAAAATGCAAAGCCCAGAAAGCAATGAGTGATGTCAAAGAGTCCATGTCCATCTTTATTTTACAGTCTGTGGTTCAAACAGATCATTTTAACTGATTCGCACATGTATGTGTGGGTTCTTGACCTCTATTTCTGTGTGCGTGTATTTTTGCAGTTTGTCATGGGTGACAGTGGAAGTTCATTTCTCTTAGTGTTCGCCACATCAATCAACATCCCACTAAAAGATACAGCACGCCATCCCCTCTTTCCTTCTCATCCCCTCTTTTCTCTCCCTCTCAGCTCCTCCTGCCCATTTCCTCCCATTTTGCCATCCGCCGCACAATGAAAGAGCCTCTTGGCTTTTATTAATAGTTAAAGTGGCCCCAGCCTGTCACTGGGGACAATGGCTGCAGCCCTGTTAATAAATAAAAATAATAACTAGGAGATGGAGACAGAGAGGGAGTGCAATGGAAAGAGAACAGGCGACACTGCCATTTGTTGTTCCCTCTCACTTGTCAAAGCTCTTTGGCTTAAAAGCCTCTGTCATTGTTGAGGGAGAGGGGGCTGGGGGGGGAGGAGGGGAGTGAGAGACAGAGAAAAATAAGGAGAGAGAGAAAGAGGCAGTGCCAGGGGCTAATAGCACCTGTTGGGGTGATGGTGAGACAGCTGTCGTGGAGGGTGGGGGGGGGACACAGGAGCACACTCTTTCTTCTACTCTTTCTATGCATGTTTTTGCAAAAGACTCTCTATCGACTCGTGCTCCTCCTCTTCGCCCTACCTTCATCCTGCTGTGAACCGATTCCCTGAAGGCTACAGTGGCTTCTGAGTGAAAGCACTAGGGCTGCTGTCTTACTGGTTAAGTGGCAGCGTTGAAAACTCAAGGACAGAACAGGGCAAGGACAGTGGGAAGACGAACAGGAAAAAGTGAGAAGTGGACTTGGCTCGAAGTTCAGCGTTGATCCCGAGGTGTGTGTTTTTTGCAAATGTGTGCTCACTGTAATCAGCAGGGCATGGATGTTGTCGTCTCCACGCCAGAGGAAAGGACCTGATTCAGGCCTTGAGGGAAGCAGAAATTAATGTGCGCTATTTTTTGAGTGTGTGTCATTATGTGAGGGGGGCTTGCGTGCAGGTTTGCAGGTGATCGGGTGTCGTTTAAATCCTTTAAATCTCCAGGTGGTTTGTCAACACTCCACTGTGGACAGAAAGGGAAATAGACGGATGAGAAGGAAAGAAAGAAGTTTAGGCAAAGTGCTGCTTTTTTGTGTACTCTGATTTGTTGTTGAGTGTGGAAGATATGTGTACATTCGTGTCTCTTTTAGAGGAAAAGATGCACTAAGCTGTTCAACTCAACACACCGGACATCCCCCCCCCCCTCTGTGGAAAACCTGAGTGTTTGTGCATCAGTATGCATGTGTATGGGTTTATGCATGCAGGCTGTCTCACACCAGCGAGATTAAAACTTTTCTTAAATCAGTCTTGTCATTATAGGGGGAGGAAAATAATCTGGGGACAAACAAACTTTTTTCCTGCTGTCAGCGTTTGCAAGTGTGTAGAGCCACATATACTGTATGAGCACATTCAAGTGTGTGTGTGTGTTTGCATTGGCTGATAGGGTTAATCTCCCTACTCAAAGTGTAAAACCTCTCTCCTTAGGAAGGCCTCCCATCCCAAGTGCAGATGGCTCCCAGTAAATAAAGTACTCTCTCTTTCTTTCTCCCTCTTTTGTCTGATCACTCCTCTCTCCTCCTCGTTCACGTCAATCACAGCCAACAGGGTGACTACTCGAGGTTCATGGCCATATATCTGTGTACGCGTTTGTTTTTTTCCGGTGCTTATATGTGCACACATCTTAGGATTGGATCTTTCCAAGTATACACTCACCCGTGTGACATTTCCATTCCCCTCACTGTATGTGTACTTGTGTGCACAACTGTTACCATAGTTTGATTGTAATTAGTGAGTCTGCGAGTGTGTGTTTAGGTAGTGGTTTGTGCGCGTGTGTGTATGTGCGTGCGCCTGTAAGCGTCTGTGTGGAGTGTGTGTTGAAAACAAAGCACTAGCTGATAATGTGTCCATTGTGGCGGGTGCATTAAGGCCCTCTTTGTCTCAGGGCCCACAGGGCTAATGATTCTCTAGCAGCAGGTGAGAGGGAAAAAAGCCTCACTTTTTTCGTCTCTCTCTCTCTCCCCCCATCTCCTCCACTTGTCTCTCTCTTTATCTTGCGTTGCGCTCCCTCGCTCTCTCCCTTTTTCGCTCACTTGTTTTTGTTTTTCAGATTTCCTCTCTTTCGATTATCAGCTCCTCTCTTTCCGCCTTTCTCTCCCTCTCTCTCCTGCTGATGCGGCCATTAGGCTGAGCCGCTGCTGCCTTTATTACAGCAAATGGACTTTAAATGAGCTTTATTGTCATGTTGGCCAGCCATCTGAATCCCTCTCTCTCTCCCTCTCCCCTGCCCCCCCCCGCCCCTCATCCTCCCCTAAACAGAGGCCCCCAGCATTGAGAGGCTGTTGTCAAAGGACTGGAAGGATAAACTTTTGGCCATGGGCTCAGGGCACGTCGGAGAAATTAAAGGTACGGTAAAACGAAATTATGCCAGAACTTAAAGACTTTAACCCTGTGAACTTGATTGAGGCACTGACGATGTCCATTGCGGGAGTAAAACATCTAGAGTTAGATTAAATAAATGAGGCAGAAAGACCTAAAGCGTGGTAGGTATGACATCTAGTGATGGGGCCATATTGTAAAGATGACAGCTCAGGTTAAAGTTGACCTGAAATGAACTAATATGAACTGAATTCAGATGAAGTGATCCTAAATGAACTTGATCTGTCCTGAACTAAACCAGGACACCTGCTTCATCTTGTGCGTATGACCAGTGCGTCAAAAAAAAAAAAAAAGTTAATGGCGTCTCTGCTAGTCTCGCAGCTCGCTGTTAATTCACTGCTAATCGACCATTTTATCCACAACAACCCTCTTTAACACCCAAGAGCGACACAGGCGGAGTAGGACAGAGGGCAGCAGGGGATACAAAAAGGGAACAAGTGGAGCTGTGCTGTGAATATGCAGGAGCAAGAATCAACGAGAACGAAAGCGAGAGAGGGGAAAAGATATAAGAGAGGCAGAAGAGACTGTGGCCATTATTCCCTGTAACTCCAGGGCAAAGCCGTCGTTCTCCTCCAGTAATTGAGCTTCATTAGGAAGCAAAGCAATATGTAATCAAAGAGCCTCGCAGAGCAGCGTGGCCATCGAGAGCAGGGCTCCATTGATCAAACCTCCTTTTCCCAGCTCCCTGCCGCGCTGACATTTCTGTGTAGGGGCGTCCCGCTTGGCGCACCACACACCAACAGCTGGGGAGCAATGTGTGTGCATGCAGCGGAAGCACACATATGCACGTTTGTGTCTGTTAAGCCGGTGCGTGTCTTACGTAAGAATCTGTGAGAAAAGGTAGAGCTGCGGAGATACTAAAGTGTTTGCTTTAATAGCGTCAGTGTGTAGGTGAGCGCACACATTGCTCTCACACTGTCAGCGCATCTCTTGATTTTTTTTTTTTTTTTTTTCCATCGAATTCCATTGAAGAGCATTTTGTGGGGAACAAAGTGAGCCACTGCCTCCTGCTCCGTTGGCTTTATTGAGAAGAAACATTGGTAAAAAGGCCCCATGCGGTTCACATAGCGATACACATACACACAATTATGGAACTCATAGTCCTGGAATAAATCTCCCCACGGTGTTATGCTATTAACGTCGCTCCCCCACACTAAAAAGTGACAGCACAGATGAGAACAATTGCTTGAAATCTGGATAACATTTTTATTCATCATTACGTTTATATGAGGGGAAATGCTTAAACCCCATACCAGAGACTTTTAAAGCTGCACCAATCTCATTTTTTGGGGGGGGGGGGATAATCTTTGTACAGCTGTTTGCTTTTTCTTTTTTACTTCTGCTTGAAATCTCTGCTAAATATTTATCTCTACACTGCATTCCTTTTTACAATAAAGTTGTGTGAAAAGACACTGTAAAGTCTAGTTCCAAAGTTCCAAAGTGTGAAATGATCGCTTTGCTTGGCTGCTCAAAAGAAAGGAAGAGAAAAGCAACAAAAATAAAATAAACTGGTGCCATTTATAGTCTTAAATAGTAGCTTTGTACTTGAAGCCATTTTTCTGTGATTGGCTGACCCTCGCAAACACCAGGTAGTTCAGGCTTCTGGACTCTGAGATTAGATACCCGAGGTATCCTCTTCCTTTGGCTGAAGAATAGAAACACTGCCTGAAACACAGCTTCTGGACAAGGGTTAAACCTAAGCTTTTGGCTCATAAAGATTACTTATTCACTGACCTTGTTATCTTTATTGTCTTTACTCTGGTTTAATATGACCATCTAGGTACTTTAGGTTCATTCTGTACACCACTCATACATAATGAGACAAAACCAGGTTTAAAGTCATTACGACAATCAAAAGGAACAGCTAATATTGTGTGGGGAGAGGATGCTGGCTGAGAGAGAGCAAGAGAGTTGGAGGAGTTTCACTTGGTTCCACTGACCGGTCAGGAGAAGGTAATTGTTGACTAGTCTTCCTAAAACAAATTAGGCAAACAGGATCAGGCAGGTACACACACAGCTAGCAGGAGCAACAGTGGTATTCCTAATAATGTACTTACTATGTGCATTTTAAACTCCTCATTTATCTTTAAATAAACAATAAATGCAATAGAAAGGTCTGACTATAAGTAACTTTATTAGGATAACCAATTCTTCTGGTTTTTATTACTACAAACTACCACAAAACACCCACCATGTTAAGTACCTTAATTTCTCACCTTAGTATTGACTTGATGATATCAACTAATTTGATTATTCAGAGAAATTAAGTTCTTGTGTCCAAGTAAATATACTTCTTTGCATATGTTCTGCATTCTCTTATTCTACTTCACATCTATAATCCATTTCCTCCTCTTCTTTCTCCCTCCCTCCCTGGCCATCTCATCCCCACTCCTCCTTACTTACCCAGGGGGAGTTATCAGTGCAGCCGGGGTCATTAATTAGCACCGAACACAGTGACAAGTATTACATTGTTACAAATTGGTTAATTACCCTGCGCACGAGTGTGTGCGTGTGTGAGAGAGAGCGAAAAGGGAGAGAGTTGGTGTCGATTCGGGGAGTTTGTAGGTAAGCTCAGGCCGCGGCAATCAGCCTAAGGAGAAATGTGTGTAAACCAATGGAGGAAACCAGTTATCGATCCACCTGCCTGCCTCGCAGCAGCTGAAGAAACAAGGCAACGCGAGCTGATTTATGGGGTGACCACAGAAATTCTCAAAGTGTGAATGGGAAGAAATGAGAAGCAAAAGACGGGGGCGCCTCATGTCGGCGTTGGAGATTTTCGACATCTCGTCTCAGTTACCGAGCGTGTCGTTTTCCCCGGCGTTAGAGGGGAGCTGGAAACAGCTTGCGGAAAAAGAACGAGGACCGTCTTCCAGGCTCCTGGTTCGAGGAATGTCCGTTCACATCAGCGCGCACGCGCTCGCTGTTTGGAACCAATTTTCTATATGTGTGGGTGTGTGTGCAGAGGGAGGCTAACCCTAACAAGAAAGCCCTACAA
>NW_005187415.1:299350-323128 GCF_000239375.1 Pundamilia nyererei
CACACACACACACACACACACACACACACACACACACACACACACACACAACAAAGGCATGTAGGCAAACATCAATATATATGACCAGACATGGGCGCACACACATACTGATTTTGCCTCCGTGTGCCTCTCTCTAACTACATCCTGTTGAATGATTTAGGCCTTGTGTGGAAGCGCGCGCATGTGTGTGTATGTGTGTTTGTAATGGAGCTGGTATGTCAGGATCTAAGGAGTCAAAGGTCAGGCCATGCTAAATGTGAGCAGGAGGTTGGCTGACTGCAGGGTAAACACAGACCAGACACACTCTCCTTCTCTCTCTTTTCCTTCTCTCTTTCTCACAAGCACACTCATAGGAAAAAAAAATACAACTCAATACTGCTACGGAGCACTTCCAAATTTATCCATATTTCAGCACCAATCGGATAAATATTGATTGTACTTTAAGTTTTAGTGAAGAATGTCAATTTGCAAACCTGGCTGAAGATTCGTTTTGTTTGGTAAACGTACGATTCTGGCTCAGACATTACATTTGCTTTGCCTCTTCTTCCCACCACATTTTGCCTGTTTACAAATACTTCCTCAGCCAGCTTTATTTTCTTTATTTCAATACGGCAATAAAAGTGGTGATGGATGTGGCTTGATTAATCACTGCTGGCCTTCTGTACCCAGGAGAATGAGTCAACATCTGGTTTTACAACCCTGCTGCACACAAACGGCACTTTACCCATCTTCCTTTGACATGCCCCCTTCTACCATTCAAAGCCCCTAACCAGTCATATATTAAGTCAGCTAACAAGTCATGGATAGCTTTGCTCTGTTTTTTCTTTTTGGTTTCTCTGACCCTGACTTCAACCCCAATGATTCATGCCATCCTTTGTATAGCCATTTTAATTTACAAAAACTGAAAAAAAAAACAGTAAACTACAGGGTTCCTTTTAATATTTGAGGTGCTCGGACTCATCCAGCTGTAATCAGCCTGTTTCTAATTTAACAAAGGAAATATCAAGTCTAAAAACTGGAAGTAGAATTTCAAAAAGCACGGGGTAACCTTAGCAGAGTACTGCTTATTTCATATCACCTTTGACCTCTGTTGCCCCCCCCTTCTTCACTCTTGCCCTTTAGGTACCCCAGACAGCCTGGCGGAGAAAGAGCGCCAACTCATGGGCATGATTGGCCAGTTGAGCAGCCTGAGGGAGCAGCTCTTGGCGGCCCATGAGGAGCAGAAGAAGCTGGCCGCCTCACAGATGGAGAAGCAGAGGCAGCAGATGGAGCTCGCCAAGCAGCAGCAGGATCAGGTATAGGAGCACGGTGCATGTGAAGGGCCTCATTTGGAAATGGCGTTTACTCCATGCCTATGCTGCAAAAAGAAAAAAAAAAGTCCATACTAACAAGCCATTCACTCTCCATTACTTGGTATATGGAGCACATTGTTTGATTGATCGCATTGCAAAATGTAAACTTCAAAGGTCAGTACTGTTTAAAATGCATCTTATAGGTCTACAACAGAAGGTGGATTTGAAAAGCAACAAATCACAGGATTTTCTGTCCCCTGCACGCTCTTTCTTCCACACACACACACACACACACACACACATCTCATGCAGCGCTCAAGCAGCCAGAGACATGCGCCTTTGGCAGCTTAAACACAAGGACATTACACAGGAATCAGCTGAGGGTATGTAGTGTTGGAGCGGATGTAGAAGAGACATGCACACACTCCCAGCTCCCAGGCGAGAGTCTGCCAGGTATTTGCATAGAGAAGGGTTTCCCTTTTTTTGCCATGCTTTTTTGCTCCTGGAAGGCTTGGTTTTACAAAGAGAAGGATGGGCCCACACACACACACACACACACACACACACACACACACACACACACACACACACACAGAAATACAGCTGTAAGGACAAATCACCTGTGACAAACACAATGCATTACAGTGCTCCTGGCTTCATCCTGCACCAGCACACAGTGAATGACTCTGACATTATGAAGACTGTACTCTATGTGAATTCTTGTGTTTCTCCATTTCTGTTTAGGAGTTGCTGGAGTTTCAGCTCAAAAGTTACTTATGTTTTCGCTGTAGCTGTTGTGTTTCATTGAAAGCATTGTTTTGAATGCAAAACTAAAGGTAAAGAAAGTACCAAATTACCTTTCAAGAACAAAAGTATTTGTATTTTTGTCTGTTTTCTAGGATTGTAGAAGCCAAATTTCACATAATTGTGTAATTCTTTCCTAGTTAAATAAAAGACGCAGTCACATAAGTGAAAACAAGCAGCTTTAAATTATCCTATGAGGCTAACTGTTAAAAATTGTGTGCTCATTATTTTCAGCTAACATCCGTATATCAAAAGCAGTCAGTTGTCAGCATGTCAGTAAGTGGGTCGGTGTTGAGTCCATATGAAATGAGCTTTTTAATATTTCATACCAGGGCACTGACCCTCTGTCGTGCAACTGGGGCATCAGAGACCTGCAGATGTGTCGCATCTCCCACAGGCTCTGCACACACGAACGCACACGCATGCACTTTGTATGCAGTTCTAAAAGCGCATGGTGTGCTCTGTCCACAGATTGCCCGGCAACAGCAGCAGCTTCTACAGCAGCAACACAAAATCAACCTCCTGCAGCAACAAATCCAGGTGAGGCCAGCTTGTGTCTGCATGGCCATCCATATGATGTGCGCGCATGTTTGTGTATGTGCCCTTTGTGTGTTGGGTTTGTGTGAGCGTGCGAGTATGTCTGCGCGCGTGTCGGCATCACCCACAATAGCAATTTTGTGATTGTGATTGTTGCAGCTTTTCTATGCTCAGCCATCAGCATTTGGGGCCTGAATCAACGTTGACTTATAATGGTGACCCCTCCTCCTCTAACATACACTCATACACAACCTGTGTAATCACTTAAAAATAGGTCGGTCTGCTTGGAAAAATCAAAAGTACTCTGTTGGCAGTATGTGCGGTTTAAGTGATTATTACATAAATCCAACTTGCTTGTCACACTGTCGGTGAAGTCCACTTTTCTGATGTTTATTCCATTGTGTCTGAGAGTGACTGTTAAAGGAATACAGCACCAGCTAATCAACCTAGATAATGGTAGCAAGTGTGAAAGAGAGACTCAGACAAGTAAAACCTTATTTTCTGATTATTTCAAGGCTGTTACGTTCTAAAGTACAAATAAACACACCCACCTCGGCACAGCTCTGCAGGAAAGTTCCACATTGTTGATTTTTGTACGACTGCAAACCCATAGAAACTATACTGTCCAATATGGCATCCTTGCTCTTTTTGTGCGTAGCTAAGCCCCTACCTGATTAGCCTGGTTGCTACGACTCACACTTTTTCCCCCTTTTGAACAGAGGTTGATGCCAGAAACACTCTTAACACTGCAAAATAATAATAATAAAATGAGAATCCTCACACTCTCATACTGCAGGCCAAGTAGTACCCTGTGTTTAAAAATAAATAAATAAACGTTTCAGTTGTAGATGTGATTAATATTGCGTGATATTTTTGAGTTGGGTGGTTGTTGTATGAGATACTTGTTTATGTTCTCGCTTCAAAGGAGATTTGTAAGGGACTTTCATCACCACCGAATCCTATGAAATGCAAAATCAATAGGCCTTTATTTAGTAATGGCCAAATCTTATCATGTGGTGTATAAAAGTGAATGTTAAATAGCCAGTAAAGTCAAATAAAACTGCAAAGTAATTCAAATTAAAAGTCCCTTTGAATGTGAGCCTGGTCCTCGGCTTGAGAAAATGGGTGGGTTTATATATGTAACACTGAAAAATGGAAGTATTGTACTTTTGGGTCCATACACTGGAGCCTCTATTTTGGTCCAGGTGGCTTGGAACGAATAGCCCAGCCCTTTGTAAAGGCAGATGACACTGAATTTTAAGCTGAGAAAGCTGGGCTTTGTATCATAAAGAGACACCCTGTCCAAGAAAGCGCACACACACACACACACATACACACACACACTCCCTTTCCCCTGAGAGTTTAGCCATACACGGTTTGTGTGATAAGAAACCTTGTGATAGCATGTGTGTAGGACGTGTGTCTGTGTGTGTCCACGATACTGTGTAAAGCAGCTGTGTTTATTTGCTTTATGCGAATTAAATTCTTAATTGTCCGCGTTTTGTCTCTCTGACAAAAAAAGCGAGCACATGTTTGCGTCTGAGGAGTTCTCTGTGCCTTCTCCATGCGTTCGTTTCTTAACCCATGCGCTTGTGTGTGTGTGTGCGCGCGCACTACAGCTGTGTGTGTGAAGCCATAAACACGTCCGCTCATGATTCACTCCCTCACGACCCCGCCGAGACAAAGCTCTCTTTTCCCATGACTTTGCAACCTTTTCCCAAACAAGCGTCTCTCCATTGAACGGGCCCAACAATAGTTTCTCACAAGCAGGGGCAGCTGTAGGCAGCCTCGTTAAGAGAGACACACAATCAACAGGCGCTCATCACAGCAGCTCAAAACACTTAGACATCCACATATATGTTGCACACAACAAAGTATGCGAATACACGGACAAACATCCAAAATATACGCCTTCCCTTGCCCGTTCACACATATCACAAGCGGTCGTGGAGAGTGCTGCACACTCGCTCGATGATCAAACACACACTCGTCATCAAAGACTTGGTTGAGAAATACACTGCTTAATCATTCATGAAGAGATTGTCCACACAATCCCACAATACAATGGCCTGCCAGAGAGAGGGCACCAGGTTCAGTGTGTTCGGGTGTGTATGTACGTGTATGTGTGTTTTGTGTCTGTATGATAAGCCCCTTGTGATTGCATTTCCCCCTAACAAGGCTGAGTTCAGCTGTCCCTTCGTGTGTGTGTGTGTGTGTGTGTGTGTTTGTGTGTCTCCGTCCTTGGCTTTGTTAGACTTGAACCCCCAAAGGCCTGTGAAGAATGCTTTCAACCGTCCACTTGGAAGAGGTGATGAAATGAAACGAATAATCAAGCTCATGAAAAAGAGAGGAGAGTGACACACATCCTTCATGAAAAGAGGACAAATTATTTATTGTCCTTGTGTCTGCTTTCTTTTCTCTTTTTTTCCCTCTCAGGCTAGTGATATGCGTGTTAGCTTTCGCTATTTAGGCCAGCAGCACTCGCCGAATGCGGTGTAAGAAAGTTCATTTGCACAGACGGGCATAACAGCAGCAGAGGCTAATGGCATACAGTACGAGCAGCACACGCACACGTGCACCTTCATTGTGTAGACGCTCATTAGTCTTCACAAGTCGGTGATTGGCTGTCTTCTCACTCTAATTGATTCTACCTGAAATGATCCATGATTTAGCATCACTTACAATCCATTAATTTTAATCATGCACTACATACACACACACTCTCCCTCACATTCACATTGTTTTACTTTTGAGTGAGCTTTCATACACTGTCCTAATCCTCAATCTTCCCTGGATGTAACCCTTACTTTTATTGTGATTAACCGTCTAAGCCTAACCTTTAATTGAAGTCCTGACCGTACGTTATCTCTAACTTTGCCATAATTCTACACCAAAACCCCAAACATGACGAAACCTTTCCCTCTGGTTAAGCAGAGACCTTGAAAAACACCCTTTATGTTATAAAACTTTGTGTTCATTCCAAGGGTTCAGTCTAACTTGTCCACACAGAAATTCCAAAACAGGAACATGTGTGAACATAAGGACGTACAAGACACACAAAAACACATGCACACACACTTTCCTACCCCCTGCTAGGGGCCTTCTTGTTAAGCTTGAAGGGGTGAGCACATTTTCTCAAACTTCCCTTTACTTTCCTTCTCGTCTCGTCTCATTCTAATTAAACGTCTTGTCTCCGAGGCTCCCCCCGGTGTTTGCCGGGGACGACTGCTGCTGCCGTGCGAGGAAGCGCGACAGGGATGAAAGCAGCTCACCTGCCGTGAGGCTCAGGGCTTACCTTGAGAACACGCACACATTTTTATAGAATTGCCAGACACAAATGCACAATATATATTGAAACAGAGGGATGAGAGAACACAAGTGTGGCCTGCCTAATGAATCAAAACTCACTCATGCAAAGCACTCACACACACACTTTCAACTGTGTCTGCTCCTGTTGCGCTGCCCCTGTGTGCTGTCTTTAATCTCATCAAGAATCACTACTGCTATAGGTCAAAGGCAGCAGAGCAGAGAGAGAGAAAGGAGAAAAAAAATATCAGAAAATGAGTAAAGCCACCTGATGCTTTGACTGGTTTAAGAGAGCCCAGAATTGGCGGCGACAGCGGCTAACAAGGTCTCTATTAAGGCCATCCTGCACTGGTAACTCAATCTCACATACACAAAGCTAAGTGTAATACCTGATGCAATCACAAGCACAAACTCCTGTCTCTATCTGTGTTTTTCATTGTTGGGAAGAGGCAGACAAAAACATTGAAAAACATTTATTGATTTCTACGCACACGGTGCAGACCATGAACGTAACACAGGAGCACCTCTGTAGTCTTTGCATAGGAGCAGCTAACCCAATTGGCTGTGTAATTATTTAATCACCCCCATTACACCGCAGCCAGTGTAATTTGTGTTTTCCTTACACACTGTGTGTCAGCATGCACACACACGTATGCACTAATAAACTGGACTGCAACCAAACAGCCTTTCCCACTAAGGCCCACCCTCTCGCTCTCTCACACACACACACACACACGCTTTCTCAGGCACAGATATACCTGTGTGTGCATCCTGCAGTGGCACTGCCACCTGAACCATGCCCCCTACATTCACAGCACACTGGCCTAATAGCCCACTGTCCATAGAAAGTTAATGGACTAATATTAAAAGCCAGCTCCCTCTCTCTCTCTCGGTCTCGCTCTCTCTCTCCAAATTAATTATTGGTTCTATCGCTCGCACATCCCCTCTTCAGCAATAGGTCATACAGGTCTTGCATTAATTGCCGGAGCATATGGTCGCCAACAGATTTTAGCTGTGGGACTCGCACTTTAGCGGGGGCTATTTTTTCGCGCGCTCAGATGCGAGCCATATTGTGCGGCGCTGGCAGCTATTGTTCGGCGCATTAACTTCATAGAGCTAATTACTCCCCAATAATAACTTTACCTTGGAGTTTTTAGCGCAGCGCGTGCCAACCAACCTGTTTCGCACCCCATATGTTAATTAGCGGCCACATCTTCATTATGCCGCAGCGGCGCTTTAAGTTCAAGCTGTGCCGCCTGGCGCGTGGTGAACGCAGCCTCGACTCGCTGCCAATTATCCAACTCTTGCTCCCCTCTCCGTCTCTCTTCCTCTCACTCGTTCTCCCTCTCTTGTTCATTCTGTTCTCTCTATCTGCTGTTTATTTCCTGAGAAGTTGTCTCGCCAGGGTGAATTGTCAACTTCTCTCTCTCTTTCCGTCCCCTTTGCCCCTGTGAAATTTCTCGAGAAAAAGTTTCACACTTGTTCTTAATATATGTGATTTTTTTTTCCCTTCTTCTTCTTCTTCTTCTGCTTAGAGTCATTTTTTTCTTTGTTTTGCATTTAGCTTTCACTGATTAGAGGCATTTTTCAGATCCGGTTTCGTTTCAGGTTTCTGTTTTGGGTGTGGAGGTGGGGTTTGCAGATGAAAGCGGCAGCGCCTCTTATTCTCCACGTCAGCAGTAGCAGTGTGAAGATTTGTGTGTGTGTGTATTGTAGGTTTTCATGTTCGCTTTGGGCCTGATGTGAAAGAGAAGCTGAGGAGCGCATTATTCCCAAAGCTCCTGCTGTTTAAGATGTGCCTTTTCCTTTATGTGAGATCTGGAGATTGTCTGATAGATCCAGCCTTGCTCTCCCTTTCTCCTACTCTTACTTTCTCCCGCTTTTCTTTTTCCTTCTGTCAGCTCATCTTTGTCTCTGATTTTTATAGCACTCTCCCTCCCTCTTCTTCTTGTTGGTTTCAAAGTTTACAGTGTGATCACAAGGCAGAGCTCGTGAGTTGCTTTAAGGCATTATTGTATATTCAATATTAAATGGGAAAGAAAGCTCCTACAGTATCAGAGTGATTGATCCTCTGTATTATGTGATAGCCACTCCACAAACAAACACACTCTCAGTTTTTGAGTCCCTCGCTCAACTTGCTGCGACCCACGTTTCCTGCTTTGTGTGGCTTATGAAAGTCGATAAGTGTGAGTGTCAGTGAGCACGTTAGGCGATTGCTGCTACTGATCGGCTCAGCAGCTGTTACACTAACTCAGCTACTATGAGAGCAACCTATGTATGGGAATTGTTCTCTATAAACCATTCCCCATCTCACTCTTGTCTCTGTTTCTCATCCCTTTGTTCTTCTTCCTCCTGATCTTCTTATCCCATTGTGATGACTCATACTGTACATAATGCGCAACAGTTCTGTAGGCTGATTAATGTCTGCCTATTGTATGCAGGCATATTGTTCTGAGATTTAGAAAAGGAGGGGATGATATAGAGGAGAAGGTAGCTTTTCTCTGGCGTTTTCATTGGCAAAGAAAGAAGCAAAGTCATGTGCAGACACTGAGTCACACAATATAGATATACTAGTGTGTGTATGCATAGTATATATGTGCTACATCTGCCTCAAACTTATCTTACTCTGCTCCTCTGCTCCCCTTCCCTCTCCTCCCTCTGGTATATTACAGCATTTCTAGCCAGCTCTACTCCAGCATATGTCCAATTAGGCCTGAAAGGCAAAGCAGAACTGTTCTGTCTGTGATTCGTCCCCGCAGGGGTCCTGTCCGAGCGTCGCTCTGGAACGCCTCCCCCTTCTGATCGTGCGTCGCAGGCGGCACGACGGTTTATGGTTAACCAAAATGGTGGAGTAATTATTGTTTTTGGTGTAAGGGGGGAACAGGAGCTGCGCTGTGATAGTTTGATTACAGTGCTGCTGGCTGCCGCGTGCCGACACACACAGGAGCGGGAGGAGGGGGATGAGGAGGAGACACAGAAACACACACACACACACGCACAGGAATTTACAGTACACTGTAAAATCACTGTTGATACTGAGCGACAGCCACTCTCTCTCTCTTTTTTTTCTATTTACCTGTCTCAAACACTAACCACTTAAAGGGCTCACATTGCTGAGACATTACCCGATTGTACCGTGGCACCACCACCATTCTTTATGATTGTGCAACCATTTCCTTCATTCCAGATCAATTTTCCACATCAGTCAGCTTTTACTCACCCATTATCCTATTCAGCCATTACCTTCTCTGGTCTCCTGGCAAAATAAGAGTGACAGAAGAAGAGGAAGAGAGATTAGTTGCAAAGAGGGAGCAAAGTGCTTTGCAACCAGACATGTGCAGGTCATGGGCCTTAAGACATTATCAGGGATTTGAAGCCTCACAGTTTAACACAGAAACTTCAGGATGCCCGTCTTTGCTTTTTTTCTTTTAAATTGAACATAGCATTAGTTCTGGCAGGTTTCACAGTCAGCCTGAGGCAGCAGCCCTGGCAGATCAGCTGTTCTCATTGACAGTCACATCAGCTGATGGCTCAGCTAATAGCTTTCTGTGCATCGTATTTGCATATTTGAAAGCTGCATATCATCAGCCTGGTTGCTGTGGCCTCTGCAAGCCGCTGTGGAACCCAACTTCACCTCCTTTCATCCCTTTTTAAACTCAGTCAGTGTCACATCTGTTACGTCACTGATGCCTATTCTGTTCTGAGCTACTCCTGAATTTAGTCTTTCCACAAATGCACAGGGAGGTCCCGGAACAGAGGCATACTGCCAAATACAAATTACTGCAGATGGAAAAAACAATCTTCCTTTTGACTGTAGTGGTCCTGACAGAAATCTGTTTATACTGTAAAACAGAAAAAGACATCATTAAAGGTATAGTTAAATTGACAGAAGCTGTGAAATTGTTAATTAAATATATTACACTTCCAAGACCTGCTTCTTGTACTTCTAATTTTATTTGAGTACAGTGTGGGCGCAGCATTGTTGTAATCTTGCCATTTAATATTCAAAAAACTGGTGGCCAATAAAAAAGGCAAACTGTATGCTTCTCGTTACTGAATAAAAACAACAAAGAGGGCAAGATGTGTCCTAGGGCTGGCTCAGAGGATTACGCAAGATTGTCGCATTATTTTTTTACATTCTGACTTTTTTAGAACAATTTCACCATCTTTGCTTTGGGATGCTTTGCTGTCTTCATCTCGCGTTACACCTTAGCTATAGGTAGAAACTCTCCATTATTTCCTTCCTTCTCCCACCTTTTTCCACTCTCCCTGTCTTCCTCGCCTTATCTTCTCCTATCTTTCCTCTCAAACTGTCAGTCAGTCCATCACGCGCAAGTCTTTGTGTGTTGTTTTTGGCAGAACGCTGTTTAGTGCAACCATCTGTCTCCTACTTCTCTCTCCTTCTCTCTCTCTCCTGTCATCCCTGCCAAAGTCACCCATCGGAGGAGCTTCTTTTTCTTTTTCTTTTTTCTTTTTTTTCTCCCTTCGTCTCCTTTTAAAATCCTGGAAACCTTATGAAGTCGTATGGCTCTCTGCCGACAGGCGCGCACACAGCGTTGTGTCTGTGTGTTTGTATGTTAGTGTGTGTTTTGGTTGGTGGGAGGTTTGATGCAGGGAGAAGGGAAGAGAGCACTGTCTTCCAAATAAAACGAAAAGGCCAGCTGTTGTTAGAGTTTAGTGAACTGTCCTCGTGATGTGGCTTTTTGTGTTTGAAATGACATGATGCTCTCTTTACAGCCGTGTGTTGCGCATTGATTACATGCATACAGTGTATGTATATGAGTGCATTTGATTGTGTCACTGTGCAAACACACCTTTATTTTCAGCATTGTTCATATCGCTCCCAGCGCATGCACACATGAAGAGCTGTACAAATGGACAGGTCGTAATGTTTATGCCTTCTCATTTCCCTTTCTTTTCCCCCTTTTCCGACTTCCTCCCCCCTTGTTCTTCCCCCTCCTTCATCAGCAGGTCCAGGGCCAACTCCCTCCACTGATGATTCCTGTCTTTCCCCCAGACCAGCGAACTCTTGCGGCAGCTGCGGCCCAGCAGGGCTTCCTAATGCCCCCTGGCTTCAACTACAAGCCTGGCTGCAGTGAGTGGCATCCGTGCGCGCACACACACGCTGTACATTCATGAATAGGTGCAACTTTCAGAGTAGCTTTTATGTGTGATGTTTCACATGTTTTTCACCAAGCAAGCAAGGTAGAGTCCTACCATTTTCCCACACAAGGAGTCTGGTTGTTTCCCAAAAGACGAGCTCGCCCCTATAACAACATCTCCCTCTTAATAGAAAAACCAGTCCAAATACACCCTTCCTGTTTACACTCTCTTTATCTCTCTCTCCCTCTCTCACTCAGTCCTTTTGGCTCCTTCCTTTTGTCTTGTCTATTTTTTGATGTATAAAAGCAACAAAATGAAGGCGTCCTGCAGAATTTTTTTATTTTTTTTTTGGCTATCACGCTCCGGCTGTGTGGCAATGTGTTGTTTACCATGATAGAGAGAGAGAGAGAGAGACACAGAGATGGGGAGAGAGAGAGGAAAAGAGGAGAGGTTGGTGCTTGCCAGGGGATGCTGAGAATAAATGCACAGTGGGGGGGGTTAGCAGAAGGGGGGGGAGGGAGGGTGGTAATGTGACCTGCCCCAGGTTCTCCTCACATTAACACGGGACGCAGCCAGAACATGTTTCCAAAGCAGCCCCCACACACGCGCGCGCACACACACACACACGTCCAGACAGCCAGAAATGGCTTTGTGGAATTGCAAACACACACACACACAAATCAGACACAAATATGTAAGTGTGCGCACAGGCTCGTGCATACTCCCCCCCTCCCACCCCACCCCACTTAGAGTTTCACAGCTTCCCAAACAAGTCCATTCCATTTTAATTAGTGCCATCTTCACCCACGCCCACTGCCCACGTAAATACCCTGTCAAGTAGTGGGCTTGTCTTTTCACTGCCTCAGCCAACTTCAACCGGACTGGCACACTGCGGCAGGCCAAGCCGCCCCTGAGAAAACTCTCTGGCAACTTTCGAAGTTGTTGTGAGTCGATGTAGTTTGGTGGTGAAGCTCTAAATAGGACATGTGTAGCATTGTGCGCTGACATATTCTCACGGCGCTTCGCAGTTTGGAAGACAAGAATACATTTTATTTGCACAGTATGGATTTCTGCGCATTCCAAGCCTCTCCTGTTTAAGCACTTGAACAGTAACGCAGTCTTTTTTCACGCTGCAGTTTAAGAAATCAGCTAGCGTCTTCGAGGGAGGGATAACGAATAAATAAGTGCAAAACATACCTGCGTTTATGGTTGTAACTTTTTGAAAAAAGCTGGAAGCTTAATTCCAGCTATTTTTAGGGTAGCTTTGCATGAACAACAGTTCAAAATACTCTTCTTTAATCTGATACTAAACCTTGACGCGGCCCCTCAATTCATCCACAGTCTGAAACGTGCCAGTTTAGATTTTCTTCCTTAAACCCAGATGGGCCCGCACTTTCAAACAGAAGCTTTGAGCAGAAGCTGGGTGGCATTTCTGTGCTTGAGTCTGGAGGAGAGGCTGAGATGACCATATCAAAGATCTTTGATCTAATGTTTACTCTTTATGATATCATATGGATCAAAACATGTCTGAGTGTGCAACTTCATACTAAGAGATCACTTTGTTATTTGAAATTTTGGCCATGTTTTATATCTTTAACTTTCAGAGTAAACAGGAAAAACCTAAAACTTTGGCCTAAAAATGCTGTTTCCCGCTCTAAAGTTTGACAAACCCTGTTTTATTTGTTTGTTATTTGGAGATGAGACTAAAGTGATTCAAAGGGTGTTTTAGAGATGAGTAACCTAAACTAAACATCCCAAGTTCAAAACACAGGTTTTTCTTTTCAAAAATTAAGTCTGAGTAACTTGAGAAATTGTTCAGAACAAAGTAACACAGAAAGCTTTACTCTGTATGGTAAGAAAACTGCATCGTCTCGCTGTTGCTTTCATGTTGAAAGATTCTATAATGCCTCTTTAAAAATAAAAAATGTGCAAAATTGTAACATCAAAGTGTCACTGATAATGTTTTTGTATATATCACTTGCCCTCATCCATCTCCCTCATTCGTCTGTTTGTCAGTGAGAAATCTCAGCCTCGTCCGCCTAGGTCGCTGTCCCCGAGCCAAGAGCAACATGTTTGCTTTTCTCTGTCCTTCTCCCTTTTGTTACAGCGACCCCCAGGAGGAGCATAAATATCCACTGGGCTCATGTTTGTCCAGGGAGCAAGGAGAACAGACCAATCTCCTAGAATACACAGTCCTGAAATAATTCTTTAATCCCTCCTGCCCTCCTTCCCAACTGGACAAAGGAATGTCTCAGCTTTGCTTTCACCCTCTTTTTTTCTTTTTTGTGTGTGTTATTTTTAAGAGTGAAGATATATGGGAAAATATGTTGTAAGGAAAGTCTGGCTTGTGCCAAGCTAGGACACAAAACGTACACGGGCAAATACACACAATAGATAGAGCCAAGAGGCTGATCACTGTGCTCAAGGTTCAGGTCAGAAATGCAAGGTCAAGCACTGAGAAGCTTCTCGAGTTTTCTTCAGATGAAAGAAGTTTCCTGGATTAGATATCAGCACAAAAGCCCGATCTCGTCCACCAACTCCTCTTTAGTTAGAGAGCAAGTTCAAATACACATCGGAGCTTTCAACCAGCATGTTTGTACAATATGACCATAATTAAACACCGTATCCTCTTCTTTTCTCCCTTCTGCTCCTCTCGCTGCTATCCCTCACCCTCCACCTTCTCTTTCCTGTTATCTCTGACCTTTCTGTCCCTCTTTTTCTTTCTTTCTCTCTCTCTGAGTAATTACAGTGCAGCCTATCTGCACTTACTAACTAATAATCCAAACTCGCCCCTTTCTCCCCTTTCTTTCTCCACCTCGCTTCTGTCATCTCTTCCGCCCTGTTCATCCATCTATCTCTTGATTTATCACTCCTGACAGAAGGGCGAGAGAGGGATGAAGGAAAGGAAGAGACAAAATGGAGAGGTAGCGAGTAACTTGTGAAGAAGGCACCAAGAAGGAAAGAAGCAAAGGAGAAGAGTGAGGGGAGCAGTGAAAGCAGCGCTGTGTCCACAAAGCAGGAGAACAGACAGTTGAGGGGAAAAAAGGGAGAGCGGAGAACAGCAATCGGCAGTCGCGGCTCTTAATTACGGTGCTGGGGCCGGCTTTATCAGAATCCCTTCACCTCACTGCTCTTTGTCAGGGGGTATTAAGGAGGAGGACACACAATCAGGCTTTTCATTAGGGCCCTACCGGCAGCGGACACAAAGGATGGCTTTAACAGCTGCAGAAAGGGACTCAGGTGGCAGCGGTGGTGGTGGTGGGAGAGAGGGTTTATGGGGGAGAGGAGAGAGGGAGCAAGAGACTAAAGCGGGATGAGAGGGAGGAGAAAAACAAAAGGATGAGGGGAAAGAGTGAACAAGAGAGATGGAGGCTGATAGGAGAGGAAAATGGAGACGTGGGTGGAGAAGGGGTCACAGAGCCATCCTAGTCTAACAGGGGGGAGGTGGAGAAATTGAGGATAAGGTGCCATTGGTGTGTAAAGTGCTCGAAAAGCAGTCATTGTTTTTAATTTGATATTTCATTTTATATAGAAAATATGTGATTCTTGTCTTCAGGTGACCCCTACCCTCTCCAGCTCATCCCCACAACGATGGCTGCTGCTGCTGCCGCCACACCAGGTCTGGGACCCCTACAGCTCCAGGTAAGGCTATAGCACCTACAGTTGATCTCTCAGAAATAAACGTAGGGGCCAGAAACATAAAAATGACTTCCAGCAGTAGCCACAAACCTTCAGATATATCACAGATGTTTCTCTTCTCACTGGGATGATGCCATTGTGAACAATTCTCCTAACCCTGACAGTGTTCACACCACATTCTGCTGCCCACTGAGCTAGACAAGACCACAAACACAGCCACAGGGGGGGGATGCGCAGCTGTCACTTTCAGCCAAAGTGTTGACACCAAAGTGATCCCACAAAAACATGATCTTTATGATCAGGAAAGAAAAGCACACACAAACAGAGAGATGTGACAAATGTAAGCGTAGCCCTCGGCTTTGTCCTGTGATAGGGAGCAAATGGGGTTGATGCAGTTCAGTGGGAGCCGGCATGCAGAGTAGAGCACAGAAATATTCAGATTGGCTGTCAGAGGTAATTTGGGGGTGATGCTGAAGACATTTCAATCTCCCTTAACAGCACAGACGTTACCGAAGGCTCTGAATAAACCAAAAGAGGGATATTTCTAACCTAAGGAATAGGTTTGGATCACTGTACTCAAGCATGCCTTTAAAATGAAGTGTCCAAAACTTTTCGCATCACAAACCAGAAGTCAAAGCATTAAATCATTCTTCAATCAATCATTCTTCATTTTATCTGTTTCGGAGATGTTGACCAAACAAAGGAAACTATGACAAAGTTGAACCCAGGATTTAAGGGGCAGCTTACATCTACATGCACCTCAGGGGACTCTGTGGAAAGCAGGGCAGAGATGAGAGAGAGTTAAATGGGAAAGGTAAAACACAGGTGGGAAAACAAGCTGACATCTGTTATCCAGCTTAAAAGGAGGATGAGATTCGTGCTTTTCCTCTGTGTGTATGTAAAATAGGTGCCCCTATGGCGGCCACTTATGTAATCTTGACCACTGTCTGCCCTCACACGACTAGAACTCAGAGATCCACGTCGGCTTTGGGCCCCCCTCTCAGAGGGGTTAAGAGCTTGCACTGGCATCCTCTCACTCGCCTGTCTGAAACACATTAAGCACTAGTGCAGGGCTCACCCTCAGTACACTTGGCCACCTGTGTACATCTGAGAGAAACAGCTGCATTTGACACACATGTTTTCATGTAGTTCTCCACGTCTTTTCACTTACACACAAGGGGAATGATGAGAAAATATGGGTTAAAGGTCAGACAGAGGGTGTGTAATACATTTGCACCTGTCAGCCAAAAACGTGCAGCTCCATATGCTAGACACTACAGGGAGAATAGAATAGCTGTGTAACTCTATCATGGAGAACGGACCCCGCTGTCGTCACTGATTTCATTATTGCTTGCGCGCCTGTGTGTGTGTGTGTGTGTGTGTGTGTGTGTACGTACGTTTGTGTTTAGCCCCAGAATAATTTTCTCTGTCTGTTATCACTGCCTCAATCTAGCTGTCCATATGTTCGACTGTGTTCAGACTCACTCAAAATCTCCAGTCGAACAGCTTTGTCCACCTTGCAATCAGACACACACACACACAAGCAGGGAGGGGCAAAAGAACACAACAAGTGCAAAAAAAAAAAAGGAAAACCCATCTCACTCAGTCAGATTTCTTTCTTCCAATCCTCCAAGAGAAATACACATCCACATGCACGCTCACACAAACGCAGGCGCACGTTGAGATTAAGGCTTTGTCACAAAGAAACGGATTTGCCAGGGCTAACACAAGTACAGATGTCTCAATGTGGATGGATTTCCTTTGGGATCGTCTCTGCGCCCTCATTTGATAAGGAGGTGTTTCTGTCGCCCAGACGAGACATGACAGTTAGCTCGGCCCTCGGGTCGCCACGGCAACACAGCGGTTTGGCGGGGAAGACACGAGTGAACCCATTCAGCCGACACGCATACACAAATGAAGACAGAAAATGAAAGATTTTCAGATACAATGGACAATAAACTAAGGTGCATTCATGGGAACATGCAGACATGCCCACGGGTGTGTTATTTCAACATTTGGGCTGGACTTGAACCACACACACACAAACATAGTGATTACAGTTTGTACACACGCTTCTCACATATGCTACACTTCCCGTGCGCCTGGGATCTAAGGTTTAGTCTTCAACAATATGAAGAATCTATATTTGTTGTCCAAATTGAATTAAATTCAAATCCAATATATTTTGATTTGAAAAGGAGTTAAAGGGCTTTTTTGACAGTCCACAAAGAGCCTTTCTTATCTTAAGCACTATTGATCCGGTTTAGGTCGTTAACTTTGGTATCACAGCACATCTGACTGACTCACTTTGGGGAATGTGGTATATTATATACACCCACTGATACAATATAGGATCAAAAACTGCAGTTGGTACCTTGCTGGTTCGGTTTGCTTAAATTAGTATACGCAGCAATTTTATACATCCCTCTTAATTTTCTGCTAATAAATGACGGAAGTTATTGTTTAAAAACAGCAGCGGCTCCTGTACAAGCAGCTTGCATTGATGAAACTGTAAGCAGTATAGTCTGAGCTATGGATATTCTTCCTTTTCCAGTGTATAGGTGCAGGATTTTTTTTTTTGCTCACTCACTTATTTGCCTATGCAGGCATGAATACTTCCTTTAAATACACTCATATATTAAGCTTCTCTATGTAGCTCACACTTTGAGCAGTTGCTAATGTGATTTTTTTTATTTTTATTGCTGATAAAGCTGTTAGAGGAGAGCTGTAGTCTAACTGGGCAGTTGTGTTATTAGGCTGTCTGTGTAGGAACAACAGCCACAGAGAAACTGTTCAGCTGTTACTCTATGTAACTCTAGTTTTATGAGTATGAGTGTAGCCTCTAATAGGCTTCACCACTGGTTGTCTTGGGTGGCCAGCTTTTAGTCTGTCGTGGCTGTGGTTACCCCTTGGCTCCACTCCTTGTCAAGTGCCAAAACACAGAACCCCACAATCTTTTGTTGGCACGTTATCAACTAACACCTCTGTCTTTTATGTCCTATTTTCTGTGACATAGGACTCTGCAAACCCACTAAAATGTACAAAAACAAACATATTTGTAATTTAAAGTTAGAGAACTGTTAAATTGATGAATTCTCCCTTAAAGTTCATAATATGAACAAGAATGTTACTTTGACACAATCCTGCATAAAGTTAGTTGTCAGGCAGTCAGCTCATATAAGCTGATAGCTCAGTTTTTATACATTTTTATGCATCCAAGTGGCAAAGTTTACACAGGGCGCAGTATTTGCTTAAACTTGCCCACATTTCCTGCACAACTGGAAGCCGCTTTGCGACCCACCTCCACCACAGCTCCTCCGTTCACACTGTGTGACTTCATCTGTGGTCATTAATGCCTCCTCTGTTCTGTATGAGGGTCCTTTTGCTGCTCTAAACAGAGTACAGCCTTACAGCCAAATATAAATAATCGCAGATAAAAAAATGTTTTTCTTTTGACTAAAGTGATTCTGACTGAAACTTCTTTTGTGCCAGTTTTTTTTTATTTCTGTCATCGCAGAAATCTCAGTCCTATTTGGAATCTTGTTCCTTGCAGCTGATACACTGTAGATACGAAGCAAGAAATCAAGTTTGGAATAATGGCTTAATCTGTGTGTATCCAATGTGCACACAGAAAGAAAGAAGACCGAAAGAAAACCTTTCAAAAGCACAGTGTCGAGATAAGTGCAGTTCTTAGAAAAATGTATTAAACTCAATGATTTTAAAGCTTTTTTTCTATGTTTGAACCGTCCTCCATAGAAATCAACAGAGTGGCTCTTAAAGTCAATAGAAGCTTAACACTGAATCCTCTACAGAAGCTTTTCAAGGCAGTGGAGGCTTTGGAGTGTACAAGGTTGGCATTTAGCATCTTAATCTGTGGGATGAGTGTGACATTGTGCATTAGAGCATGTTAATCTGGCTCCCTATTGACCCTTGATATCATTGATATCATCCACATCACACAAATGGACTGAGAAGGACAGACAGAGAATTGAAAAATGAAAAGAAAATCCACTTATCCTGGTGAGGGAGAGAGAGAGATTTGAGGTAACGATGAAAAGGCAAAAGTACCAGAGGATGATCAGCTGAAAGGATAAACAGAGAGAAAAAGAGATGAGGGAACGGAGGTAAGCACTGGAATAAAGTGTGTTTGTGCGCAACAAAGTGTGTGTGTGGCGTGGTATAAAGAGGGTCAATGGCATGGGTCAGGCATCATATGGAGAGGCAGATGTTGGAACATATTGTCCTGGATTACCGCACTGTACACCGGAGACATAGATGGACGAACAACGGATAGGCGGTTAGAGGGAGGAGGGGAGGGGGAAAGAGGAACAGATGAGAGAGGTAAACGAGAAATCAATCGCGCAAGTCGTTTTTTTTCTACAAAACCTTATCTGGAAGGAAGACAGATAGCAACACAGCAGTTTTCTCAGATGCTTCAGTGTTGGAGGTGCTGAGAGATTTATTTTTGAGATTGCACTGTGAGCCCGTGAGCAGCAGGGATAGCAGATAAAACTTCTGAACCCTTAAGAGAAAAATAGATTTTTATAGAAAATAGAGTTCATAGAAACATTTTGGTGTATAAGTCCCACGTACTTTGAGCGGCAGTTTTTATATTCCGGCTTTAAATTCTGGTGAAATTACAAAATAAAGTATAGACTGCATTGTTGAGAAGTTTTTCACTTTAAGTAACCCAGCGATGTTAAAGTAAAAGCTAAATATTGGTTATTTCGTTCTATTCAATACTTTAAAGAGAGCACAAAGAAAAAGAAATAGCCAAAATACTTGAGATGTTTGCTGTCAAGGTATAAAGAAAGCATTGTAGTTATTTTATTTAAACTTGACCACTATATTGTGGTGAAGAAATCTCTCTGTGTGGGTTGTTTTTATTCAGTTTATTGTAGTTCAATCTCACATAGGTTTCCAAACAAGAACAAAGGCTCGAAAGCAAAATCGAAGAAGAGGTTGATAAGACGTAAAGATCGGACAGCGTTTGTGTCAGACGCTTCTGACTCATTATCAGTTTTACCGAGGCTTGTCTTCTTTTTTTTGCCTCTAAGTACCAAAACAACCCACAAGTGGGGGTGAAAAAAACACGCTTAGATAGACAGAGAAGAATCCATTAAGATCTATACAATAGTCCTCATGTCCACGTAAACAATAGAGCTCAGACCGCTCTGAGGCGCCCGCGTACTCGGACAACAAAGATGAGGCAAGCTTGTAATCTGTCTAAGGCTGCAGATTATTGACAAAGATTCACAGACACACACAGATCCCCAGTGACTAAGCTGACAAGAGAAACAGCAAAACAAGAGAATGGACACAGCTTATTGTGTGTGTCAGGGAAGATGCACACAAGATAGTGTCAGTACTACTAATACCACAGAGTGACCCCATGTTTTCAGTCAGAGAACACCAGCAGTCTCCCATCACCTCCCCACCTGATGTCAGTAGAGGTCGGGCTACACACAGACACACACACACAGACACACATGTAAAAATTCTATTGACATATTGCTTGTTTCACATTAAGGGATTTAGGGACATAAAGAGGGAAGGGCTGTACAGCTCAGCAGTGTGCCTGGGTTGTGAGTGACATTTCAAATTCCTTAGTCTCATCCTGCAACTGCAATTGCACCCCCCTCCCCAATCTGTGTGTGTGTTCACTCCTCTAGTCACCCCAGGGGGCTTTGCGCTGTCACTTCCTGTTTGTTGACATGTATGTCGTTGTGGCGACGCTCTGGGCACGCTCCACAGTGCCTCTGCCCTCTGTACCGTGTGTGTGTGTGTGTGTGTGTGTGTGTGTGTGTGTGTGTGTGTGTGTGTGTGTGTCATTGCTCGCCGGCCCATTGAGCAGGCTTTGAGTGACGGGAGCTGGCCTTGTAATGGAACTCAATTCACTCCGTAAATAAAGAGGCCTTTGAACCACTGGTCCGAATATGGCAGGACACACATACACACACAGACACACCGCCTGTGGTCCACTCGCCGGGGGGGTTTGGCTAGCAGGGAAGGGGTTTTCATGCTCGGCTGGAAGTCCACCCCCACACCACCCGCCTTCCCCTCCTTTGCAGGAGCTACAGTACAGCTAATTGAAGAGCAATGAACAAGCACCGGCTGATCTGATCTCAGCGAGCTGGTCAACTGTGCCGCGTCCATGGAACTCACAGCAGCAGCAATACATCCAGTGCACATTATGTACCTCAATCATGCACTTCACTCATGTTTGAGAAATCTATACAGATACTCATCAGAGAAGAAATGCTTGCTTATGTGTATTTTACACTTACAAGAGACTACTCAGGAGCAAACAGTAAAGTGTGAGAGCCTTACACTTTAGAGTGAGTGGGGGGGGCAAGGCTCTCAACAGTCAGTGAAAAATGTGGATTGCCCTTTTTTTCCCTCCATAACTCCAAAGTGTTTATCAGGGATGAAGTTACTTTTCACAGTATTTTTGATTTATTTATTTATTTTACCTCTGAATGCAATTCTTGGAATGGCAGGTATCTGTTTTAGAGTGAAATTACAAGTTTAGAAAATCAATAAAAGTAATAGAAAAAGATAGAGAGAACTGTCGTAGAAAACATGCTTTTGCGTTGCTGTTGAATTGTTGGACAGTAAATATTGTACTATTTGAATGAATGGCAGTCATGAAGAGATTATTTCATATTCAAATATGAGATTCTTCCAAAAAGTATGCCGCTGTGCAAGTGTGTGTGTGTGTGTGTGTGTGTGTGTGTGTGTGTGTGTGCGCGCACGCCAACAGTTTGAATGTCTGTTTTTTCCCCCTTGGTAAAGAGATAAATGTCTTACTTTAAGATAGCAAAGAGGAGAAGGAGCTAATGTGGCTGTCAAGAGAGATAGAGTGAGGTACAAATGGACAGAGAGAGAGAAACAGCAGTGACAGCATCTCTTCCTTGTCCATTTGCATAAACAGGCCTTTGTTTGACGCCGGTGGCCGGCAGCCAAGCACCAACAGAAGGACGGAAGTTAAACTTAAAAAAAAAAAAGGATGGTCTTCTTCCAGAAAAATATTCCACCAGAAATAAATAATAACAATTATAACTATTCAAAAAAAAAAAGAAAAGAAAAGAAAAACAACACATCAGTTACTTCGTGCAAAAACAACCATTATGTTGCTCTTCAGAGGAAGCACTAACAATTCAGAGGAACACAAAACCAGCGTCTTAGAGATTTGTATTAGCCAACATGAAAGTAATTGTGCTTTGCGGGATGATTTTGAGCAGAAAGACAGAAAGAGGCATTTATGAATATTGAAGCTTCGTCCAAGTTGTGAATATTATGCTGTGTCTGTTGCTGTGGAAATACTGGCCAGAGACTGTTTTGTGTGATACAATGCTATTGCATAAATATCCCAGAGTATGTTCGCACCATCGCAGCTCACACCATAATGCTTTTATTTAATTGGAAATTAATTAAATACATAAATAAGAATAACGAAAACAGTGTTTTGGGTTTTTTTTGCCTCCTACTGTAGTTATTGAATCAATTTATCTTTATTTTAAACCTATTTCACGACATTTGCGTCTGTTTTTGCATCTTATTGTCGACGCATTAAAAACATCACAGGGCCACTAGACACTCCTGGCATGTCCCATCTGGCATGTAGCGTCACAAATTTCTCTCCTTCTCCATCATCACTTTTTTTTTTTTACCTTGAGCAAGAGCTGGGCTCGCCATCGTGACCTCAATAGGCAGAGTGTTTGCCTTTCTCCCACGATGCACCTGGAGGGGACATGGCCGTCTTGAGGCCTGTCAGAGAGGCTGTTAGCGCTTCTCCCATGGGGTGGGAGGGGGGCTGACAGTGGAGATGTCCCACTCTATCTTTCTGTCACACAAACAGAGGCCGGGCCACTAATGGCCTCTCCTTCCAGAGCTTTTTAGCCGCCTTTTTTCTTTTCTTTTCTTTTTTTTGTGGTCTCGACTATTCATTTATTCATGTCATCCTTTCTTCTCCTTTTTTTCTCCTCCTCCTCCCCCCTCTTTTTACCCCCTCTCTTCTCCCTTTCTTGCTGTCCCACCGACCCAACTCTTGCCTCTATCCTGTCTCCCCCTCCCGTCCCTGTCTCTCTACCTGTCTCTCTCTGACCTTGCAGCAGTTGTATGCTGCTCAGCTAGCAGCCATGCAGGTTTCCCCTGGGGCCAAGCAGCATGGAGGCAGCCTTCCTCCCCAAGCCAACCTGGGCACGCACTCGCCACCCACCAACACACATTCACAGAGTGACAAGGTCCGCAGCTCCCCGCCACCAAATAAAACCAAGGTAAGAAAGAAGAAATGTAACATATCTGTGTGTGTGTGCATGTTTTTGTGGTTTGAAAGCTGGCTAACAAGGTTTCTTCGTCAATAACGAGCACGACTTGATGAATGTTTAAAAAAATAAAATAAATCCACAGCTTAGGAAATAACATTTAATTCCTGAAGTTTTTAATTAGCAATCACATCTGCTTTTCAAATTCCTGTCTCTGATATCGCTAAAGTGTTATTTTTCGACAAGTTTGCAAGAAAGCTGTCAATGGAATATTTCAGCTTTCTGTCTGTGGAAGTATTTTCCATAAGTTTTATTTTCTCAATTCAGCATCAGTCTCTATTTCTTTAAAAAAAATTCTTGATAGTAGTTGAAATATTCTTACTGCGTCGGGTAAATTCTTCCAGTTCATTCAGGGGAGAAAAAAAATCCAGTCAATTAATGCTCAAAAAGGCTTTAGCAGCCTAATTACTCGAACTGCACACACGCTGGCCTTTCCAGTGTGACCACGCTAGCTGAGAGTGAATGACTTCCAGTGCATGAGCTGAAAAATGTGTTCCCGAGTGTCGCAGACACATTTTTATGGTTTTTTTCTCTTATCAAACAAGTGCCCCAAGCAGCGATCTGCTTCTCATTCTATTCTCATTCTATACCTTAGTACAACTTGGTCCTCGATCAGTTCACCTCAAACACCAAAGGTTTATCAGAAACTTCCAGCTGGTATCTGGTCGGAATTCAGGATGTATTGGTGCTTCTGCCGTTTTCTCGGCTGGCTGCCCAATAGGGGCGAGGAGAAGCCTTGTGACCATCCAAGTGGAATTCTATGAATATCT
>NW_005187415.1:323578-325370 GCF_000239375.1 Pundamilia nyererei
CAGGACTGGTTCATGACAGATATTAAAGCATGTGGTTGACCCCAGAGCTTGCACCCCTACTTCCTTGTCCATCAGCCCCTCCCTAACACTCAATCACACACACACACACACACACACACACACACACACACACTCTGCCATCCAGCCATCCTGCCCCCACTGTCACACACGTTATTACCATATATATGGAAGACAGGCAAGTGCTGTGGCCTGTGGTGGAGGAGAAGCAGGGAGTCGTAATGGCCTCCCCAGTCCAGCGGGAGTGGCTGACTGGGGAGTGGACCAAGGCGGACCCCGACAGTCTCCATAGAGGAAAAAATCGCAGACTGACCACAGAGCTGTTCACAAACATTAGATAAGTGCTTTGGAGAGTTTTCTTTCTTGATTTCTTCTTTCTCTTTTCTTTCTTTCTTCCTCTTTCTCTCTTTCAGGCTGACCACTGAGGTGCTCTCACTGATTCCCTTTAACACTCTTTCTCTCTCTCTGGTCGAGTGACATGTATATTTCAGTGGTGTGCTCTCCCTATGGCTCTATCTCAGGTCTCTAGTCATTTAAAGGCCCACTGCCCGCCTCTGCTCACAGCTGTTTGGACTCAGGCTCACACTGCTTAAGTGCTTTACCCTCTGGTGATACACGGACAAACACACATACATTAAAAAAAAAAGCACACATGCACACACAGGTGTAGAGCTAGGCACCAACTAGAACCTACACACACACACACACACGGTCAAATCACTGCAGCTGCAATTACATGCAGCTTTCTTATATGCAAGAGTGGATCTTCAGATGCATACAGACCCACACAATGTTGTTTCAATGCACCACACGTAACCCGGTTGCTTCAATACTGCATCCCTATTTGAGACTATTTGATTGTGTAGTAATATGTTTTCTGCACATTGCTTATTTATCCTTTTAATGGTGATGTGCATTATCAGTGGGTACAGAATTCCCTTTGTGAAACCTTGATAGCCTCGTACAGTGCTTCTTAAAGTGGATTCAGGAGACCCTCAGGGGTCTACAGTAATTTGCTATAACTCATAATACTGTGCTTCATTATTTAAGAGTGCATATATGAAAATCATTTACTCAAATAATAGAAGTATATTGTGTTCAATATTCCTGCCCGTTTTATCTTCAAAACTCCTGCATGATTGGAGTCAGATAGAAAATCCACAAATCAACAAGTTAATTTGAGTGTGTGCCACACAGGAAACTATGACAGTGTAATTAATATCTGAACAGTCACTTATAGCTAGAAGGGAAGAAAGAGATGCGGAAGAGAGGAAAGATGCAGAGATGAAGAGTGAAAGGCACATTTAAGGGTCTTGTCCTTAGCACCCACCCCACACACACACACACACACCCCTCTACACCTACACACACGCACGCAGGCCTGACTGGGATAAACTGTAGTGACACACACACTTGTCCTGTTAATTGAACCGTCAGCTCCTGCGATAAGATGCAGAACCCCGATGTCGCTTTCACATGTCGGCATCCACAGAAGTGAAATACAGCCCACACACACACACACACACTTTTATACGTGTTATCTCTCCCCTTCTGCTTCTCCTCTGTCTCTCTGTGTCCCTCTGGCTCTCACTGTCACTCTGCATGTTTTCGGTCTCAAAGCTGGAGACTGTTTCATCAGCCAAGAGAGACACAAAAGCAATTGTATTAATTCAAGATTCCAAGCCTTTCAGAGGCTTTAGAGGCCTCTCACACACATAAACACACACACACACTGTCATGAGATTTAGAGCTTGTTGAACAATGTCTTACAGTG
>NW_005187415.1:325519-342774 GCF_000239375.1 Pundamilia nyererei
TCCAAGCCTCTCAGCTCCACTGTCTAAACTAATTCCTCCACACTGGCATAATGCAGGTTGGCCACCTTCCCACCACAGGATTTGGCTTGGCGCGAAGGGAAACTCCCCCAATCCACTGTACAAGAGGCATAGGCATTATCTATTTGTAATAAATATTCAAACACGTTCCCAGCCAAAGCCCACCATAATATGGGTCAGGATTGAGAAGATCCTCCTCAGTTTTCTCCTTTCTCTCCTCATCTTCTCCAGCCCATTGTCTCACTGAAGGCATCTTTGGGGGGTCCTCCATCTATTTAGAAAGCCCTCACCCCCAACCCACCCCACCCCTCCTAATGAAGGACAATCCGGTTAGGCCTCATTGCGTGCACACACACTCACGCACATGCATGAACACGTACACATGTAGAGGGGCTTAATTGGAAAGGCTTAATTGAGTTGTGAGGGGCTCATAAGGCTTAGTAAGACTCAAGGAGTGGGAATCAGGGAAAGTCGGCCTTAATGAGTGAATATACCACACACATACACACAACAGTTTCTCTTTTCCACTGTATGCCAGTTTCTACTTTGCCTAAGCAGCAATTAGACTAATGACCAGAAAATAAGGACAAATAATGTCTCTATTCTCTCTGCTGTAAGGCTTAAATTTTGCTACACCTGTAATGGCAAAATTTCTCTTTTATCCTGTTTTCCAAAGTATACACAAGATGAATGTTGTGAAACAACCAAGGAAACTGTATTTGTAGGCCTCATTTTGACTCTGTTGTGCGCCTTTAGCTGGCTGACCTGTTAAGCCGTCCATCCTCTCATGTTGTGTCTGGCTTTTAATTGTGGAGTTTTAATTACACAGAGTGGTTTGTGTACATCTGGCCCCTCTGCGATCCAATTCTTCCTTCCTGTCATGTGACCTTCTAAGGTTCCTCCTGATTGGATTAGGTCATCAGCAGGGGTGATGTTGCCATGACAGTTAACATGATAACAGTGGTGGTCCACATGGCGATTTACTTAAGGAGCGCTGTCTGTTGTGTTGAGGATGTTGCTGTGTGCCGAGCAACACAGTGATAGATGGATGAGGGAATTTAATCGAATCAAAGAATTTAGGAATACTTTACGTTTTTTAGTGTCTGGATTCCCGATTTCATGCGGGGCGCTCAGAAGATGGTACAGAACAAATGGATCCTTACTGTGTTACACGTCAAGCATGTAAATCTTTTGGAGTAAACACTTTTTTTTCCTCCAAAAATGGTCTCTGTTTCCAATAGAAGGTGATCATCACTTTTAGATTTTTGTCAGGTTTATTTGTAGTCAAATATCTTTGGGATGTCACAACACCACAAGCCACTTAACAGCACGCGCCATTTTGATTTCACTCACGAAATGTGCAGCGGCCACGAGCAGCCACATGATAGCGATCACAGTCAACAGCTGCTTCTTGTAGGCATGTCGTTCTCTGTCATTTTAACCATGTTTTAGTTTTTATGTTTTGTGTTATTAACCTTAATGACCCATCAACACACATTAGCAAAATGCTATCATTTTTATGGGACAACCAAGTTTCCCTTTAAGGAAGATAAAGTTATTCTATTTCAGCTCGGACATATTTTCTAAAAAGTTAAAATAGCGAAATAAAATTTGAGGCTTTGGTCTAAAAATAAAAATCAGATTGAGAAAAATTATTTTAGCTCCATTAACTCCTATTAATTGAAGGCTATCTTACGAGCGCCCCCTTCTGCTCCTCTGGTTTAATTGCAGCCCAGGTTTGTGCAGTACGAGTAATAGGAAGTGAGGGATTCTGTTTATCTCTGATAAATATTGTTAACAAAATGGACCTCAAAAACCAGCTGCTTTAAGAATCGAATTGATCGTTTGTTAGGTGCTATGGGTGCGTTTTTGGGTGAGGCAGAAAGGGCTTCTCTGCTTTCCCCACATGCACGTTCCCGACCATGAAGGTCCCCCGTTTCTAATGGACCAAGTGCACATTGAAGTGACAGACAGCCCTCTGTTCAGTGTCTTAAGACTCTCACACCTCTAAAGACTCTCTGAGGGAGGTGTTTTTCTCTGTGAAAGACTGTAGTTTTGCGAATGAGTTCAAGGTGTTTCTCGTCCTCGTGTGTTTGGTTGTTTTTAGCATGTGAAGCACCATAGTGCATGTTTGCCGGAGCCTGCATGTGGAGTGTGCACGTGCATGAACTGCCTTGTTTGAAGGTCGAGTTTGCTGTGACAGGAAGTCGGTTATTTTGCATGTGAATGTCAGTGGTTCGCACCAAAATATGCAAATATTTATTTTTGTATGTGCCGTTATTTTTATGTTTTATCTTTTCGCTTATTACGAGCTGTTTGGAAAGGGGCAGTGGCATGCACCTTGTGATTCGTCCCGCCCGGGCTTGCCTCAGATTGCTGTGCATGGGCTCCCATTTGATTAGCACACCTCCATTGAAAGTGGTCTCGGTGAGGGGAGGGCGAGGGTGGGACCCGCGCCTCCCGCTTCCAAATTCCTTCGGTGGTCACAGCAGGCGAAACTGTGCTGTTTTGGTTTTTGCAGGACAGTGAGGGTGCACAGCCACTGAACCTGTCGGCCAAGCCTAAGGCATCCGAGAGCAAGTCACCCAACTCCCCCCCAACTTCCCCACAGGTGCCGGCTGCTGCTGCTGCTGCGAACAAGCTGGACCCCATTTCCATGAAGCACAGCGTTGCCCCCTCCAGCATTGGAGGACCACCGACCAGAGTCAGCTCAATTGGTAAGTGGATTTAAATGCTCACACATTCACAGCACACACACACAAAAAACAATCACAGCAGTTTGCACTGTGCTGATGTCATACTCCTGCAAAGCTAGATACCTACATAGATGTAAAATAGTTAAACCTATACCAAAATATCTGTTTTCTTGGACTGAGGGGCAACTGGTACTCCAGTTTCCACATTGATTGGGACAGGTGCTGAACTCACTACAGGTATGCTTACACAGGATTACACAGACCAGCTAAGCCATTTTATCTGGCCAAAAGTTGGGTATTCAGTGTTTAGAACAAAGTAGTTTGGTTGTACATGTTTATTATTTAAACCACATACTTGTTCATAGGTTGATGGACCAAAAATAAACATTAACTCATCAAATTTGTATTTAACAAAATGACATAGTGCTTTGCAGGAAGACTCCAAAAAAGAACAAAAGAAAACCACAAGTGATAAAAACATCCCAGGATCATAAAATAAACAAACAAATCACCAGAAAACGTGATAAGAAAAAAGTGTCACAATGTCCAACTTTCATTAAAAAAAAATATTTTCTGAATAAAGAATGTATTATGAGATTCACCAGAGTGGTGATTCAGAGGGACTGCTGCACAGTTTGGGAGCTCTGATGGCAAATCCATTCAGTCCATCCATCCGTAGTTTACAGGAAGAAACCTCAAAATAACCAGCAGAGCCTCGTTCAGTGATGTTAGTGAACGCCCCAGAATATACCGTTGGCTTGATAAGCCTTCGATGTAATTTGTAGCAAAGCCATTTAAAGAATAGGAAATGTAACTTATAGCCATGTTTTGGTGTCCCTGATCTAAACAATGAATTCTTTTCCTGCCAATAAGCTGTCAGTGGATGTTTACCACAGTTCCATAAGCACTTATATATTTCAATGCTCTCCTGTGAAAGGTGCTTGGAAGTTGTTCCCACAACGACAATAAACTTCTTTTAGAAAAACAGTTATAGCTCTGATGACAAGAATAGCGTTCTTCTCGCAGTGGTGCCATTGTTGCGAGTGCCAGTACCATAATCAGACCCGGCCATATGCACACGTACAAAATATGACATAAATGAATCACTATTTTGTACTCTTAATCCATTTTTCACGCACCACTGATAGTTCAAATATTACACATATGTAACAGGCTATAATTAGTGTGTTTGTGCTGTTCTTCCATGTCGCTATTTGCCCGCGGGGCTGCTTCATTGTTATGTGTTTATTAGTGACTGAAAGAGACAGAGGAGTGAGGGAAAGGAGGTAAGGGGGGGGAAGAGAGAGAGAGATGAGGATTAGCACTTTTTTCCCCTCCATGCAACTAAGCGGGGGAATAATAAAGAGAGGAGTGCATGACAGACAGGAGGTATCACCAATGAGATTAGACAAGCCTCTTACATGAGCCGGGACAGCGCAAACACCCAGCATTAATGACACAATGACAGCACACGCACTCAAACATTCACTCAGACGCACACAAAGGCTCTTACACACACTCTCACAGAAACACAATCCCAGCACCACCACCTCCTCCTCCTGTGCAATAGGCAGTTTTTCCGACTTCCCGGCTAATCTCACTGTTTTTCAACAAATCGGCGGATTTAATATCAGATTAGTGGATTTTCAGTCCCAGATGTTTTTTGTTCAGAAAAATGGATTACAGTGTTTAAAGTTTGTGTGTGATCCCTGTTGAATTATTTGAGCGTGGGGACGAGTGTGTCAGATCCCAGTTATGTTGCAGCTCATGGTCCCATCTGTTGCCACTGAGTTTAGCCGGTCGCCGGAGCGTTTGCTATTACAACTCACAGCCGCATTGGGATTCCTGTTACGTAGTTTATCGGGGATGGAAGGAGCAGACCAATTGGGATGGAGTCGAGAGGTGGTTGTTTTGATGTGGAAGCGAGTTGTTTGTCAGGATGGTGCAGATTATGTCTGCCTTTTTCAGGTTATTTGAATTCAGTCATCTGCTCTCAGGTCAACTCTTTAAGACTATAGAAATCATAAAATGAGCTTTTTTCTTTCTCTGCTCCACCATATTCCTGTGGGATATGCTGTTTTTATTTTTACATCGCTATCTGAAAGCTTGTTCCGTGTTATTTTGCTGCATCCTGAACAAAAATGAATCAGAACAATCTCGAGCACAAACAGCTAAAAATTAAACAAAAGTACTTTTTACATGTTGGAGCTAATAATCAAATACAGTTCAACACGAAAAAGTTTGGAGAAAGTCGACTTTTTTTTTTTTTTTAAGGCTTCAATATGCGTGAGTTTGGATTTGTCTGTTGCTCATATCCGCCCTACTGTCCTGCTTCCTTTCAAATTCTGACACCTATCAAGCTTGAGGCATGCGTCTTCTTTCCGCCTCTTCGTCTGTCTGTCCATCTCCTCATTTCAAACTGAACTGAAGTGCTGTCAGCTCCTGTAACTTCTACCACGATCACACATTCGTCTCTGTCGCTGTCATAAAGCGCTGCAGCTTCCCCTGACCTCTTGCATGAGGTTTTTTTTTTGTGTGTGTGTGTGTGTGTGTGGTCTAAAATGTATCACACTTGTCTGTAGAGATTTCAGAAAAAAGTTGACCGAGGGAGCAAGACCCCCCTCCAACCCCACCCCTCTATCTGGGTCACATCTACTTGTCTGGATGTCTGGCATTGCAGTCAGTTTAGGCGACGAACACGATTGTAGGCACGAAAAAAAACCCATTTTTGACTCCAGATTAAAATTGACCGCCACCCAGTTCCATCACCCTCTGTCTTCTTCCTCTTCCATCCCCTCCCAACCCTGCTGCCCCTTACCCTTTTTTTTCTCTTTTCTTTTCTTTCTTTTTTTTTTTCCACATCCAGATTTTCCGGTTATGACTTCTGTAAGAGTTCACAGCTCTGTCATTACCAATCTGAAGCTGGTAATCTGGCCTGAGATGGCATTAGCGGTGCGGATTAGCGCAGA
Organism: Pundamilia nyererei; assembly: GCF_000239375.1. Classification (NCBI taxonomy): domain Eukaryota; kingdom Metazoa; phylum Chordata; class Actinopteri; order Cichliformes; family Cichlidae; genus Pundamilia; species Pundamilia nyererei. The sequence goes on from NW_005187415.1 coordinate 331,203, forward strand.
TAAAGGCCTCATAAGCCAGCCGGGGCTCTTTGTTAAGAACCTACCCGACTGATAGGGAGAGGCGATAGCAGTGCACACAGAGCAGATGCCTCATCAGAAGCTAAGCTGCAGAAATAATACGAGTAATAGGCAGTGAGAAGGAGTGGGGAGATCTGATCTTTGCGGAGCAGATGTTCACAACTGGGAAAATTAGCAGGACTTTTTAGCTGTAATAAGAGTGTGGCCACCTCTCTTCAAAGCAGGACTGTGAGGGCTCAGATGAAAAGAGTCACAGCCGTCAGATGTGCGAAAGTGAGTTTTAATGTCGTTTAAAGGATATTGAGTGGTTTACAGTGGCTGTGTGTGTGTATTTAAGGCTGATGGCAGGTGGGAGGTGGTGGGCAGCTTGCAACAAGGCTACCTAGGGGCGCTCTCTGACTCACATCCACAGCTCAACAGTCAAATGGTCAGTTTGTGTGAGTGTGCGGGTCTACACACAGAGAGAGGCATACACAGATGCTCTGGCAAAGTCCCCTCATCAAGTGTATGTTAATGTCTTTACCTCACGGTTCAGAAGAAGATTTATTCTGCATGAAAAACCTCCTGCCAGGTTCCTAAAAATAAACAAGCACACGCTCAAGACATATTAATTTTCCCGTCCGAGCTCAACTGTTAAAGCAAAATGCTATTCAGTGTTTTTCTTGTAAAGGAAATAAAGGAGATGAAGATGCTCAACATGAGTCCCACCTACATATTCACTCACTAATGATTATCCACATTAATTGATTGTCCTCTGCGTGTGTGTTTGTGTTTGTGTGTCTCCGTCTCTTGCCATCTTTGCGCCTCAGCAGACTTGTTGTCATCGCTGTCTTCGACAGCCTACCTGAACGACCACGAGGCGGTGACCAAGGCCTTCGCCGAGGCTCGGCAGATGAAGGAGCAGCTGAAGAGAGAGCAGCAGGTGCTGGATGCCAAGGTGGCAGCCGTCAGCAACCTCAGCCTCAACAACGGCCGCTCAGACAAGGTAAAGCACTTAAAATTGCATCTACGTAACAGAACATGATGGGCAGCTGATCAAAGGTTTATTTTACTTCTTCATTTTGTTAATGTTTTTTTTTGGGGTCGCACTAAATCAAAGTTGTGACCTCATTTCTATGGCAAAGTGTTCAGTTAAGTTAAAAGTGTATGTGGATTCTTACAATTAAACACACATTTTTAAACCAGGAAAAAAATTAAAAATCTGAATTGTTGGGACTGAACACATACTGTAAATCCACCCGACTCTCCAAAGTCATCACAAGCTGTACCGTCTCATTGTCAGCGTGTAATAATTTGTCTTGCCATATGCCATCCTCGCTGCACTATGTAGGAGGTAAATCGGTGTACAATGCTCTCGCTGAAATGTGTTGAAGCTAAACGGGGCCAGATAAGGTAAAACCAGAGGCATCTCAGAGGTAATGAGTGTGTCTGTAAGGCGCACTGCAGGGCTGTGTGTGAGTGTGTGTGTGTGGCAGAGCAGAGCGTCAAGGAGACGGTAATGTGAAATGACGGCGCCGGCTCCTCGGCAGCGTGGCCAAATTGTTGTTATTTGTTAAACACATTGGGAGTCAGCTGGTGCACACACACGCACAAACACACACTCGGGTGCATACATGCAGGGTAACAGCGTGCTGGAAGCATCTGCACTGCTGACATTCAACAGCTCTATCCCTCTCTTTCTTTCTCCTTTTTTTTTTTTACTTTGATGTGACACATTTCAAAGTGTCTAACCCACACTGATCTCTGCATTGTACACAGATAGTAACATACTGCATTACACGTGACTATAACCAGTGAGAACTGGAAATATGATAATTATACCAGTGAGTAAGGGAACGTATTTTACGGTTTGTTCCTTACGTGGAGACATTTAGGTGCTTAAACACTGACATTTTTCATGTCTCGTTAGATCAGTTCAAGTTCCTGTTATTATAAGTTTTTATATCAGTTGTACTGTGGAATCATATAATAAATACTTATTAATAATAACAGGAGAATTGTTGAAAGAAATTCTTATTTCTGTTTTACATTTCTTTTTTTTGACATGCAATCCTGTTACTATAAAACATTTTTAGTTTCGGCACTGGGAATATTTTTTTGTAAGTCATAACTCGTTTGCATCCTCACACGCTCACCTTGACTCCTGTTCCCTTTGGCTTTGTGTGAAACAGGCGAGCTCCCGCCGTTCACATACAACAGTGTCATCCATGACACACACACAGGATTAGTTTTGTCGCTACTTTGTGTCTTGGCTCCAGTGTCAGCCATTCAATCCACGTTTCTCATGTACTATACTGGGGTTTAATGTCAGACTAGGCTGTCATCCACTCGGTCTCCCTGTTCATCTCCATCTCTGCCTCACACACACACACACACACGGCATAAAACCATTCGAAACAGCACATTTAATCTTATGATCTAAAAGTGAGAACCACACTTTGTGCTCTCTTATCTTTTTTTGTGGAAGGAAGTTTGAATGAAGCTTTCATTTGTGCGAAATGAGGAAGGTTCTTTAAATACTTCTGATTTGCATGCAGAATGGCTGGATAATTCCAACCCATTGGCAGGTTATTGAGCGTTTATAAAAACATACAAAATTCCAAATAAAATACTTTTTAAAAGGCTTGCGAAAACATGTTTCGCTGCGCGCCTCTCTGGCTTTTATTCTCCCGCTTCCCTTCCTGTCTTTTTAGCAGTATTTATTCCAATCTGGGGAGGAAATTATCGCTAACAATTAAACTCTATTGGACTAAAAACAGAGAAAATGCATTTCATTATCATTCTGCCCTCCCTCCATCTAGCCAGCCAGCTCGCCAGGGTCACATGTAAATGGAGAGGGACACTTTTTGGAAGGTTGTTTTAGAAGACGACAGTGTTTTGGGTAGCGCTCCTAATCGTATAATTAAACTGTAAAACGCTCGCGCTGGTGCGCTTCTGTGTACGTGTGTGCGAGCATGTGTGCTCGTCTGCAGTCAAGTTCTAGCGCAGAGTGTGCCGGCTGCTTGCATTAAGCATGTAAATGCTCAGTAAATCAGCCTTTTATTGGTTGTAATAAATACCCAGGGGGCCGTGCGGCGTGGCCTCGCTCTCGTCTGTGCTGCACTCTCTCGTTCTCTCTCTCTCTAATGCGTCGACCCTTGGGGGCCTCTGCAAGAGAGAGGCAAGCCGCAGCACTCCACTCTCGCAGGTGGCTGCCAGGAGTTGCCACACACACACAAGCCCACTCACACAATCCATTGTACACACAGAATATGCAGTGTACACACAAAGCGGCAAACATCCAGATAGGAGTAAATGTAATCAACATTCTTGCACATGCAAACAATACACACAGATGTGTGTTCAAACATGCGGGCATAACGCACTCAAACAATTTGATGCTTCCACAAACTGACACTGAAATGAACCAAAACACAAACTGCCTTTCTACTTAAATTACAACTGTCATTTGTCTGCAGCCTCTGTATTGATAGAAAAACGATAAATAAACAGATTTGTTTCAGATCAAAGGCGAGTATGAGGAATATTCCTGAATATCTCATCTCTCGACAGAGAGTCGGCTTCTCCGGTCACTGAAACTGTGACACATTTAAACATTAGACAGTCGTTGCTTTTCATAGTTATGAAATCAGAGACAGAGAGTCAGTCACAAGAATGACTTGTTGTGGGTGCAAAAGGAAATTGTTCGGCATCACTGCAGGTTTGTGGTTTCATTCATTCACATATTCCCTGACTCAGTCACTGACCGACTGCAACTGTGAACTGTTTGTGTTGTTTAGGACAAAGCTGCCTTGGAGAGTCTGAGTCAACAGCTGAAGCAGCAGGCCGAGAACAAGTTCAGCCACGCCATGCTGGACTTCACCATGAGTGGAGACTCTGACGGTAGGGAAACAAACACAAACACACACACACAGACACACACACACACACACAGTTTATGCATGGAGTCACTAAACTGAGAAAAAGGCTGTGAGTGTTGATGAACGATGACAAGAAGATGAAAGTCTTCCAGGGCTGGTACCGTGTATCTGCCAAATATTTATATTAACTGATATCAGCCTGCCTGCAAATGAGGTCATGTTTACCAATTTGCTGTTTATCTGTTTCACCACGATATTTCGCTCACTGATTGTTCCACGATAGAGTAATGAAGATTTGAAAGGCTTTTAATGATATCAATAATTTTCATAATTAAGTTTTTTCTTGTTTCTTTTTCCTGAATAAAAGAGAAAATAACCGTTGCCTTTCTATGAACTTGAGCATACAGAGTAAAACTCTGTGTAGTCGCTGTCCTCCCAAACGTGTGATCAGTGAGTCAGTCAGACTTTTTTATAATATGAGAAAAATGATTTTTACGATATTTATTTCGCTTAATGAGCAACAGATTTTTCTCGCCCATGAAAAAAATTCCCAGCATTTTAGCTCGTCTAATGAACAAAACTTGTCCAGTTTTCTGTATACGTTTGACACCCTGGTTCCCTTCCCCAGGCTCTCCCAGCGTGTCAGACTCCAGGATATTCCGAGAGTCTCGGGGTCGTAGCAGCAGCGAGCCGCACATCAAAAGGCCGATGAACGCTTTCATGGTCTGGGCCAAGGACGAGAGGCGAAAGATCCTCCAGGCCTTCCCCGACATGCACAACTCCAACATCAGCAAGATCCTTGGTAAAAATCACACACCTACACTCGCACGGTGTGAATGACAAGTGGCTTTGCTCCACCCTCTCATGTGAATAACCCTAGAGAAAGGAAGACCGGTGTGAGTTGTATTTTCCACTTTCTTAAACACACACTCGCACACATACACTAATTGTGATTTCCTTACAAGCAGTGGCATTGTGTAAGTGCTGTTAATGAACGGTTAGGGAGAGCACAGCTTCGACAAATGATGATATAATTCATTATGCATTAAACAAGCAGCGCGAGGCCGCCTGACATTTCCCCCAGACCGCCGGGATCGGCCCTGACATTTTAAAGAGCTCCTAAGCGTTTTATAACACAGGGAAATCTGGTTTTAATAAGCCTCCTCTCTCTCCCTCTCCCTCCCTCCCTCTCTCTCGATTGCTAACAGATCGCAGAAAACAGAGAGAGAAAGACCGAGAGAGCGAACAGCCGAGCGCTGACAGCTTTTAACCATTAAACATACAGTAGTCAAGTGCAAATTCAGACCAGATATGAAACACACAGGGGGAAGACATACTCAAGATTACACCCACACACACATGCAGGGCGCTGATGCTGCAAGCAGAAACTGAGCTGAGAGATGACAGCAGGTTAAGTGAAGTCCTCATTAGCTGAGATGAGTACCTGTCGTCCCCGCTGCTCCCCTCATTAACCTCCTTTAGCGCTCTATGCGTTCTCTTTCCGGGTGAAACGTCCAACATTATCTCAGCAGCGCTCACAGTGCAGCGACATCGATGCCAGCTTTTCATTATCGTTCATCTCTGTGCTGTTATTCGTCGTCTTGCTCTATGATCACATTTCACAGTTTTACACCTTTCCTCCCTTAGACAAAAGCTCTCTTTGGAAACCCCCCATCTGCCTTTTTTTATTTTATTTTTTCCAAAGACATGCAGCCATCCCTAACAACACATGCTCTGTGTGTGCAGGCTCACGCTGGAAAGCCATGACCAACCTGGAGAAGCAGCCGTACTACGAGGAGCAGGCTCGGCTCAGCAAGCAGCACCTGGAAAAATACCCCGACTACAAGTACAAGCCACGGCCCAAACGCACCTGCCTGGTGGACGGCAAGAAGCTGCGCATCGGCGAGTACAAGGCCATCATGAGGTCCCGCAGGCAGGAAATGAGACAGTACTTCAGTGTGGGGTGAGTGGGTTGGCTTTTTTTTGTTTGTTTGTTGTTTTTTTTCCAGTAAGAAAACAGGGATTAACAATTACTTTTTTTTGGTTTGACTTTGTACTTCATATTTTAAACGAGTTACTGTTTCTTTTTCTTTGTTTTCCTGTCACATCAAATGCCTAAAAAAATCAATCAATCTTTCAGTTTTTAATGAATTACTAAGAAAAAAAGATCGCAGCAGAAATTTGAAGAAAGCAAGTCAGCGCATAATTGCATAATTTCCTTTTGTTGTTTGCGGCCTACCTGCAGCGAGGCCCGCCCCTCACCTTAACAAATTGAATTTTGTGTCGGAACAGGCGTGACAACAAGATGCTGAATTAGTTATAAACAGAAGCAGGAGGTGTTCTCCTTTAGTGTGATTTAAATTTCCTATTTTCAGTGTTTTTAAATACAGTCCTTTAAATAATAATAATAATAATAATATCAGAAATTAAACTACAGGATGCAGGCGTACTTTTCTCACAAGGGGTCACAGTGAGTGTCATGAGATAATAAGCACAAAATGCACAGTTTTGTTTAGATGGGTTTTTTTGGATATTACCTTTGATTTGATGTTTGTTTTTTAAATTTTAATTTTCCTAAAACATGAGTCAAGAGAAGCAACCGCTACAGTTTTATATGCTTTATATGGTTTTATCCACTTCGAATTGAACCTTATGGTTGCCCATAGGAAGATTTTGTTTGTCCCTTTACAGTTGTATTAATGTTATTAATTTTATATGCTTAGATCCTGTATTTTGAAACTAAAGGCTGTTGAAAAAACAACAACAAAAAACTACAACAACTCTCTCGATGAATCAAACCATTGTTCCAAAAATCTTATGAGAGAAATAAATCAGTTTTGTCTTCCTGCATGAAACATAAACCATCATTTGAATAAACATACCTCTCTGCTAATAACAATATTATTAGCAGAGAGTACAAATTACAAATGTGGCTTTTTTCTGTTGTGCGTACACGGTGAAGCCATTTGCATTAAAGTTTGGCCATATACTTAAGTGACCACACATGCACATGGGTATCCAGATGTGTAAAGTATGGATGTAGAATCCAAACATTACAGACTGAATGCAGTTTAATTCTTTTTTCTTTTCTGAAAAAAGAAGCATTTGTTCTAAAAAACACATCAGGATAAATCATGCGTTCTGTGTGGGTCAGGCCATGAGGTTTCATCCACATCAAGTGCAAATTGTGTTTAGAAAGTAAGAGCTGTTTCTGAGTGTTTAGCTGAGAACGCGCACTCAGGTTATAAACACGCTGACTGTAAATGTCAGAGGTTTCAGATGTGATGCTTTAAGAATCACTGTTGGTGCTTGAGAAAAGACTGAAGACGTCAAACTGTCAGTTTTCTCTCAATTCCAGTTTTAATGAGAAGCTAAGCTAACAGCACACAGGCTGTAGGTTTATATTTACCACATAGATATGAAAGGGATTTAGTTTTTCCCCATATGTGTAATAATTTTCTTAATGGCTCAAAGAGAGAGAGTCACCATTCAGGGAGGGATCTCAACATTTATCTGATTTCAAAAGTGTTGCGAGCGCTGCATTTAATGTGCTGACAGCCTTCTTCCTCTGTGCGTGCAGGCAGCAGGGTCAGCTGCCGTTGTCCTCTGCAGGCGTCGTTTACCCAGGTGCCCTATCCATGGCGGGGATGCCCTCACCCCAGATGCCCTCAGAGCACTCGAGCATGTCCAGCAGCCCTGAGCCCAACGCCAACCACCACCAGAACCCCAGCATGCCTGGCCTCAAGGGGGAGGAGCCGCGAATCAAGGAGGAGGAGCTCAGGCTAGACGACAGCAATGGCGACGTGTACGACGACTTTGACTACGAGGACGAAGATGGCGACTACGCCAGCGATAACGAGAACCATATCACCCAATAGGGCGGCATCAGCACCACCTGCTTTGTGTGTTTTGTTTTGCTTTTTTGTAAGCCAATCACCGCTGGTTAATCTCACAAAATCCCCACCAATCAGGAAGAAACCTTTCGCTTTTGCCAATCGCTTTGGAACCAGTTTCACCGCCCCCCCCCCCCCCCCGACTAACATGGACTCTTCTAATAGAGCCAGATCCACTCCCCTCCCCTTCCTCTCCCCCCGGAGTCCTGATACCAGCATCTTTTGATCAATCAACCGAAGCACAGGACCTGTCACTCACACTGACTGTTACACACTGACTGGAGGAAGAGACGACCAAGGCAGTTCTGAAGCTCGCTGAGGAATACCCACATAGTACTGCAGGTGTTAGAGTGTAATGCCACGAGTGAAGAGAAAGCAACATGGCTCTCAGAAAGCAACCTTTTAGTCCCGTTTGTTGAAGAAAAACTGAAAAACAGAGGACCTGTCAAAGGCTAACATGACACTTTAAGATGGCGGACCTGTTTATTATCAAGAGACATTTTTAAAAATAAAACAGCTTTTTTGTTCTTTGGTTCTATAATATTCTCACTCAGGTACACGGTGCCAATAAGTGGCTTGTGAATGTGATTTGTTGTTTTTGTGCTACAAGTTTGAATAATAATAGAAAAAAGAGACTTTTCTTTTTTCCCCTTTTGTTGTAAAGCACCTGAAAGACATGAGACATTTATTTTTAACAAAAAGATATCTTTTCTTCAACCTCGCAGTGTGCTGTCAGCAATCCCCCCCAATTTTTCTCCCCCTTTGTGTTTTTTTGTGACTGCCCGCTTACCCTCCCTCCCCTCCTTGCATCGCATGGAATCAAATGGGACGGTCCAGCCGGGACTGACCAGCACAAAGTGGACTGTCCCACTTTGAGTGGATTTTCGGTGTGTGGGGAGGGGCGGGTTGCAGCAAAGGGAAGTCTCTCTGGCGTCACGGAGCAGAAACAAAAGCACTGTGTTGCGAGACAATCCACCGGTTTCCTTCTCGCTCCATCCCTCTATCTCGATCTCGTCCAGGGCAAAAAAAAACCACACATCAGTGCGACTTCGATCGAAACATCCCAACAGTGCGAGTGTGTGTCAGTGTGTGTGCTCCATCATTGGACATTTGCACACGCGCTCGCAAAAAGAAAGCTAATAATACTGCAGAAAGACAGGCAACTAATGCTGCTGCTGTTATTTCCTCTAACACACACACGCACACTGTGTTCTGTCCAGTGTTTTCCTAACCCCCCACCCTCCAATCAACGTTGTCCTGCTGTATTGCAGTGGGCGGAGCTGAGGTGAAGTCAGCCAGTCAGTGTTTCTGTTTGTATTTGAATACTGTATTTTATTATTATTTTTCTTCAAACTGCCTCTAGTCTAATAATATTATTAACAATAATTATAAGGATGGTCAACGTTTCCTAAGTTTAGTAAGTTATGTACAGTATAATTTATTTTTCTCCTCTTTATTGGGTTTTTATGACCATATGAAACAGTCAATGAAGCATTATTCTATTTAGCTGGTAGGTATTTAGATCTAAACAAAAAGTTGTCATTTTACCTTGCTTTGTTTTGCAATTTTATTTTATGTTATTTTATTTTTGATCCCCTCCTATTAATCCTCTGCGGGCGGGTGAGCTGGACTGAAAGACATGGACGCCAGCCTTCGTCCGAACTGAAGACGTAACCCTTTTTATCATGTCCGAACCCATTTCTAAGAAGCACTCAGACTCTGTGCAGTCAGAGAAGAAGAACATGATTTTATATTGTTATTATAATTTTATTTGTAATGATTATCATAATGTATAATGTGAATTTCCTCTTCTTCTTCTTCTTCTTTTTTTTTTAAATTTTTACATGTTTTTGGTTTGTCACTTTTTCTGTGAACAGAGACCCGTCCCCGTTTACTAGTTTGGCTGCCTCACGGCGACACAGTGGAACATCTTTGGCATGGATACACACACACACACACACACACACACACACACGTGTGCACTGGGGGATGCACCGATGAAATTCTGGGCCAATACCAACACTGATGTTTATAATGTAGCTGACAGCCAATACCAATATTTTTTCAGTGTCTTTCTTTTGTACAAAAATATACTGACCTGTTTGAAAGTCTTTCAGATCTTCATCGCACATTTTTTGAACATTCAGAATAAAGGATGTCTTATTTGTTAATATCCCGAAATCAGCAGGATGAATATCGGCCAATAACGATATTAGGCCGATATATCGGCCATTTTTTTAATATATATATATACACTTTTTTTGGGTGGGGGGTGTTTATACACCCCCCTTTTTTTTTTTTTTTTTTTTACCAGTGAAGCAATGAAATTGTTTTAAAGAGATACCACCTGACCAGTTTTAGAGTATATATATACACTTTTTTTGGGTGGGGGGTGTTTATACACCCCCCTTTTTTTTCTTTTTTTTTTTACCAGTGAAGCAATGAAATTGTTTTAAAGAGATACCACCTGACCAGTTTTAGAGTCTTTTATTGGATTTTTTTAAAGAATTAATCCAAATAAAACCTATTTGCCAATATCTGTCAACGAGGGTCAATATTAGCTGATAATATATTCAACCGATATATCAGTACATCCCAAATGTGCAGATACAACACATACAGGCACATTTCAAATGAAGAGATTATCATGACAACCAAACAAATCCTATGCTGTCCTTTTTGTTTCTTGAAAAAAATCCTGTATATAGACATTTTTTTTGTTTTGTTGTTGTTGTTTTTGTTTTTGTTTTTTGTGGTAGCAGTGACTTTTTTTTAATCATGAGAAAGCAGTGTTTACTGCGATCCACCAAGGCTGTTCCACTGTGTGCGCGTGTGGGTCTGCAGTATCTTCATCAGGAGCCCTTTGCTTTGTTTGAGCTCCACACGATGCTACAGGAGCCATGACTGCTCTTCAGGTGTGCTGTTTTCATGTCACATTCTCGCTTATAGATGTTTCCTACATGCCACATAACAAGCTTCTGGGTCTTAATTTTGCTGTATAGTCACCCCTGTTATCACACCTTTGTTGAACCCCATGCTGGAAAGAGGGGACTAAATGAATAAGTCCATTTTTTAAACAGTATCAGGAGGGTGGGTGTTTGGGTGGGGCATTAAGAGATCAGTCATCCCTGCTGGCAAGGTCCGTCCCCATATCAAGACAATGAAAATGATGATGATGATGATATTATTTAAGACAATCAAAGTCATGAGTGGAGCTCAAAACAAAGTGAGAATTATTACTAGTAAACAAAAAAAAATATCTTACCATCTCAACTTGAAAATTCAAGAAAGATAATTATGTAAATATAACATAGAGTTATAGATTTATATTTTGTTCATAACACAGTGTAATATAAGTTGTATATTTCTTTTTTTTTTCTTCCTCTCCCTACTGTCTCTTTTATTGATGTTATCCATGCCACAGAAAAAGCAAGAGTCACAGCGCTCGCACAAAAAAAGAAGAAAAATATCAAAGAAATAAAGAAAAACAGGGGAAAAAAAGCCGTGGGCTGCCACCATCTGTTCTAAGTTCACTTTTTTTCAGTATTACTGCCAGACAAGGCTCTAATAAAGACAGCAATGTGTTCAGTAAAAAACTTGTCCTGGTCCTGGTCACTTCTTTTCCTCCACACATTCACACAACTTTACGGTTCCCCACACCAACATACAAATGTACACTGCCACTTTCCCCCCTCTTTTTTAAGGTATAGTGCAGTGAACACACCACAGCATAAACACACGAGCAGACAGACAACTTTTTAAAGTAGTAGTAGTGCTGGGAGTGTCGACGTTTCTTCAGTC
>NW_005187415.1:342794-355010 GCF_000239375.1 Pundamilia nyererei
TTTTTTTTTTACCAGTGAAGCAATGAAATTGTTTTAAAGAGATACCACCTGACCAGTTTTAGAGTCTTTTATTGGATTTTTTTAAAGAATTAATCCAAATAAAACCTATTTGCCAATATCTGTCAACGAGGGTCAATATTAGCTGATAATATATTCAACCGATATATCAGTACATCCCAAATGTGCAGATACAACACATACAGGCACATTTCAAATGAAGAGATTATCATGACAACCAAACAAATCCTATGCTGTCCTTTTTGTTTCTTGAAAAAAATCCTGTATATAGACATTTTTTTTGTTTTGTTGTTGTTGTTTTTGTTTTTGTTTTTTGTGGTAGCAGTGACTTTTTTTTAATCATGAGAAAGCAGTGTTTACTGCGATCCACCAAGGCTGTTCCACTGTGTGCGCGTGTGGGTCTGCAGTATCTTCATCAGGAGCCCTTTGCTTTGTTTGAGCTCCACACGATGCTACAGGAGCCATGACTGCTCTTCAGGTGTGCTGTTTTCATGTCACATTCTCGCTTATAGATGTTTCCTACATGCCACATAACAAGCTTCTGGGTCTTAATTTTGCTGTATAGTCACCCCTGTTATCACACCTTTGTTGAACCCCATGCTGGAAAGAGGGGACTAAATGAATAAGTCCATTTTTTAAACAGTATCAGGAGGGTGGGTGTTTGGGTGGGGCATTAAGAGATCAGTCATCCCTGCTGGCAAGGTCCGTCCCCATATCAAGACAATGAAAATGATGATGATGATGATATTATTTAAGACAATCAAAGTCATGAGTGGAGCTCAAAACAAAGTGAGAATTATTACTAGTAAACAAAAAAAAATATCTTACCATCTCAACTTGAAAATTCAAGAAAGATAATTATGTAAATATAACATAGAGTTATAGATTTATATTTTGTTCATAACACAGTGTAATATAAGTTGTATATTTCTTTTTTTTTTCTTCCTCTCCCTACTGTCTCTTTTATTGATGTTATCCATGCCACAGAAAAAGCAAGAGTCACAGCGCTCGCACAAAAAAAGAAGAAAAATATCAAAGAAATAAAGAAAAACAGGGGAAAAAAAGCCGTGGGCTGCCACCATCTGTTCTAAGTTCACTTTTTTTCAGTATTACTGCCAGACAAGGCTCTAATAAAGACAGCAATGTGTTCAGTAAAAAACTTGTCCTGGTCCTGGTCACTTCTTTTCCTCCACACATTCACACAACTTTACGGTTCCCCACACCAACATACAAATGTACACTGCCACTTTCCCCCCTCTTTTTTAAGGTATAGTGCAGTGAACACACCACAGCATAAACACACGAGCAGACAGACAACTTTTTAAAGTAGTAGTAGTGCTGGGAGTGTCGACGTTTCTTCAGTCCTCTTTCTAAAGTGGCTTAATGTGAGCCCATGTGTCGCCAAACGATTCAATCATCTCCATAACAACGTGTTAATTATGCCAAGTCCACCTTCTTGCCCCTCCAATCAGAGGGCCAGCTGGGAGGCGTGGAGAAGAATCATGGCCCACTAGCAACCTGATAACCTAATTAAGCACAACAAGGGAACACGGGGAGACGGGCTGGGGGGGGGTGTAGGGGTGTAAGTGATGAAATGTGTGTGTGTGTGTGTGCTAATCATAAAAAGAAGAAGAGTAGCCTATATTCGCAGTGTCCATATAAGCCTCCCCGGCCTGTCAGAGTGCTGGCTGTGCTGCTGTCACCAGTTTTAAAAGTGAAATCTTTAATTGATGCTCGCTTAAGAAGGTTGGGGATGTTCGTGCCTCCACTTCTGAAGGGTTAAAAAAACACAAAACCCCACTCAGGGCGCCCATTAAAGCACTGTCCCCCCCATCTGTGTCCATATGTTAAACCCCCTCCACAGCCCGGCTCGACGCGCTGTGCGTGAAAACAGTTAAATGCACTCCAAGGAGATGATTTTACGTGCTTTGGTAATTACCATAACTACACACACACAGAGACCCTTTTGATGCAATAAAGAGGCAGGATGGGGGAAGATCCACAACTCCTACATTAAGAGGACGACTTCTTTTTTTTCCTTCTGGGCTTTGTGAATTTTTCAGAGGCGGCCTGGAGGTAAAATCTGAGAAAAGGTTTATGTGTGAATAGTTGAGGAGCAGAGAGGGGATTCAGATCCCCCCCCCTTTTTTTTTTCTTTATTGTCAGCAGTACGTGAGATGCTGGAGGAAGCAAACAGTGGCTATACTCAGATTAAATCACACACACACACACCCTAAGGTGTACTGTAGGAGTTTGCTCAGCTTAAACCACATTTATATCTAGCGGGTATTTCCATCACAATAGCTCAGACCAAAGAGGGGAAACTATTACAATGAGCACATATCTACATTTGAATGCCTGCTTATTTTTCTGATTTAATCTGCTCAAAGTTTTTGCGCAGGCCCAGTAGCCCGTGGATCGCTTGAAAAAAATAAAACAACAAAACTTGAATGCGTGAACGCGCACCTGGCGTGACTGTGAGCACGGCCCTCTGCCTGCACTGCCTCGGCTCAAATATACAGCTTTTTTTTTTTTCTTCGAACCGTGGGTGTTTGGAAATTGAGTGAAAACGATGTCACATTAATGATTTAAAGTCGGTAATAGGATGTGCTGTGACGCTGAGCCCCCAGCTAAGCTGAGTTTAAGGCTCCGGCGTTAATGTATTCATGAGGAGGAGGATTATACAGAGACAAGAGCAGCTAGAGAGCTGAGTGCAGCACAGCAGCCAGGGCCAACAGGCCTTCTAGATATTATATATAACTCCATTTATACTGCACGATGCAGGAGGTAGGACTGCACACACACACACACACATAAAGGGTAAGGCGGGAATTGCTTTTGAAATCATGCAGTGTGAGCCTGGAATTGAATTTGATTGTATTAATGTTGTTTTATTACTTATTATTTTTTATCAATAAAGCTGGGGAGGATAGCAGCACACTGCTAAAGTTCTAATAATTATCGCCGTGGTTGCTATACGTTCAATCTAAAATGAACCTGTTTAAATATAGTTTATTATTTTATTTAAAAAAAATGAGAAAAGAAGGGTAAAAACTAGGTCCTTTATTTTGAAAATGCACTGTTATCTCATTGATTCTAGAGGCGAACACAATTTTTAAAAATGCAATTATATATTAATTCTACACTACAACCCAGATCATTACACGATTGCGGGTCTAGTTGTCTGTTTTTTTTCCTCCTTCTTCTTTCATCTTTGATCCTGGCAGAGCAGCTAATCCTCAGTCTAACATACTAATGTCTACACAAACTGCAGCATCATTTACCCCCCCCCAAAATGAAAGCATCATAAAAATGATTTCAGCAAGTACTTAAGCTGCCATTTTCCCCAAATAATTCATCAGTCATGTCTCATTTTGTAAAAGAAAAAAGGGAAAAAATAAGAGAGGGGGGAGAAAAGTGAAATAAGAGAAGAGGCTGTGCGTCTGGCCATTAATATCAGGTGGCTGATGCATTAAGAGTCCATAAAATAATCCCTTATCAGAAAGCGTTTGCACTCAAACCATAAAAACGAAGTCACATGGTGCAGAGATGTAAAATAAAATATAGACGTGCAGGCATATGGTATATTCAATATATTTTTAAAAGAAAAAAAAATCATTTTGGCACATGGCCACCCAGTCACTTTATTCTCCGTGATTTAAGTGTGAGGAGCTTTGCACGCGGATTAATGTGTGACATTTCACATGTAGAACATATCGCATCATCACATGACAGCCCCGCTCGGTCCTTGTGTCTTTGCATGCAAACATGACAAATTACGTTCAATCACTTGTGTCTGGCATCTGTTCTTTCTTGGGGAGGGAGGGGGGTGAGTCAATGCGAGACGAGCCTTGAGACAAACGGGGTGAGATGGCGGTGGGGGTGTTGATTGGAAAACATGGCCAGTGACCAAGCGGACATTAGCGGTAAATGGCCGGCGTGACCTGAGCGCAACTTCATCCGCTTCCCTCAGTCGGGTCCTCCAACGAGCGGAGTAATCGGCGTGACACGAGGCAAACAAAAACAAAGCGTCGCCGGTGTTTGAGCGACGGGCCTAATGTGACAGATCTGAGAGCGGCGGCGTGTGAGAGACAGGCGTGGCACGCAGGGGAACAGCGAGGCCCGGGGGGCTGATCCCCAGTCGAGGCCGGGAAAACTGGCTTGCCGCCCCTGACACGTCGCCCTTCCGCTTCAGCCGCAGCTCTCACATGAAACGCTCGCCGGCTCAATCCGCCGGCAGCTGGCCTACTTTCAGCCCTCTGTATCCCCGTCGGTGCGTCTCCATCGACATTTGTTTATTTCCATTCATGCATCTGTGCAGAGTGTTCGTCTGTGTGTCTTTCTCAGTGATTTGTGCTCCTTTCTTCTTTCATTCATAAGACTTTGAATGGGCACCGTTATACCCTCCTCTTTAGCCTCTACCCTTCACCTTTGACCTCGTGTGTCCCTGTCGTCCTCCTGCAAATATTTACAAAACATATACAAGTCTTCATTTATATTTCATACGCAGGAAACAGCCGACCTTCACCAAGTTTTTCTTGTTTGTTATCTTTTACTCTAAAAAGGTAAAATGTAACAGGTTGATCGAACCATAATGGTGACATAACAAATTAGACAAGTAGAAATGACTGAACTCATCACCATCAGATGCTAACGTGTAGGTGGGCCAATCACACGAGAGCAGCAGAACTTTTCACAGTAAACTTGAAAACAGGATGATTTTTCACCGCGCAGCAGCAGAATCAAAGCGAGATAAAGAAGCCCGTGGGTGCTTTAACGTCAGTCCGTGAAATATGTATATTTTTTTGTGGCATGAAAAAAAACCCTGTAAAACTGTTATTTTCTCTTCCCATCAACACCCTAATGCACACATGCAAATATTATGCTAATGGTATGTTAATTGGTGGAGTAGCTGCAAAGCAGCCCTGCTGTTCAAATGACTGGTGAGAAAATAGGTGGGGTCAGTCGCAAGCTGTAAAAGCAGCTCCAACACAAATAAACAAAACCCTCGGGGATTAACAGAACAAGGGCCAGTGATAAACGGATGAGAAGAGAGACAGGGAATACAACAGGCTGTAAGTGAGGGGGACAGGGGAATCAGCTCGGGGATATGGAAATACGAAGGAGAAGCCGAGGGACGAGGGTAAAGAGGAATAAGAGGAGGACGAGGGGTAAAGAGGGGTTTACCGAGCAGACACGGGGATTAAAAGGAAGACTCGGTGAGGGGAGAAAGAAAGAGGACGAAGGTAAAACAAATAAGTAAAAAAGGCTGAAAGGGAGACATTAAAAGGCGAGGGGATGTAACGGAGGCTGGAAAAAAAAGTGCTGTGAAAGGAGAAATGAACGCGAGGAGATGGAAGAGCTTGTCAGTCCGAAGGGGGGAAAGTCACCTGAGAAAGATTTAAAGTAAAAGGAACAAAGAACAATTAAAGAGAGAAAAATGTGCTCGGATGGAAACATCACAGGACGACCATGAGGGAGTTTATTTTAGCTGCAGCATCACAACACAGTCGAGCTTCAAAAGTCATTTATCTTTCATGACTTCATGTATGTATAAATCACTTTGAGTATTTAAGTACGTTGTGTGAAATGTACTGGTTGCCTTGCAGCTTTGGGTTTCCCAAAGACAAACGTGTAATAATAGAGTCATTATTAGGTACACTTAAACTTAATATGATTCACATACAGGGGGGAAGAGTGCACATCAGGCTGGATGAAACTTTTTTCTTCTTTTTCTTTTAGATAAAAAATCAACTGCGTTTCTCCCCCAAGCATCCTCGACATGGTGCTGGATGGAAGGCAATCACTCCTCCTCACTCTCAAGGTAGCGCAGACTCAGGCTGTAACTATGTTTCATCAGGCAGTCGTGCTCAGAGGTCACACAGAGGTCACGCGGGCCTTTCTTCACTGCTCTGCCTGACGTCAGATGCTGGCATCACGGTTTCACGACTGAACCGGTTGCTCTGCATCAAAGACGCCCTCTTTTCTTTCTCACATGCTGAAACGAGGGTGAGCGTGTGGGAGTGCAGCGTGCAGCATGTGTCCAGAAGGTGACACTGCACCCACAGGTATGATTAATTAAGTGCGATGCTCTTGACCCGCAGTAAACCGTGGTAAAACGGCTCATCGTTTAACTTATGGCTTCATTATGTAAATGTACTGCTCTCATATAGCGCTTGGCTGCGTTATCAGCAAAGCAGTAAGGCAGCAACGCTTTACACTTTCCTCTGCTTCACACACACAGTCACACGCTGGAGCTGGAAGAGCCGCCGCGCAGGTTCACTGTTTTGCTCAGACCCGACTCTCCTTATGTTCGTAGCTTAAAGTAAAAATAATCGTTTATAGAAAGTGCCAGACTCGACGAGAGATCACGTCCTTTGTCTGTCAGCATGTTTGCAGTGCTGAGTGTTTCATTGGTTATGTTTATGACAAATGATTGTGGTGACTGATTCCCAGTTTCTCTCCTCACTGTCCCAATCTCGGGCTTTTACTGGGAAGCTTGGGTGGCAGCATTTGGGACTGAAACATGAAGCGACAGTGCAGTTCCACTAATGGCCACTGGAGGCTGGCTCCAAAAGTTTATTGAGCCATCTTTGACAAATAGAAAGCAGCTGAACTTCTGTTTAACTCGCTTGTTTTAATTGTTTTTATGCTCACAGTTAGGCAGTGTTAGCAGGCGTGGCTTGTTTGGCTGACAGGCGTGTTCAGGATTAATAAACAGTGTGGAGAACAATATATGCATATATGTATCAGCGCAGAGGTGCAAAGTAAAGTAAGACATACAAGTACAAGTACATTAAACATATACTTCACCAATAGATGTACTAAGTTACATCCCACCATTGGTCCGTGCGCTCATAATAATTAACAGTGTTCTGTCCCAGTGGTTGTGGTGGTTGTAGTGGTGGTGGAGCACTCCTCCCTCTATGATCACTTCCAGCTTGATGATGGCAACAGCCGAATGCTGAAGTTAAGGCCTCGGAACAACAGTCCACTGACCAGTGTGTGATGTCATGGTGGATGTGTGCATCTTCTATATACAGTCTGATATTAATATAATGCGAGCAGTTTTGATCCTAAAGCAACCAAATGTAGATTCAACCAAAAAGTTTGTGAAAAGGTTTTATTGTCAAATGTTAGTAAAGTGCAATAATACTATATTATATAGCATGTAAAAAAAAAAAGAAAAAAATTAAGGATGATTAAAAAACACTTATTAGAGCAATCATGAAGGCTTCTTCCTGCCAGGGAACGTACTCTCCATACACCATGTTGCAATGTATAATTGTTTGGAGAATTGAGAGTTATAAAAACATTGCCGTGCGCACCCTAAATAAATAAGGCACCCTATCGTTTTCTTAGGAGTCTGTCAGGGGCTTTATAACACCAGGCCTCAAGTGCCTCTGGTCTTTTCCTGTGTTTGGTGTAATGTGTAAGAGCTCAGCGGGCCCTGGCAGGAACAACACTATTTGGAAACTGTCAGTGTCCGCTCTGTGCCAACCAGCCACAAGATACACCCCCACCCCCCTCTTTTACTGAAAAACATCCCCTCTGGAGCCCCAATGGCTGCCAGTTTCTCAGACAGCCCACCGCTGACCCCTTCAGGCCAGGAAACTGTCGTCCAGCCAAGGAGCCAAAGAGCCCAGGGGCCTCGATTTCTTTCCTTTTTTTCCCCCCTCCCGACTCTAAGATGGCTCTGCTGGCTGCTCGCTCAGGCCTGGGAAAGGAGGGTGGAGAGACACGGGGAGAGAGCAGCGAAGACAGAGAGAGAGACGGAGAGAAAGTGCTCAAGTTTGCATTTTTAATTTGATCGCCCCGTCACTTCACTTTGCTCCAAGATTTAAAAAGCCCACTTATTCCTCCTCATCTTCCTCTGGACTTTTTTCTAAAATGACAAGGATTTCCCCAGAACTCATGTTCTCCAGATGGCAGGACGGAAGCCACGAGCCATGCAGCAGACAGCCATGTGTCCTGACAGTTGACTTTGAGTCAGAGTTGCGATCAATTTGATTTTTTTGTTTGTTTTAACTAAAGGTCGAACGAAAACCCGCCTCCCCCCAAAGAACAAGTGCCCTCTTGATTGTCGTCATTTATTTGTCCTCCTCTGGGTTTTGCGTCCTCTCTCATCGGGCCCCAAATATGAGCGGTTGGCTCCGTCTCTCTGCCTCTGGGTCCTGTGTGGAAGATTTTTTTTCTCCTCTCTATTGGGACAAATCCAGGACAATCCAGCCACAGTATGGTTGAGAGTAAAACGAGGGAAAAGAGAGGCAGGAAGAGACGTGACAGCGGAGGGATTGCGGGTTTAAAGTTTCAACTTTGGACAGCTGTTGTATCATCAGAGGGTCAGAGGGATTTCCTGGATGGAGGTGTCTTAATGGCTTGGTGTTAATATGTATTCATAGACAACCCATTAACGGCCTTCGCTAACACACCACCTCCTCTTCCTCCGTCCCTTCCATAATGGCCCTGGCTCGGCCTGCTGGTCTGCATGTAGCGGATATAGCGTGGATTTATTCTGATGTTCCCGGGGATTACACCCTCAGTGAGCTGTGTATTATGAGTAGATTTAGAGGCATAACTCCTGAAGATAAGGGGGGGATTGGGACGATTGTTTAAACGGCTTGCGTTAGCCATCATCGCAGGGCTAGCAGCGCGTGCTCGTGTGCGCGTGTGAGTATGTGTGAGAGAAAGAGAAAGATTCAGGACAATCAAATGTTCACGGCATTGATATTCATTGAAATTCCAAACCGTCTCGTTCACAATACGAAACACTATTCTGAAAATGCTTTAAACGAATTCAAATGAATGCTTTATGTAACCGAAATGCTTTCTGGATAATGAAAAGCTTTTGGTTGCATTAATCAAATGGGAAATTCCAACGATTATGCACAATCACTGCAATTTATTTTCACCTCATCGGTTTCGTTCCAACTATTTTATAAAAGAAAAGTGATTACAAAATAATAGATAGTATAATAAATAATATAAAAAGCAAAACTGTGCTTCTTTTAGATGAAAAATAAGTACTTTGAAAGACTAATCATGTTTTCTCACTGAATCTGTGGGACTTTAGTGTTTCTGATAATTGAGATGGAATTTCAATAAAAGCAAATGAAAATTCGAGTGCGAGTGCAACCCTACCTGACCCGTGTCTCTATGAATCCAAGTCGTTTTTACCTTCAAGAGACATGCAACAAAAGCGTTTGATGATTGTGAATTGCGCCAGAAAGCCAAAACGACTGCAAACCCACAGCGAAGCGTGCAGCCCTTCCCTCGTGTCCCGTCGGGCCCCCGGACATAAATCTGAGGCTTCGGCACGCCGCTTGTTCGACAGATGTGTGACTTCTGGTATTGCGGTCTGTGGCTGAGCCGCCCTGTGGTGAGGCTCTTTTACGAGGCCTGGGGGACGAGCGGGAGACCACACCGACCGCAAAACACAGCTCCGTAAACACTTTTCAGGAAGAGCTCCCAGAGCCGAGGGCTGCAGGCCTTCGAGCAACCACGCTGACAACAATGAAGCTTAAAGCTGATAAAGAACACGTCCTGCTTTATGCGCCGATATCAAGGTCTGCTCCTAAAACAGGCGTTAAAACACCAACATCAGCATCACCAACAACATGTCCACACACACACACACACAGTATCTGAACTTTTGACTTTATATTGTCAGTAATGATTCAATAGTTCTCTGTGGTGAGCGAGCAGCCAGGTGGATCTGAGTTTTTTCACTGAAAATAAAAAGAACGCGAGCTCTAAATTCACGAGCAGGTCTGGCCATCAGTAACCTGATTCTGTGTAAAGCATATATTTAACAGTCTGTGTATATCTGTGTATATGCTGCAGCAGGTGCATTAAAGTTGGACCAGCACAAATTAGTGGAGCTTTCTGGGGGTGGGGGCAATTTTCAAATGTAATTACCCAGAAACTACAAACTATGATGTGAAAGAACTGCATTTCCACTGTGAGCAAAAATACCACAAGAGAAGCATAATTTGCTTGATTTGTCCTTTGCTTATACATATACATAAAAGTGTGGATGACCACAACGAGATGGACACGTCTTTTCTCGTCACTGACGTGGTCGAAACCAAGTTTAACCAAATGTTTTCTGATTTGCCGTCACGGCTTTTTCCCGCTCAAGGAGCTCGTTCTGCTCTACAGAGACGAGCCGAAGAGAAAGAACAGTTTGATCAGCAGGTGCATATTTTTTGTTTATAACACGAATGGAAATAACAGCGATTTCCGTCAAACGCGCCGCGGCGAAAAACGACGCCGCTGATGTGCCCCCGCCCCCACAGGTGAAGCACATCTGAAATGTGGCCTTCAAAATGATTCTCAGGCAAACACGCAGGGGAGCAAAAAGCACAACAACTACAAAAAAAAATAAACAAAACTGAAATTAAAAAATAAGCAGGCCCTGGATAATAACGTGAGGGCTTCATTTACATTTTGGAGATTATGGACCAAATTATCAGATATGAATGTTTGCCTGATCAAGACCTGTATTTTAAAGTGGGGCGTTAATATGGCTAAATAAATAAATGCATCTGTTTGAAAGTGATCAGTTTTTACATCACGGCTCTGCAGTATATCCCAAATGATCCGTTTATAATGTCTGGAGTTAAAGGTGTGCATCATCTTTCAGAGAAATCATTTTTACATTAATCCAGAGAAATTAAGCGCAGAATAAAAAAACAAACAATAAAAATAAATTGTTATTTCATTTCAGTGTTGTGTAAAATCTTCATATATCCAGCACGATTTATTTTTATTTTTATTTTTAAGAGGAAGCTTCCTTCGATGAATCACTCAAAACGTACCTTTGGAAATCGAGCGCTTCCATCTGTTTAAACTTTGCAGCATTTACAAATGGCGGCTCGTTAGAAGGTGAGAGTTAAATCTGCTTCTCTTTCTTTTTTTTTTCTGGACTAAAATGTCACTGGCGTACAGTAACAGTGGAACTATTTTTCATTCTTGCCAATCAGCCGGTCTTGAAATGAAGCGGCGGTCCAGCGAGCTCTTTCCCTGCAGCACTGTGCCAAGCTGTCAATTTACAGACACAAGTACGTCGGCTCTAAAGTGTTCCAATAAATAAGCATTACTGAGCAAGAGGACAGCTCTGTGTGTGTGTGTGTGTGTGTGTGTGCCCGTTACATGTGCGTTGCCAGATTTACAGCCTACATTCAGACGGCGACAGACAGACATTATGTAGCTGTGTCACAGACACACACACACACACACAGAGGAGGAGGGCGAGGGGGGGGAGGAAGAGCTGGGAGGGAACGGACGTCTCTGCTTGTAATTCAGCTTATGGATTATGTTCTGTTTAAATGACATCTCTTCAGCTCTGCAAAAACAACTTTAATACCCCCCCTCCACACCAAAGAAACATATTTCATCAAAGTTCCTCTAAAAATAAACGTGGTCACAATGAGCATGCTCAGAGGCCCCGGAGAAACTGACCTGGACGCGGACCAGCAGACAGGAAGTGGACAAATCCTCTCTAGCCAGAGGAGGTCAGAGGTTAACGTCATGGTTTTTGGTGTTGTTGAGAAAAAGTAGATTTTTTTAACAAATGAAAAAAAAGTCAAAAATTTTTATTTTAGTGTTTATCTTTTTATGTGACAATTGTTTGCTTTAAACGGCGCTCTTTCTTTCTGTTCTTTTTTCTCTCAAAGCAGATAGGCACAGTCTCTGAAATGCCCCAGACGGGTGTAATTGGTGTGTAGGGGACGGTTGCCACAAATAACTGTAATTACCAGAAATGACTTGTTGCATGAAAACAGTCACCCGCGTCATTTTCTGTTTGAATGCGGCGGTCAGATGTCGGTGGAACTTTGAGTAACAGCACTTTGCAACTCATTTTTAACACATTAAAGCTCATTGTTTTCAGGCGCGCCGCGGCTCCCGCTGAACTCTCCGCGCGCTGGTGTGAAATGAACTTGTGAGTGTTTTCCGCCACGGCAAAAAGCTGGCAGAGCAGGAGAGGTCAGCGGCCGCCTTTGGATAATGATAATGTGAGACGCGCCATTATTGTCGCACGTACTACGCGCGCGCTCGACAAACACAGAGCCTTCATCGTTCTGGTTGTGCCCTTTGAAGTCCTCAGATATCATGAAGCATTTACAATCTAATTACGTGCGTTTCCTCTTTTCTCCCCACTTCCAATCCCAGCTGCAAGTTGAACGGGGCGGGGGG
>NW_005187415.1:356005-358123 GCF_000239375.1 Pundamilia nyererei
GGCGGCTGTGGTGACATTTGGGAGCAATTTTGAAGTGCGCCCGCAAAGGTTGTCAAGGGATTAATCTCATCTCACGCTGGGGCGCAGAAAAAAACGGCTTCCTCCAAGAATTAAACACAATTTACCCATCAAGACAAGTCTTTCAGGATGGGAGACAAGCATAAATAATATCTCCTCGGTCCAGATTCGCTAATTTACAAGCTTAGCATCTCCAAATGTTATTAAGCGGGAATGACGAGGTTACCAGAAGGCGCTGTAGGGAATGATTTGTTATCCGGGCAAGCAGCAGCTGCAGCAAAAAAAAAGAAAAAAGCGCACGCTGGAATGCTTGGATAGAAAGAGAGACATACCTGACACCCACTGCCTCACCCCTCCTTCCCTTCTTTTCCCTCCATTCCCTCCCGCCCCTCCACTGCCACTACGACACCCGGGACTGCACACACCTCAGGCTGGCAGATAGTGAACTTGGCACCTCTCGAGCTAATGTTCTTTTCCACTCCTCTCATTCTCATTTGCTTTCTCTCTCCCCTTTCTCCCTCCCTCTCTCCCTCTCTCCCTCTCTTATTGCCATTTATTTTCTCTGTTTTCCCTCGGTCCCTCTCCCCTCTGTATCACTCTTTCTCTCCCACTTGCTCTTGAGGCTCGAAACATCAAATAGAACATTTGGGCAACCGTTGTCATCTTGGCAAGTGTTGAAGTAGCTCTCGTCTGCAATGGAAAAAAAAGGAGAGAGAGAGGGAGCAGGAAGTTAGTTTTTTTAAGATATTCAGCTGCTCTCGACATATCATTCAATACAGATGTCTCTGTGTCTCATCCAAAAATATGTTCGCCTCCTCTAAAGATCTATATCAGCGTCTCTGCTCGGTCACCGTCAATCACAGGCCGCCTGAGTTCTCTGGCCAAGTTTAGCAGAATTTTCTGCGATTAACTTTGTAAATAACCAGGTGCCTGCTGAATTTGGATGCCGCACCTTGTCTAAGCTGACAACGAGCTAACACCCTCGATCTGACGTCGCACGAGATGGATCGTTCCGTGTGCACCTTTGTGCGTGCGAGTAGGTGTGCGTGTCTGAATGTGTGTGTTTGCCTGTTTAAGGGAGAGTATTTTTGATCTGTGCTGGCTGTTTATCTTCCTGAAACAGGAGTCTCCCGTCACTCCAGACCCTTTCTGATCCTGACAGATGAGTTCAAACCCCAGCCTGCAGCCTCCGAGGGGGGAAGAGACAGAGGAGAGGAGAGAGAGAAAAGAAAGAAAGGAGGGAGGTGGTGGGGTATGAGAAAGAAACAGATGGCTATAGGAAAAGAGGACTAGGAGCGAAAGTGAGCGCAAGAAAGAAACGCACAGAGGTAGGAGAAAGAGAAGAAGACGGACAAAAAGGGAGAGAAGTGGAGGAGAAACGAGAGGGCGCTTAGCTTCACCTGCCAATCTGTGTTAGTGAGGATGAGCCAGAGTTCCCTGCTTCTGGAAGCTTAGTGTCAAAGGTGGGACTGCAGGGCTCTGTCTGACGTGTGTGTGTGTGTGTATAATATACGTGCGTGGGTATGTGTCGTCGTGCCCAGTAGGGGTTCCCCCACATGTTCCCACTTCTCGCCTCTCCACTGCTCCTCACATCACTTCTCCAGCTTGCTGTCACTCAGAGGTTAAGGAGTGGAGCGATGGCTGTTGTGTGTGTGTGTGTGTGTGGATAGTGGTGTGGATGGGTGAGGTGGCAGGCTGAAGCAACCAAAACAGATGATCCTGATGTCTGCCAGACTAAGTGGATGATACATTGGTGTCTTGTTTAAACGTTATTTCTTCTCTTTTCAGTTGATCTAAATTTACAACATTTTCTGTTTCACGCTGTCTGGAGAAAAATGTACTGTGGTATTAAAAAAAGTCGAAACTATAAAAGAACACACAGAGCGAGAAGGAAAGGAAACTTGACTAACTTCACCTGTAGCAACATATCTGAATCACATCTAACAACATAGTAACTAGACTGCACATATAAATCATCCAACGTAGGATAGAAACGTAAAATAACAATAAAATAAAAGGTTTCTGATGGTCCACATGTTTAATATTGCCACAATATTTCCTATGTTTTTGTGATCATTTTATTTGATGGTGTAAATAATC
>NW_005187415.1:359930-372111 GCF_000239375.1 Pundamilia nyererei
ATTATTCCTCGAAAATACAACTTGCCTAATAATTCTGCACTCCCTGTAATCCGGTCCGTGGCACAAAAAAGGTTGGGGACCGCTGCTTTAGTCTGCTTCTTGGAAAACCAGAGGCTAGCCTTAAAAATCCATTGGGAATATGCATAGTGACTTGAAACCCCCCCCCCAATAAAGTCTTAAAGTCAATTTTAAAACATACTGGAAGCCAAAGAAGCTAAAACAGGGGAAATAAAATCTCCTTTTACATGCGCCTGTCAAGAGCCGAACTGCCGCATTCTGTAAAGGTTGCAGACAAGAAAGCAGAATCTGACTGATTCCAAAATAAAGGCTATTGCAATAGTCAAGCCTAGATGAAATAAAGGTATGAAATACTTTCTCAAAGTTCGCAGATGAAAGAACATTTTCACGCTTCACAAGGGCCCTCAGCTGAAGGAACCTGGTTTTAACAACAGAGGTTATTTTTTATCTCAAATGTGAAACAGTTCTCAAGATTTAAAATGATTTAAAAGTTCAGTGCAAACCAAGATTTTATGGTGGCAAGACAGTCCAGCAACACTTTTAAAGAGGTTGTAGTATTCTTTTTAAGAGGAAAGTACATCTGAGAATCACTGGCATAAAGTAAAAATGAGATCATTTATTTTTTGAAAACTGAAGCTAACAGGAGCATGTAGAGATAAAAGAGCAGTGCGCTGAGGATAGGTCCTTGAGGAACTCCACATGTAACAGGAGCTGATGTTGATGAAAAGCCACCCAGCCTGTATCAAACACAGCACTCGGGTCTAATAGCACAATAATGGGAGAGTTACCTGAGTCTGCAATTAATAAAAGATTGCAGAAAACTAAAAGGTACCTTTTGCTGTGCTATGATGTGCTTCGAAACTAGACTGAAAGATTTCAGTAACACCATTTGATTCTAGAAATCCCTGGAGCTAGACAATTTTCTCTAGCACCTTGGACAGAAAAGGGAGTTTAGACTGTCAGATCATGATTACATTTTTTGAGAGTGTCAGAAGACAGGCGTTAATAATGGATAGCACGCTAGACCCAATAGAGTCAAAGACTCTAGCAGGAGAAGTGATCTGAGACCTGAGAGCAGTAACCTTATCACCAAAAAACTGTAAAATGTTTTCCCAAATAGCCAGAGACTCTGGAATGTGTGTCATGGGTGAAGGATCGATAAACAAAACTCTGAAACAGATGACATTTTATCAACGCGAGATAGGGGCGTGGTTTAAAGGGGGCCCTGGGGTACTGCCCCAAGATTATGTTGTTGAAGGAGGAAATAATTTGGGGGTGAGAGTAGAAGTGTCTGGGTCACATGTTATATAAACAAAATGATACATTTTGGGCAAGATTTACCAAATGTCAAAATAACATGTTTAAGGCAATTATCCAAATAGTGGTGATAGGTGTGTTTAGTTTTAGGGATGATTTTAAAAAGTTGGGCTGTTTTCTAAATACAGGAGCAGTCACTTTATTTCAGTATTTTTCAATGACTAAATATTGACACAATTAGCAGCAGATTGCGTGTCACAATGTTAGTAAATGCCATAAGCAACAGGGTCAGTCACAAAAGTCTCTGAGTTCCCACCTCTGACATGCCATCTTGTTACTGTGATTTTTTTGCAAATACAGACAGTACACTTTTTACACCAAAATCCAGTTTGTGCTGGTGCAACACATTAGTAAATCTGGCCCTTGACTTTGGGAAAAAAGGTCTCCCCCTTGTAACCTCATAGTGGTTTGATCCACTGGTTGCCATTAGTCATTTCTAGGCCCAAACTCTTTCCAAACTCAAACAAACACTGTGGCATCATGGAGAGTTTGAAATGGCCCAGACTCTTTCATCTCCGATAAAATGTTCAATGTGGCCGATAACCCAGGTGATCACCCATGAATCCAAACAGGATTTATGAAGTTTAACAGAGTCGTGAGTTGGGAGGAAGTTAGCTTGCTAATTCCATAATGTTCTGACTGGATTTCTAAAAAACTTAAACATGTGATGTGTAGTATCACTTCTAACATAAATGATGATGGAAAACTAAACAGCAGCAAAGCTTGAAGGGTTATTGAAGTTGGGCTAGCTGGTATATAATGATGTGCTACCTAGTGGCTCACTACAGAGCAATGGTTAGGATATTATAAACACATTAGCAGCTTGATGCAGATGAGCTTTTTTCCCTTAATTAAAGTTAATGTGAGGGTCCCCAATGGGCATAGACAAATGCAATCATATGGCAGGGAAAAGACATCTTCTGGTCATCATCTGAGATGATCCATCCACAGCACGAGGTTAGTCATTAATATGTTGCTGTGTGGTTCAGATGATTCACTATGAAAACTTACTGATTCTGAGCTTCATGTACTGATTGAAATCTTAGTTTCAGAGTCATTGTTCTCTGAAAGGTTTAAATATTTGGTGTATGTAAATGTATAACCAAGAAGGCACAGTGTTAAAACACATCTTTCAACGTTACCATGACATCTGTATCTTCAGTGTCTTTCTTACTCCATTGATTGTTCTCAGCTTCCTCCCAAACCACCTGACTCACATATGACATGAGTCAGGGGGGTTAAACAGGAAACAGGTGAAAAACAAAAATTACATTTCATTTGTGTCTTTTCACATATGAACGCTGGAAGAGAGCTTCAGTCTGAACTAAGAATGGGGCCAGATGAGCCAATCAGAAACTCCTGTTTAGATTTGGACTATTTAAGATATTCTATGAGGAAATAAATGTAGCTTTGTACAAAAAGGTCTATTGGAGCACAGTCAGTGTTGCATTATTATTTTGGCTATTATCAACTATTCTGACCCCTCTTTAAATGCATGTAGTGAGCTCAAATAAACTGAACAAGTCACTGTTAGAGGAAACAACACACAAGCCTCTTTTAATATTACCCTCTTTTCAGCCCTCTTTTTTTTCCATTTTCTTTTTTATGGACTGCAATTTGTCCCTCTATTTTGTCACCACATGCTGTAGTCTATCAATTTTATGGTCTTTTGGTTGATCGTAACAGAGGTGATATAAAGAGTTGATGCTGACATCACTCTTGGGCCAAGCTGCTGTTTTGCTTCTGTAACTAAACATTTCCTCACGATAAAAAAAGGGAAATAAACAGGGACTTGCTATTGTTTAACCAAATACAGTTGCCATTATAATTTAAAGTACTTGTGATTTCAAAAAAAAGTTAAATGATGAATATTTCATGAGGATTTTTTCAGTACACCACATTGCCTTCTCGCATATGCATTTAAAATGCATATGTGCAAAAATATATATTTTTCATAGTAACACTTAATCTTCTTTAAAATAGTACTGACAAATAATAAGTGGCGCACTTGAACAACATCACAGGGTAATTTTTTCTAGTAGTAAAAGTTCACAAGAAGCATTTAGTGCTTCCTTTAAGGTGAAGAACTTACTTACTTATTCATTCAAATTAAAGCATTTTTATTCATTTTTGAAATATATTACAGTTGCCATCCCACAACCCTTCATTTCTTCCTTTGAACCATCCACTGGTAAATCTTTGTGCTTAGGATCGTTTTCATGCTACAAGCTCCAGTATGGTTACAGTGTTACAATAAAGTGTAACATCCAGGCATCCATAAAAAACAGAATTTACAAAGGTTAATGGAGTTAGCAGGATGTTAGCTTGCTAATTTCCACCTAAAAGTGAGAAACCAACATCTAACTGAGGGATTTCTAAAAAAACTCAAACTTATGGTTGTGCTTCACCTCAAACATAAACGAAGAAAGAAACTAAACAGCAGCAATTCTTGAAAGGTTACTGAAGTTGAGCTAGCTTGCATATAATGAAGTGCTACCTGGTGGCTAGCTACAGAACTATGGTTCCATCCATCTATTCATCTTCTTCAACTTCTTGTATTCATACTTGATCATGATTGCAATCACATTCAAACCTATGGACAATTTAGATTCACCAATTAACCTAAGCCCCACTTACTGCATGTCTTTGGACCGTAGGAGGAACCCAGTATACCCAAGGAGAACCCACACAGAATATGCAAATTCCACACAGAAAGGCCCCCGCAAGATGGTGGAGTCAGTCTCAGGACCTTCTTCCTGTAAGGCAAGAGTGCTCACCATGTCACTGTGCTGCCCAGCTACGATTAGGACAATATAATCACATTAACACAGCGAAGATGAAGGATTAGCAATAAGCTTTTTCTCCTCAATAAAACTTAATGTGAGGCTTCCCGATGGGCAGAGACAAATACAGTCATATTGCAGAGAAAATACATCATCTGATCATCTTCTGTGATCCATCTACAGCACGAGGTTGATGTACTGTTGCATGGTTTGAATGAATCACTATGAAAAATTAATGTACCAATTTAAATCTTAGTTGACGTCAGAGTGATTTTTATATAAAGGGTTTCATTTTTTTTAAATCCATTGGTGAATCCATGCGTTTAGGATCTTTTTCATGCTGAAAGTTTTGTAAAGATGGGCTCAAGTATTTCTTGGAATTGTAGCCTAGTGCAGGATAGAGTAAGGGAAGTTAAAGTAAAAGGAGAGAATGGGCCAATAGCTAGATTAGTAGCAGGGCTACTGTGAGTTGCGTGCAGAAGAATGACTGGAGCCACAGGTTAATTTGTATTGAACAGTATAGCAACAATAAAACATTCCATAAATAGAAATGACAATTAAAAAAAAAAAACCCCAGTATCCTATCTGAGCTCAGTTATGCCAGTCCTGCCGGCTTAATAGTCAGTGATTAATCAAGTCAATTCCGGAAGGTCAAAAGTCTGTGATTGCTGCAATTTCATCGTACCGCACTATTGCAATTGTTAGTGAGGGAAGAGCAACCTGCCCTTCTGGGCCAACTCGGAATGGCTATGGTTATGGTTCAAAGGGAAAGGCTAGCCATCTTCCTCGTGAGGATCGTGGCTCAGGAGCTGGGAGTTCGCCTTGTAATCGGAAGGTTGCCGGTTCGAGCCCCGGCTTGGACAGTCTCGGTCGTTGTGTCCTTGGGCAAGACACTTCACCCGTTGCCTACTGGTGGTGGTCAGAGGGCCCGGTGGCGCCAGTGTCCGGCAGCCTCGCCTCTGTCAGTGCGCCCCAGGGTGGCTGTGGCTACAATGTAGCTGCCATCACCAGTGTGTGGATGTGTGTGTGAATGGGTGGATGACTGGATATGTAAAGTGCTTTGGGGTCCTTAAGGACTAGTATATATATAGGACTATATAAATAAGGGCCATTTACCATTCACAAAATACCTAACCTGTAAACAACAGGGCTACTACTAATTAAGTTCACATTTTATAGTGATGTATATAGCCATAGATAAATACTGCACCTTCAAACGGGATTACAGGAGCATTGCTTTGCACTGCATAGCGATGACGCAATATGTTAATTACATTCAAGTGTACAAGTTGAAATTACCAAAATATTTCTCAGATGTAATTTTCTCTTTTTGTAGTATAACCCCCCTTTTCAAACCAAATAAACCTTTGCAAAATTGCTAAAAAATATACAAAAGCCCACAGGTTATAGTTTTACAGTGTGTGTTAACATTTTGGCACAATGAAACTATGCAGAGACATCAATCGTTTCTATACAGTGCAGGGTATCAAATGCAATAAGAAAATAAAATCGATTTATGACATTTGATATTAAAATTAACTTCAACCCGTTATTTTATTTTAGTGCATCTAGTTAGCTTTTAAATTAGCCTGATTTGCCCAGTCTCAGTTTAACTCACCGGCACACTTCTAATGTTCAACTCTCAGAGAGGATCTTGTCCACTTCACCCACACCCGTGCAGATCTACAACATTGGAATTGAGCTATTAAATCCTCCATTAATGTCTTTTTAACTTATTAGCTTCAATGTTACCTTAACAGTTCACTCTTCCTTCTGACTCACTGCGATGGTTCCAAAGTTCAAAATGTTCATAAGAAATTGGGTCAGTTCCTCTAAGGTCCACTCAGATCTCCAGTATGGATATTTGCTTAATTTATCACATTTATAGTAATTTTTTAGCAATTACCTCAGTGGTGCAAATCAGCATTGGTTTCCTGCACATTCGTCTCTCTCTAGGTGTGTCCCAGTTCTAGGCTGCATCCTTCAGAGGACCCGGCCTTCGCGGTCTACGTGGGCCGGGTCCTTTGAAGACCGAGAAGGCTGGAAATGCGAGATTGTGAAATTGGACGGTCTAACCTTCAGATTTGCGTCACCAGCTGTCTCGGTAGAGTTTAATAAACTTAGCCGTCTTCTCTTTGCTCTCTAAAATATAACAGGACATTGGAATAAATTCTCTACCATCTCACACTTCTGTTTAATCAGTTTTCTGTTTGACGTTTATTCAGCTGTGTGAAAACTATAACTTTAATCTCAGTCATACCGATTTACTCATGAACAAATAAAACACACACAAAAAAAAGCTAAACATTTTTAAGTTATCTAAGTGACTTCTATAACATGTTTAACCTATGTAGCGAAAGACCGCGGGGATCTGAAAACGACGTGCCGGGAGTTCTCGCCGGCTCTAGTGAGCCTCGACCTCCCAATCAGCTATCGAGCTGAGCTTTTGCAAAAATGTGATGTCTTGATAAATTGAGCAGATATTTGAAGTTGACACAGCTGCATACATTGACAACCATGACCGCCACCTTCTACACATAATTTCATACCTCTGCCGGTAACCGCCCACAAAGACTACATCTTCCCAATACACAGGGGGCCCCTGGCAGTGCCAAGTTACACACAAACACACACACACACACACACGCACAAAACCGGACGTCACCACCTCGCCAGCACCGGACCATCTGTGGAGCCTTTGTATGCTGTCGCTGTGAGCCAAGTCACCTTGCAGTTGCACAACTACTTTTACCTCTCACAGGCGCCGCACACTTCAATTAGCTACACAGTCAGCAACAATGTGCGGCTTTGTGTGTGTATTTGTATGGCGGCAGGAGGCTTTTTCGGTGTGTGTGCGTGTAGGTGTGGAAGTGTGCTCTGAAGGAGACACTGTAGCAGGAGTGCACAAATACAGGGGGCCAATGTGATTTCAGCCTCTCTATTGAAGTGGTGTAATTGGGAGCGTGACCGACAGTGTAGGGACTGGAATGCTATATGTCAGACTAACTGCTTTTAGTGCCTTCTCTCTTTCCCTTTTTCTCTCGTTTGCACCTCGCATCCAATCACTTTACATTGCCGGTTTTCACCTCCCACCCCTCCATCCACGTGTCTTTCCTGAATGGCGATGGAAGCTCATTCTTTTGTCAGCCGCACATCCTCGCCAAGACTACGCGCTGCGTACAGGGAGCAGGGCCCGCTCACCCCGACCCGACCCACCCCAAAACGAGGAAAAACAGGTCTTTGTATCGGCTTGTAAGCAAGATCTGAAGTTTCACCCACTCAGCGATGCAGAGGGACCTTGACTTTGACCACGCGTTGTATCGGGCATCAACCAAAATGGGAGCTGTAAATGCAGAACAGTTTTCATTGAAAAGAATGCTGTGCCCGAAAGATGTTGATCACCAGATAGGCCAAATTGTCTGTAAACACCCCTCCTACAAGGTGTTTGTTCACATTCTCACTTTTTCTTATTTTATTAGAGTGCTCGCTTCTTGAAAAGTGGTGATAATGCTGCGGCACTGTAAAAAAATTAGACCTTTCGGAGAGTTAGCCCAGCGAAGCTTAGCACCTAATCCACTTAGAAACCCTGCCCTCGAGTCCTCCTTTCTTTTTCTTTTTCCTATGTCTTGTTTACCTCGAATGCCTCCCTCTCTCCGACTCAAATCTGTCTCAGTTTTTATGCCCCCCGCCCCTTCCCTCCCAATCCTCTCTCCCTCTGTGTGTTTCTTTCTCTCAGATCTGTGACAGATAGAAAGAGGACTACAGGGCCACGGAGTGGAGGCTGTGAAAATCTCACCACACTTTTAATGACTTTTAATGAGATTCATAAAACATGCAGAAACTTGCAGAAAAAGGGAGAGCGTGCGAGGGAGAGAGAGAAAGAAACAGAGGGAGGGAGTGAAAGCGAGAGAAGGAGAGAAAGCAGCACCGCCCGCCACCAAGCTGACAGCGAGCAGGCTTGACATTTGGCCTCTCGTAATTAGGGAAGTGCCAGATTCTGTCCCACTAAATCTCAGCTCAAAATCATTATTCTCGACGGTGTTGACTCTGCAATGTCCGACCCGCTTAAGCCCTCCTCTGTGCTTTTTTGTCGTCCCCCCCACCACCACCACCACAGCCCGCCACCCCACTCCCCCTCTCCCCCGTAAATATCGCAGCCAAAATTACATTACAGTTTTGCGCTTGCCTCCCCCTTAATTGCTTGCCCTCCAAACACAATCTGCTTTGGCAATACATAAGATGGTATGTGAGTTAACAGCGACAGTGAGTTGGCAGCGAGGCAGCTGAGCGGCGGTCTGTGAAAAAAAGGGAGCACTAAGACGAGGAGATAAAGTGTGGAGGAGAGCTGGAGAGGAGCTGATCACACACAGACAAGCTGGGGAGCAGCAGACAGATGCCATGAGAGCACGGCTGTCATCCGCACAGCCAGGATGGAGGGAGGAGAGGGAAGAGGAGTGGAAGGAGAAAAGTGAAGGAAAGAAGACAAGGGGGCAAAGAAGGCTAGTGAAATGGAGAAAATTGTAATGAAGAATGAAATGGACGTGGGATGGAGGAGACCAGGGAACATTTAGGTAAAGGGAAAAAGAAAGAAAAACGAAGAGGAAACTTTTAGGATTCGGCAACAAGGAGTTTAAATGTGAAGTAAATGCAGAACGTTTTCACTTTCTTGTCCTAAAAACTCTTGCAGTGATTGACAAAGCACACACATAAAGCATCATGACACTTCACGGTGCAATAATTATAAATAATAAAGACAAGTGGAAAGAAATAATCCCCCCCACCTCCTCTAAATGTTGTACTCTGAAAGAATCCTGTTTTTCTTTTAAGCATTTTGTGAATGTGTTCATGAAATCACTTGGCCATAATTACCTACAACAACCCTGATCCTTGTTTAAACAGTAGAAATTTAAATTTCTTGTAATCTATATAATCAGATTTTTGGGGATAATTTTCACTGTTCCTCACATGTTCTCTGTCTGTATGTGGCATCGATGTGCAGTGCTGTGTAAAGGTTTAAACACCCAGCACGTTTGGATTCTTATCTCTTATCCCCAACCATTAACACGAAGCACTCTGACAGCGCAAACCTCCACCAAGGCAGCTCACTCTCCGGGGAGGATTTACTTAAATGGAATTCTATTATACTTTGTATGTATTAGTTTGTTTTCTTTGTTCTTTTTAAACATACCTTAAGAAGTTAACACTGCAGTAAAAGCAGGTGCAATGTGCAGTATTTTGTTATTTGAAACGTAATAGTTGAAACCTATTGTAATATACTGGACATTATTTTGATTATGTCAGTAATGTTATGTTGCTGTAGTGCATGCGTAGCATTCATCTCGTTGGTTAGTAAAATTTGTTTAAATGTTTGGTAATAAATATCAGTTGAAAAAATGTTTTTTTAAATTTTGTTTAAAAAAATTACTGTATGTGGCACAATTATCATTTTCAGGAGACATCAGAGGTTAAATGTGACGTGATAGTTTAACTCTTTCTTGACAGTTCACACCACACCTGTAAGGGTCATAGTTTCTATGTTATAAGGCTTTTTCTTTCAATTTTCAAACAATAAATCACTAAGTTGACCTTGAAGGCCTCGGTGGATGTAAGCCACATTTTAATGGATGATTAACATGAGCCCACTACACACCCCAACAACATTTTATCAGAACCCATTTGAAACTTTTTGAGCTATCGTGTTTACACACAGACTGACACGTGCACACACAAACGCTACAAAAACTAGAAACGGGAGGCAAATGTTGTAATTAAACTATGACTGTTGTAGGCTGGTGCCTTAACTTGGATATTTTGTTCCCAAATGTACTGAAATTTAGGATTTTTAATGTAAAAAAAAAAAACAGTGAAAGGAAATACAGCAAATGAAAAAGCAATAAAGTGTAAAAACATTGACACCCCCTGTGGTAATGGAAGCACAATTTGTGTCCATCAGCTTGACTGAACAGAAGAGGCTGTGACTATTACACAAACTGTGTTGTCTCATCAGCCACAAATTCAGTCTGCAGCACGAGATGACAAACTTAAACATCCAACTAGAGGACGATCTTCAGTCCCGCAACAGATGCTGAGCCCTGATCTTGACATCACCGAATCAGTCTGAAACTAAATGACAACACAAGCAAATGAGACACACTGAAGTTCAGTGTGACGGAACCACATTAAAAACCTCTGTGCAACTGGACTGAGTAGTGCCTTAAAGGGTGGCTGCACCACATACTGATTCTGTCTGTACTTATAGTATCCTAAACTCTGCATATTACACACTCACGGTGACAAGCTTAATAAATGCCAAGAGAAATATAATCTCTCTCTATCAGAAAAGACACAACAAAAGACATGCAATACATATAACTGCCCCTGACTGCAAATGTCATCTCACATATGAGAGAGCAGATTTCCCCCTTATTAGATTCTCTTCATTGGCTCCCCGTTACATCCAGAATTGGATGAGTTTTCAAAAGTAAAATGCGAGGCAGAGTCTTCAGCTTTCAGGCCTCTTCTCTGAGGAACCAGCTCCCAGTTTGGATTGAGGAGACAGACAGCATCTTTCCTTTTTGATAATGCTGTTAGGGCTCGATCGGGTGACCCTCAACAATCCTTTAGTTGCGCTGCGATACGCCTAGGCTGGCGGGGGCTTCCCATAATGCACTGAGTGCTTCTTCTTCACTTACCTCTTTTCAAACTCTACGTGTTTATACATCACTGCTATAGTTAATCATTGTGTGCTCGCTCGTAGGGGGTCAATGTTGTGATTGTTGAAATTTCTTTCCAATATTGTAGCTGACTGCATTTGTGAATTGCAAATGTATAAATAAAATTTAATTAAAAATGTAATTGAGCATTTGCAAAAATTAATAAAATGCATGAAAACAACCTCCTCTTATCTCGAATAATCACAAAACTCCGTTTCCTGACTTTTCAGAACAGCTAAGGATGACATGTGTTGGTCTGCTGAGTGTCATTTTTTATCAGTGACGTGAAATAAAAGAGCAGCAAACAAATCAATGCAAAGAATCAATAAATAACCAATTAAGGAAATAAAATAATTAGCTTTAACTCTCTGACTTTTACGACAACACGTCACATTTGCATCATCTTGCTCTTTACCAATGTGTTCCAAAGGAAAGCATTACTGACACAATAAATCTTAATTAGAACCGGTACAGTGACTGTGCATCTGTGGTGAAGAAGCCACTTATCATCAAATCTCTGCCAACAATTTCTGATTTCAGGGCGTCAAATACTGCTTTTGTGTCAAATGCCACTGGCGTAACAGACACACAGCAAGGCGTTCTTTGGCGTCAGCGCCTGACATTTCTTTTTTACTTGCTGATTCGTCCTGCTCTGATTTTATATGCTCACTTTCACTTGCTTACTAGTTATTTAGGCAACAACAAAAAAAACCCTATTAGGTCAGGTTAAAAATATGGGAAGAAATATGCCTGTTATTAACATTAACCCTGGTAGTTTAAAATGCCATGCATTTAAATGCGACAACAAAGGACCCCAATACAGCCAGTATTAAATGGCCTGAGAAGCATGCCTGTACACTTTTTAACTTCTTGCTCAAGGATTCAATACTTTGCCCTGTTTGTATCCTTAAATAATAAAGAAGAACTAACATGTGTGATCAAGTGTTTTGTAGAAAGATTTTCATAGGGGGGTCAGATCAAGAGAGCGGCATCACCACCTAATATGATCTGTCTATAAGAGTGGTCATACGTCTTATATATGAACTGTAAGATAGATAAAAGTGTGTTTTTGTTCCACCACATCAAGCATACAGTATATGCATTTTATTTACTGTTCTTTATATTCATATTAGTTCATAATTCTGCATTTTGAAATCCAGAGGATCCAGTAAATGCCGTCTAAAAAGCAGTACCCTGATTTGCTTTAAGCCTTTGCCACCACTCACTCTGCCACAAAATAAAAAAGCACTTTTCAAATGTACTATAAGCGCAAGTTAATACCACCGAAAAAGCATGATTTCATCACACACACACACACACACACACACACACACACACACACACACACAC
>NW_005187415.1:372249-376354 GCF_000239375.1 Pundamilia nyererei
CTTCAGCTAATCTGAGAGATGGCTAAGAGGGGACATCGGTTTGACAGGGGCTCGCTTACTCTATAAGCCTGCCATTAACACTAATCCTTATGGGTGACGAGCAAAGGAGGGGCAGTGGCTAGCAGCAGGCTGTAAATATCAATAACAAATAGAAGATGTGCTGGTATTAGCCCCCTTCACCCAGTTTCACCACCGCCGCCGCCACACCCTCGTCCCAGCCAAGTTTGGCCCCCACATCTTTATCCTTTATCTTTTGCAGCGGATTGAGCTGAAGTTAATCTCACCCGCCGTTATGACAGTCAATTAGCAGAGAAGAATACAGCCGGACTCAAGATGCAGGAAAGTGAATGTAAGGGGGTTGATGGGGTGCGCTTGTCGGTGTGTATGTGTCGATGAGTTTGGTACCGAGGGGTGTGTGTGTGTGTGTGTGTGTGTGTGTGTGTGTGTGTGTGTGTGTGTGTGTGTGTGTGTGTGTGCGTGTGCAGAGATGTTCCACAATGACAACTATCTCTCTGTCCGCCCCCCTGGAGAGCAGATGGGATATGAGTCTGCCAATGAGACAAGAAGAAAGACTGGTGTGTGTGTGCCAGTCATGCATATGCACGCACACATGCATGATGGCACTCCTGTGTGTGTGTATGATTTGTGTGCTGCTTTTAAGAAAATGTATTGTACATTAATGGTTATCTTTTCTAAAAAAAGTAATAGAATAATTTACTAATTTACACGAGATAAGCACAAGAAAATGGATGGATGGATGAATAAAGTAACATCTCACACTACTCGTTAAATTACATTTAGCTCACTCTGA
The DNA here is from genome assembly GCF_000239375.1 of Pundamilia nyererei. Taxonomy (NCBI): domain Eukaryota; kingdom Metazoa; phylum Chordata; class Actinopteri; order Cichliformes; family Cichlidae; genus Pundamilia; species Pundamilia nyererei. Next base: position 373,061 of record NW_005187415.1, read on the forward strand.
AATATCATGTGATAAGTTATTGTGGAATTACAAGTTGACAATATAGTGCTAAACCTTATACATGACCACATATTAACAAAAATCTCTATTACAATTGAAGGAATTACATATTAGCACAAAGACGACAGTAAAATTGGTAAAAACCTTGGACTGTATATAAAACACAGATGTAGCCACTGGGATGTCACCTATTGATTTAGAAGTTCTGTGTTTTACAAAAACATTGGATTTGTTGACATCACCTTGTTTCTAAAAAAAGAAAAGACCGTTGATAGATGAAATTTAGTTGATAACTTACGCTAGCAAGCTATGTTAGCAAGCTATGTTAGCAAGCTACATCTTGCTACATCTACATTATAAACAGATGCAAATACACGCTACTTATTGCTAGGTTAAACTGAAATACTAGAATTCTACTTACCACAAAAGGAGCAAACTCTTATAATGCAGACTGTAACACAAAGCAGGCTTTCTCAGTTTCTCAGACTTCAAATTAGCTTATTTAACACCTAGCAAACAGTACAAATACTAACATTTCATTTACAGCAGCAACGTGCCTAAACGTGGAAACTAACCCTTATTATTAAAAATAATAATAATAATAATTAGCTGAAATTAACTAAATAGCAATTAGCTAAAGAGATTAAGAATGTTTTTGCATCAGACTACAGAAATGTATTTTTTTTTTATTCTGCTGCAAAGTTTTATTATGGGGCTGTATGAGGATTCACTGTTTTGGAGCCAGTGAGCTATAGCCCCAGTCTGCAGGAAATCAAATCAAAAGAGTAGGTCTCCTTTTATCGATTCAATTGCACAATTTATTATTTAAAATGAAGATTCTCTGATCTCATTAAGGTAATAAGGATCCACTCACTAGCAGGTTATTTAGCTGAATTCTGCCCACCAAACTGGGAAAGAGACAAAACACACTCGTTCTTGGAGCTACCAGAGCTGTAAAATGCATTTAGCTTAAGGACTGCTGCAGTTTCTTTGTTTACCTTCCATGGTATTGAAATAATATGACGATCAATTGCAGCCGAGTGAATGATCTAAGAGCAACAGATGGATGTCTCTGTTTCTTGTTATGTTGCAGGTTCTTTGTTTGAAAATAAAGTGCAAAAGAAATGCACCTGTTAATTAAATGATTGGTTGTGAGTATTTTTCACTATTTCTGTCAGATTCCAAAGTGACATGTTTGGATATCTTGTTTCATCAAACGAAACTATTTTTAGTTGACTAGCATATGTAGAAAATGTTTGAAAAGTCTGTTGATGTCAGTTCCTGCTATAAAAAACGATTTAAAGTAATTCAAATAGCTCCTTACTTGGGTAATTAGATGAACATTTTAAAACAGCAGCTACATTTTGCATATGTACCTATTATTGCATATTCCTTAGCATGCATAAATTTGCATGTCACATTTGAATAATGAACTTACAATGACATCTATCAAGTCAATCATCATCAAAAAACCCTAAAAAGATAATCCATGGAATTAAGCTACAAGCACTGTTAAAAGCATGTTTACCTTTTAAGATTCTGGGGCAACAAAGCACTGAAGCCCAGTTCTGTCCAGACCTCAAGGGGGAGGTTAGGGCAGCGACCCAGGTGCCCTGAACCAGAATGAGAGGCTAAACCGGGCTGCAGGATGCCCCCTGGTCTCTTGAATGCCTCTCCCAGGGCAGAGAGATTCCGGAGGCCATCTCAGTGTGGTCCAAAACTGAGCCTGAGTCGGCCCCGGGGACCAGGACAATAGCCAAGAATGTGTTCATCTGGTAATTCAATCAACATCAAATCTAAGAAGAACACATTTGTTTTTTTAAGTTTATTTATGGTGCTTTTTTTTTTTTTTAAGGTATGAAGGCACATAAACCCTCCAGAACGGTGCACAAACACAAGCGTATACACACATTGACAAGTGGGCTTACACACACACACACACACATACAGCAGCAGCAGCTGCACAAGTCTTTGGGTGAGCGCACATCTGTTAGACTGGCTTAGTACAGTGAAACTGGCTGTTGACAGCAAATGTTTTCACTCAGGCCCACATTGTGAGTTATCATATACTCCTGTGCAGGGAAGAGGACGCATTCATTTTCGCTTTCTTTCTTTCTCTCTCTCGCTCTCCGTCGCTGCCACTGTTTCTCTTATACAAACTCTCTGTCCTCCTGGTGCACCGGCTACTAAGTTAAATCAATCATACCTCTAGCAGAAGAAATATTTGAAGCCATTTAAAAATAAATGCTTTGTCCACGTTTCACCCCCATTTCCAGTGGAGCGAGGGCAGGTCGAGGCCACATAACTGTGATGGGCTATCATCTGCCACCTCAGCACGGGCTCTAATAATCTCTCTTCCCTCTCACATCTGAGTGAATAGCAGCGATGATAGAAAGACATGGTTTTTTTTTGTTTTTTTATGTAGCTAAGGCGTGGATTGATGTGATTGTATGATTGATTTGAAACCCACTGTTCTTCCCTGTGAGTCAGAGTATTTGTGTGTAGGCAGCAGATGAAAAATAGATGCAATGATTGGAGCAAAAATGATGTGACCCTCAACCTTAAAATCTTTATATGCGTGTTTTCATTCAGAGGAAAGCTTTCAATGTGTTGACATTCAGCAATATGATTACTCACAAAGTAGCCTGGTCTCCGTGTGCGCGCGTGTGTGGTGTGTGCGCACGTGTGTATTGCGGGAATGTGGGTGTGGTTGTCCGTTGGTACGCACGTACGGACATTTTATGTGTATTTGTTACCTGTTCGGAGTGGGGTGCTGTGTTTGGGCCGATCAGGTCTGTAGATAGAGGCTGAGTGAGCAGCAGAGGGACAGACACGCACACACACATACACACACACACACACACACGTACACACCTACATAGCAGCCAAGTCCAAGCCAGACCCGAGCCAAGACTGTGTTTAGAACAAGAAAAACACTTTGTTTACGCTTTAGGGCCCTTCACTGCTCAACCAGTGAAAGAGGGAAATCAACTCATCCCTGGTTCCCTAGCCACTGCTGCGTCGTCAACAGATGAAGTCAGCATCTCACACCCAACAGATGGGGTGCGGGGAACAGCAGCCTACTTTACCAAATGGACTTCATTTCCCTTTTCCCGGTCTACTAATCAATGCTCATCGTCTGTATGATAACCCTCTGAGATGTGAGTGGAAGGTTACGGAAGGTGCCTTTTGAATCAAAAGTGTGATTACTTGAGGTGTGCGTTGGCGCTCATTGTCGCTCTGAACTTGTTGTGACATCAGGCTGGTTGTCAAAAAAGGAAATGTGGGAAAAAA
>NW_005187415.1:376956-394989 GCF_000239375.1 Pundamilia nyererei
TTGTAGGAGGCTATGCCCATTATTTTGGTATGACATTACAGTTTTAATTGAATTGAATACAATTTATTCTTAAGAAAACTTTTAATTAAGTGCCATATGGACAGATTGTGGAGTAGTGGCCTCCATGATATTCCCTTGGGGACATTTGCTGCATAATTAAGAATATGAACTGTAATGACATGGTGAGATTTAATGGAAACTTGCAGTCTAAATAGGTGATGTTGGAAAGCCATTATTACCCTGCCAGAGAGGGCTTCATATGGTTCTCAAGGGACAGCAGGCACTCCAGAGTGGGACCCTGGGAATAAAAACCCCATGAGAATGAGAAGGGAATGAAGGAAAGGAAAAAGAAAAGGGAGGAAGGACAGTACTTCTTTTATTATACCTTTAAGTGTAAGTTTGCATTTTCCTGTGATTATAAAATAATCCCGGGAAGCCTGTCTAAATATCCCATTCAGGTTAAACTACTCTCTATATGAATGAGACACGGGTAAATACAGCCATACCTTTAGCCAAAGTTCACAACTTATGAATTGAATTGAGTTTGTTTTTTCTTTCATTGTTTTCTCAGAATTTAGCAAGAATGGTAGCTATGATAGCTAGTTAGCTAGCTAGGCAACTTGCTAACTTTGGTATGGAAAAAAGTTTTATTCCCTTCAGCTGCAAATGTTTACGTTTTATATATTACTTTCCTGTGATTCATTAATGGGCGAAGGGCTGTTTTTTTCTCAAACCTCACAGTTTTCATTAATGCTAGAGTGACAACACTTGCTCTACACATGCTCTGCTGTCTCTGCAACAGCAGGATTGTTTGACCCGGCCAGAAGGTTTTGACAATTCTGTTGATGTAGAATAGGTTTCTTCTGCGCTTCACTGCTCAGTTGTCTACAGTTGTTGACAATGTTGACCAGTGTTGGGTGTGTTATTGAAATCTAACTCATTTCTGTACCAAATTTAGTTCTCAAATAACAGTAACTCACAAAGAAATATGCAATTACTTGGACTAGCAACATTAATTTGCTCTTTGTAGACCTCGGTTCATATGGGAGATAGGACAAAAATGGCAGAGTGATCTACAGCTTGTGAGGAGGAGGAGTGATTTGCACATTACTTCTAATTTATTGCACAAAGGGCCAAGAATGTAATGGTAAAGAGCAAAATGTGTGCTTGGTATAGAAACACTGATCAGAGATTTGAGATGATGTGTGGGCATGGGAAAGTTTGATGTTATGCTGACAATTACACAATTAACACAACAGTAATATAATGAGTACTCTCTATGGGAAGTAAGGAGTGAACAAATGCACTACTTATTTAAAAAGTAAGTCCCCTTTTTGGTGTAACAATCATAGCACTGTTGATATATAAAGTGACATATAATAATATATATCACATAAAAAACTTTAATAAAACTTTAAATATTATGGTGGTAATCCAATTATTGGGATGAGCTTTTATTTTTGATAGAGTGTACTGCAATTTCATTTATAGACTCAACCTTCTTTATGTTGCATAAATGTTTAAATAAATATTTTTGTCCTGATAAATAAAAACATGTCAGCTGATTGGTTACTTAGTCCAGGTATGTTTCTTATATTAGATGAGATGTGTAATTTACTTCAGGTTTTCTTGATATTTTTTCCTGCTCTACATGTATTATGCAGGATGATGAACTACCAGTTTCTAAACCTGTTCTGATTGGTTGCTTTCTTCTCAAATCCAAATACTGAAACTTGGAACCAAAGTAACACTTTTTTGTTGCACCTTTAGTCAGTGTGCTTTTGGTGATGGAACAATTTATGGTTGTAGTTGAATCCTGAAGTTGAAAAAGGCCTACACCTTTGTAGAACTAAGTTGATTTGGATGGTTTAAACGTTAGGAGGATAGAAGCCTTGAAATGAATCCATGCTGTTGAGAAATACAGTGCGCAATAGTTTCACATAGAAATATGCCAGAGTGAAAAAAAGTGAAAAGTTAATTTACTGCACAGTGTACGTTGTAATAGGTATAGCGGTCATTATTTCCATGTTTATCACTTGTCTACACAGACACAGACACTTCTGTGCACAACTCAAATGTCCACAGTGGCTCAGAGCTCAACTGATCTTGTGTTTTGAGGGAATGATCAATTGTTGTGGAGGAATAACAACAGTTAGACGTGAAAGCAGCAGGACGAGGCAGCTGAAGTCAAGGTAAACTATTTGTTGTGAAGAACGCACAGCAAAATAGAGAATTCCTCTGTTGTTAGCGCTTAGTGAGCAAACAAGACAAAGAAAGGGAACAACGAGTAAGGCAAAGATGTAAAAAAGTCTGCCGCTCCTAAGAATGCCGAACTGAGAGAAAAGAGGGGAGAAAAGAAAGACCGAAGAGAAAGAAAGAGGGCATCAAGAGAGCCAAGGAGAGGGTAAACATGGAGGCCAGATAACAAGAAAACAAAGACAAAGAGAAGAAAAATCAAAAAGCGTGCTTGCTGTGTGTGTGTCTGCGAAAAAGGGAGAAATGAAAGGAAGGAAAGCCACAGTTAGCCGCCTGCAGAACAGAACAAACTCATTTACAGAGCAGTGCCAGACTTGAAAACAATTATCTGCCATCTCCGTTGCCTCTGTAGAAGAGTAGCCTGTTTTGTGGGGCTCTTTGTTTTTCTCAAGGACATATTCATTATTTCAGATGAGACCCATTTGAGTCTAAATAAAGACTTTCTCTCCTCTCTGTCAGATTCACTGGTGCTGTGATGTTGCATCTGAGGGGATGTGAAAACACGTTTGAAAAGGAGTCTGATGAAAGCACTTCTATGCCAGTAATGCATGTTCATTAAGTTTAAATTCTCTTTTATTTCCACCTCCTCTTCACATTTGAGTCCGGGTGCTAATATTTGTGTTTTTCTGTGTTTGCGCTGTGTTCAAGTTCTCTTGAAAAAAACGGAAGCATTCGCTGACATTACAGTTACAATAGTCGTCTTTGGTCCGAGCGGGCCCTTTGAAAGCAGGCCGCATATACTCCTGTGCATGAAAGAGGAAAAAAGGCGGCTACTAATCACATCCAGACAAAAGACACCTCTGACAAACAGTAAACAGGGAGCCAGAAGTCTTGCATGACTCACAGGGGACTCACACACATTTGCTGAAAGTGTTATTCCTCTCTGGATGAGAAGATTTTGCCACAGAAAGAAATAATTTGCGGTTGTGTTCACAGCCTCCTTGTTTCCACCTAAGGTCACTACGGCAAACGCAGATGGAATCAAACTGACATGGAAAAATAACTGGGCACGTTTCGGGTCCCATCTTACCTGCTTGGGAGGTTGTCTCGTCTCCACAGACGGACCTCTGTGTGTGGAAATGAAAGAGAAGGCTAGGGAGACAAACAAACATACACACACATGCATGCACACGCACGCTCATACACATGCAAACACAACACACTTCAAATGGCCTTCAAGAGTCCTGCATTCCACATTTAATTGGAAGTATAAAAAAAAAACACCAAGCAAAAGAAGAAGAAAAAATCCACCATACAGCACCCTCCAAAGTAAACTTCTCACAGCCAATCACACAGTGGAGCCAGGTCTCTGGGGCCCCGCCTTCCGAAATAGGCACAGATAACCTATTGTTGGAGCCCAAACAGTGGACTCGCACACACTCGCGGATGACCTCACGCACAAAAACACACATTCAAAGTGAGCATTACTTGCGAAACCAGTTGTAAACATGTTTTGTGAAAAACTGGATCTGAGAGAGTGGCAGGTACTGCGAGTGTTTTCACAGCTATTTAATCCCAAAAACTGTTGCGCGCACCGAGAAACTAATGGAAACTAATGGATGGGAGTAAAAAGCAGAGGAGAGAAAGACAGCGAGGAGAGGGCACTCGGGCTGTAAGAGAGGAAAATAAATAAATAAAAATAAAAGGTATTCTTGGTAAATGTAATGTCACATTACAAGCATGCGTCTTCGCTCCTCGCGCACACAAGCACACACTTTGAGGGTACAAGGGAGCCTATTGAGAGATAAATTTGTGTTCTTTAATTCGCGCGCGTCAATGTGATGTGACGTTTGCACTGTAACATTAAAATGACAGCAGGTCTGCGTGCCCACGTGGGGGAATTTGATGACTTTGATCTGAGCTTGTGTGACTGCAATCCATGTCAGGATGAGGACAAAGGGCAGAAATAAGGGAAAATCGTTTTTTACATTTTATTTTTATTTTTCGCACTGGAATTGTACTAAATGTACGTGTAAAAATGTAAATAAACCTTAATCAACGTTTTCTTCAGCACTTCAAACACAAAAGCGCACACGTTGCTATTTCAGCTCCTCATATTTCCCATAATTTAGGGCATTTGTGTTCCCTGCACCACTCTGTCGTTTTTTTATGTTTTAAAGCACGATTTAAACTCTCACGCTCTGAAATAAATAAATGTGTCTGAATTCAATCTGGATTAAAACATTATAATTGTGAGCAGTTATCCCCGAAAATCCCACAGCTGAATTTTTAAGAGGATGTGAGCACTAGTTTTTATTTAACGCAAACACACACAGGGGGGACATCTGTGCTGAACGCTGACCAAATCCACCGCGACTTTACTCACAATACAATTCTGTTGGAAGTGTTAGAATTTGTTTCAAGTTGATGGCACAGCCTCCATTTTGAGTTGACTTTGATATCATTCTGCGAACAGTGAAATGTCTGGATAAGTGTTGCGTTTAGGCCAGCCATCTGTACCATCTCCAACTCCAAAGCAGCTAGATGCAGAGCGCCCTCACAATTTAGAGGGGGAGCGAGAGAGGGAGAGAGAGCGAGACGTGGCCGTGTTTTTAAATGGTTCACTGCTGGCATCTACTGGAGAAACGGGGAAGTCCCGGCGCTGACGGCACCCAGCGGACCCTCGCTCTTTTTACTCGCAGAGGCATTCATCTCGCCTTCCAAAGGGATGAGTAACTCCGCAGATGAGGCATAACCTCCAATTCCAGCATCACGCATACCACGAATAACACCCATTATGTGGTTTGGCAAAGACATGAATTACACTAAATGACAGATATATGATTAAAATACTGGCATTCTGGTGAAGCTTCAAATAAAAAAAAAAATAAAAAAAACACTGGTAGGTGAATCATACTGTATCTCAACTTCTCATCCAAACATAAAGGAGATTTGTCTGATGAAGAAGAACAACGAAAAAAAAAGCATCTCTTCTTATTGTTATTAACAGTCAGTTTGTATCAATAACTTAATAAGGATTTAATTTACAAATCAAAATAAAACTAACTACAAATCTTGATCATAACAAGTTCTTGTTTGGATACAGAATTTGAATGAGAGCTTGAATGTCACTTATTGCACTTTAAGCTCCCCACAGCTGGTTTTCTAACGCTTTATGTGGTTATTAAAAGTGAAAAAAGACCACTTTTAAACTGCTGATGGTTTTAGGTGTTTCACTTCATCGTGATGTTCTTGGCAGACATGATCGAATACCGTGATGCAGAGAAATATAAACATCAAAAATCACTTACTCCAGCTCATTCATGCTTTTCATCATAAAGATCCCAAATTGATGTGCGAAAATGTTTTCATTGGGAAAATAAAGAAAGCAACAAAAATCATTTGAAATATATCCACGTCTGCCGCATGTGACTTTTTGTGAGTAAAAGCATTTGTGCATTTAACACATCACGCCGCTTTTACCAAAGTTTAAAGGTTGCAAGCTGCACAGAGGCACGACGTGCCGTAAAACATTGTTAAAAATATTTAGATACCATAATTACAATCACGTAACAAAAATGTTTTCTGTCCGTGCAGCTTCAAGTGCAGTGACTGAGCCAAAGAATTTTTTTTTTATTATGTGAAAATTGTCAGATTCAGTCTGTCTCATCCCTCACCTCTTCATTTGTATGTGTCTGTCTAAATATCTATATGTCTGTGTGTGAGTTAGGAAATGGTTCCCTGCGGAGGAGAGGCAAAAAATCCCCAACCAACCAAACAAACAAAAAAAAAAAACAATCAGATGAGCAGTGACGGAAAACATTTCCTGCGTGAACGAATTGCTGTCATTTTTTCCCCCTCAAGAACAATTCTCATCCAATTCTTGTAATTGTTGCCTCATAATGTGACACATTCATATCAGCGAATGCATTCAGCGGCAGTCTGTTTAGGATGCTGTGGATTGAGTTAGAGAGTTCATCATCCATTACAAAAAAGAACAAAGCGATCCCCTATCTGTTTCAGACATTTCGCTCTTTATGATGCTGAGTATGGCTCTGAGGTTGTCAGAGAATTCAGACAAACAATATATGGCTTTGAGATATATCAAGAGCCCCACAATAAGATCCTGTGTTGTTGATAATTTCGAAAGGGAGGGAGGGGCGGGGGAGACTGAAGCAAACTCCAGACAAAAGGGATTGTCTTGATTATTTGTCTGTCAGAGATGGCAGGAGCATATTATGAAAAGCGATGGCTTCGAGGATAACGGTGATTGAGATTAGGGCCCTGCTGAGAAAGAGAAAGAGGGGGCGAAATAAAATAGGAGTGGGAAAAAAAGAGAGCGAGGGAAGAAGAGTGAAGAGTGGAGAATAGATGTGACTAGACTAGAAGAGAGAGCTCTGTGATAACTGCCAGCAAACAGCCTGTTTGATCCTGAGGGATGGCAGAGGGATGTAAGGCGTTTGAAGCTGACAATCCCTTTGTGATGATAACACATGTTTTTCAGTGTGTGCGTTGATCCTCCCTCTCCTATTGTAATATGGGCAGCAGACGGCAGCTGCCTGGGCATTGTAGCGCTGCCGCTAATCTGAAACAATATCTTTAGGCCCAGCGTGGTTATGAGCAGCTGTCGGCATTGTGGGAAGCGCTGCTAATCTGCTTCAGTATCTTTAGCCCCTCGTTTAGCTCTTTGATCCTCTCCCATTATGCCTCCCTTTCCATCGCAACAAGCGACTGAGCTTTGGCAAAGCTGTGCTGGAATGTTGGATAGATAGCAGGAAAACAGAGTGAGAAAGAGAGAGAAGACGAAGGGGGAAAAATACACAGTGCTCCCATCAGAAACCCTCCAGCTAACAGATGTTTCTTACAGTCTTTCCACGTGTCTCTCACTGTGCATTTACACCTGTCACATACACCAGACAGACAGGAGCAGAGGAGTGAAGACAGACACGCACAGGTCCTCTGAAATAACACAGGAAGAATGCTTCTCCCTTTATAGCTGACAGACCTCTCATTTTTTTCTATTCAGAGTCTCACCCAGAGGCTGTGGTTAAGAGCAAGGTTTCCATTCCCCCGAGACGCAAGCTTAGTGGTTAACATCACTTCAGCTCACGGTTTAAGTTCCAGTCTTTGTGTGAGGCGCAATCACGACATTGAAAGAAGCTGTGTGGTTGAATCAGTGGCGCTCAGTGCACAGTCACGGGATGCCACAAGTGTGCAGGATACTTGGGGAGCACTGGCCTTGCTACACGACCAAAGGCAAGTAGAAACACGGTAGTAGTGACATGCACATATTATATCACACGCCTTACTTTTCGTTCAAAGTGTTCTGTGCTCTGATGTGACACACCAGCACTTACGCTGTTGTAAGAAACTTCTAAAGGAAGTGAAGTGCAGCATGGTCATGGCTGAATATACCACAGCTGAAATTAGACCTTAAAAATACACATTTGGTGAAAATGTTATTGCACTGGTGGATTTGCATATTTCAGCCCATTATTAGCTTTGTTGGGGGACTGAAAACTTTTTTGAGGAACACAAACTTTATTTTTGTTTTGGAGTATATTGAAAATAATGAGAACAGACCCTCAATTTTACAACCAATGGGAAATTATATATTTAACAAATGTGGAGACCATTTAGAGGTAAATAGTCACCGAGGTAGGTTTTCAGGGAACTGCATACATTCCAAGGTTTTTCCTGTTTGCATTCACATTGCTAATACAAATTCCAAAGTGATGCGTTACCAATGTTTATATGACATATGGCGTTGCTGCAGTTACTAAAATTTGTATGCACATGAACAATCAAGTATACTCGCAATACACTCAAAGTTCCTCTTATCCAGAAAACGACCCTACAACAGACTTCTGGGAATGACTGGTAGTACCTCCAGCACTCACTAAAACTATGCAAAAGTTCCTATTGTTAAACCATAATTTTAGAAGCCAGTGTTTTGTTTTGTGCCAGCTTTCTGTAATTTAGTGAAGTAGATTTTGGGGTAGGATTTTACGTGGTGTCCACGAATGCAGCACTAACATCCACACCTTCCCAGCTGATAATTAGAGGCCCTATAAGAAACAGCTGCCTTCACTACCACACGGAGGCATTTGGCAGTCTTTTCCCATCCAAGGTGGCTGAGAGTATTAGGCAGCTTAAGCACTGCAGAGCTCAGGAAAGCTGCTCATTTTAGTATTGCCCTTCAGAGAGTGGTGAGTAGGACGCTTGTGTTTGTTATACTGTGGCATATAGTAGGGTGGACCTTGACGACTGTTTCCCTCTTTTTGTTACGGGATTGTGCCATACTGCTGCTGTCTTGTTTTGTCTCGTTCTGGCCTGTTATCGTCTTACAAACATTTATAGACTGGCCTCGACTGACTTCTGGTTTTATGGTCTTTTACTCAGAATTGCTTTATACATTTTAATCATACTTTTATATAGAACTGTAACTTAGGGTGTATTTGCTTTATGTATATGTCTTTTACTAATTTGTTTAATGTCTTGTCATTTCATTGCTTTAGTAGAGGTGCGGCCACCTGTTGAGGGGCTAGGCACGTGAGGTGGAATCCCCTCCCTGGTGCATGAGAGTGTAGGTAGATTGCACCATTTAGATTTCAGTGTGAGTGACAGTGAGGTTTGTAGTGGAACTACACAGGTGAGTAATTGGTGGCACCCTTGGGCACTCCTCTCTGTAGGTTTGGTCTCCACCATTTTGTTTAGTTAGTTTTTCGAGTTGTTGTTTTACTAGGGTAGCACCGTGGCAGCGAGCCTTGTCGTTTTAATCATCGTTTGTTAATAAAGTGTTTTAATTAACCGTCTTGCAGACTCAGCCCTGCTACCTGAAGAACTTCTCTGATTTTACAGTTCTATGCTTTTTAGTAGTTTTTCTCAATAAATTTTGATTCGTAGAACTGATCTGCCTCACCTCTGCTGTTAATAACGAGCCTGTGGGTCTTGGTAGCCAGTGTAACATCTACATTGGCTATAAAAATCTTTCCTGGGGTGTAACTCTCTCCACAGGTGGCGTTGTCAACATCCTTTACTCACCTTCCCTGGTTATCCCTCATTCGTGCCTCCACAGTAAAATGAGGGTTATGTTTTGGCTTGCACAAACAGTGTTTGGATGTAGAAAAATAAACAAAGGTAATAACCTGAAATCACACATCACAAAATCCCTGCCTGCTTACAGTTTCACGTGATATTGTGCTTCTACCTAGTCTTAAGTTTAGCTAAGTTCACCGAGCGGCACCAGTATATCCAAAACAAGAACACAAAGGTGAAAAAGGGGCTTCCCTTGTTACAGCTGCAGGAAATGCAGGAAAGGTAGCCAGGCTAATAGGCTAATTATAACTATGAAACAAATCAGGTACGAAACAAATTACAGTCTTTAGACAGCTCTGACTGTTGTTGCAGACAGTGAGTAGTAATGAGAATGAAAGATGTGGTAGGTGTAGTGGAGGTGTGTCAGTGTGTAGCTGTTGGGGTGTGAACACGCAGGAGCGCACTGAGAGGAGGATACAAGCTGCACACAATTAACAGAAACATAAATATCTCGCCATGCTTAAGCAAGCCATTAATCAGATATAAATAGAGCGAAGGAGCCCTTTGTGATTAACGAGGTGAGACTCGCTGCTAATTACTGTTTCCCTCTCCTCTGGTAATTAGGCTGCTGCTTTGAATAGGGATGACTGAGACTGCCCTGACCCTACCCCCCGCCCCTCAATACCAATCCACTGATGTGCGATTGCTTTTGTGTCTGCTTTCTTGTCTCTTTGTTTTAGGCATCTTCAAGAAGATGGTTGAGGTGAAATGTGTACCATCTTCTTTTGATCTGCAGATATAAAAGGAAGCTGGTCATATTTCTATATTGTACTCTGGCACCTGCAATGGCTAATTGGAATTTACAGGTGTCAGCGTTGGCCACCCAATACAGCTTAGCCTGCCAATAGGACTTAAACCATTGTAGAATTCCAGAGTGTGCGTGTACATGGGGGGCGCAGAGCCATTGGGCCATTGCAGCATCTTGATTCTTTTCTTTTTCAACAATTCTGCTGTAAATGTAAATATACACTTGGGATCATTGTCCTGTTGTATGGCCCAATTTCAGCCAAGCTTTAAACGCTGGGCAGATACACTTGTTCAGAGGTTTTCTAACTATACTGTTATGAATTGTAAGATTTCATTTGCTAAATGACGTTCTTGGAAAATTATGTCATTGAGTTAACAAACACCTGAATGTTCCAGACAAACAAACTGCCAAAACATCTGCTTTTAGAGAGAGTACATTTGTTAATGATCAGTTAATCATGAGCATTTGATTAGCTACTTGCCCTCTTAAGTCTTATAGAAGTACTAAAGATGTACTTAGTTTCTCACAGGTTTACACAGGGTACTAAGAATGCTTTCTTTTAAAATATTAATACAAAAATTAAGTTGGTGTGGGTAAACTTTGAACCTTCAGTTAACCAAGTGATATATCGGAGATGTTAACCTGAAAATACTGGTGGAGCCAGAACCTGTTCAACTTGCCTTTTTGTTAAACTAGACATGTTTCCCTCTCTATCATAATTCCATGATAATGTGCTAAAGGAGTTATTAAAAGTTTTATTTAACATAAAGTAAAACTTATCGGTTATGATGAATCATGGCAGGGCCTTTTACTTGGAATGCTATGGTACCTACGTTTCCACACATCTAGTTCTCAGAGCAGTAAAAGCACAGCCAGGAGCAGCTTGTCTAGTGCACTAGTCTCCCATAAGTTTCCTGTCAAAGACCAGAGACTAGTCTACAACGTACATGCACCAAAACCCTCCAAAAAAGGCTGCTTGCCACTAGTTTGTAAGCAGGATACGGACACACTCACGAAAACAACAGATTCTATGTTCCATATTCCAATGGCTCACACTTGAACAGGTAATGGGAAAAGCTTTATTACAGAATTGTGTTTGAGATGGAAAGAGAGAGATTGCTTTTACTTAGTAGGCTTTAAGTGAGGTCTGTTTCATTGGGCAAGTATTGACGGCCGTGCTTGCCCCGATGGAGTGCCACTGTTCAAGTCAGTGGCATTCAAGTCAGAATATTTAAGTCATTTCAGTTTGAACATCAGTTGATAGTGATGATGCAACATCTGGAATTTTAACTGTAGATATTATAGCACTGAGTATCCAAGGAACTCTGTTAAGTTACTGTTCAACGTTGTTATTTCTGAATATGATTCTGCACTTTCATGTATAGTGTAGAACAAATACTTGCAGCTTTTATAGCTATTCTTTTTCTTGTTTTTGAAGCCATTTCACTGTCAAGTTAAATATACATCTAAATGAAGTATAACCAAATTGAAATAATACAAACATTAAATATCACATTTCCACATCCAGACTGCACCACTGTTTTCCTCCTACAACACACAGACTATCAGCTGACTGTAGCTCAAGTGGAAGTGAAACCTATAAGCTGGATCAATAGGCAAGGTGACTAACAATCCCAAGATTTTAACTAGTGATAACTGGTTCTCTACAGGGATCTGTTCTCGATTCTCATCCCTAATCTTGAGAAATGCTGAAGAAAGCAACCAGACTTTTTCCATTTAACTGAAGCATGAAATAGTTGTTAAAAATCCACTCCATGGAGATTTGGCTTTATGAGTTTGGCGAAATGACACCTCTGATGGATGCACATCACAGCTGTGTCAGCATTTCTCTCCTCCCAGGCCATAGCCTCTGACTACCAACAGGCTTACTTCACCACTCCCTGTCACAGACGCGTGGGTCTTGGTGATATACAAGTGTAATCTATTACTACGCACTTACACTAATTGTCTTCAGCTGGAAGTGGCTGCTATGACCTTTTTATGGGAAATGAAAATAAGTGGAGGCGCAGAACAGGCGATATTGGATTCTGTTGTTAATTAATGTGTGTATTATCTGGGTGGATGAAGCCAGGGGGAGGAAGTTAATTGAATTACAGTCAGCGAGTTGGATAATGCGCTGTTGTAATTGTTCGACTGCATAAGACAGTGCTCGCATTAGGGAGACGAAAGGCAGGCCTGATTTGCTTCAAGAGAATGGTAAGAAATTACTTGTTTGGTTTTGGGGTGTGAGGCATGACTGAGTTTCTAATTTAACTCTTGGGTTACTGTAAACATATGCACTATTAAAAGTTTGTGTGTTCACTGCTCATCTTTACAGTTCTGCACAGTACTAAACGCATCACAGAATCCCTGCTTATAGTGTTCAATTAGCCACTTATTAAATAAGTTATATCCTTTGTCCATTTCATTATTAATTATAGAACTAAAATTGGCTGCATAACCAACTGCTGTCTATGCCAAAAGACCGCAGTCCCAAAGCTCAGTGGTGCAAAGCAGTCAAAGCTTATTTCAATGTGGTGTTTTCCTCAGAAATTCACCATTTGGAGGAAGTGACAGGTAAGTGAGACGGGTAAGTGAGGAGAAGCTATTCTATAGTAATGAGAGACACAGCAAAATCTTGGCAACACTGAGCACGGTGCATCATTGAGAACATTTCAACCATAATTTCTTTTCTCTGCCAAGTCTATTCATTGACAGCTTTTAAGGTTACAACAATAGGAATTGTACTTACATTCCAACCAACTTCACCACTCTGGACAACCGCAAAGAAGACCTGGACAGTTTGCAGCCGCATATTAGCGAGTGTTGCGAGCAAGTTGTTATGGGGAAACCAGGTAACAAGGTGCCGACTCCCTTCAGCAGCAAACGAACACAATCCTCAGACTAACCTGAGTGAGCTTCACCACAAAACAACGACATGGTGAATATTTTGGCGTCCATAGATTAAAACAACAAAACAAAAACTGTCCAGCTTTGATGCATGCCGGGCCCTCTTGGAAATCCTCCATAAAGATTTTCACGCATGCGTGAGTCCGCGGAGTTCAGCCAGCAGCAGGTCGAAACACTTGGTGCTGAAAACGCCACCTTCAAAGAGTGAAGAGTGTGTCACAGAGGGAATGGTCTGACTCTCTGAAGAAAATGTTAAAAATCAATGAAACTGTCAAAGAAACTACCAGAGAAGACAGAAGACGACCCGGAAACAATGGTGAGTCAGACTTACCTGAAACTCCCGGAGGCCGTTGCTGAAAACATCATTTTTCATCATGTCCATCATTTGGGAAGTCGACCCAGACTGATCATGGCCAATTGCGAACACTTCAAACAGAAAGAGCTGGTGAAAAGCCACAGCCAGGAGCTGAGAGCAGGGCTGGACTGGGACAAAAAAAAAAATTTGCCCGGGCATTTTGACTAGAGACCGGCCCACCAGGTATTACAGGAAAAGCCATAAAGCCTTTGAATGAAAACAGACGCTGTTGTGACAGTGACGTACACCGTCTTGTTGGTATATGTATGATTTCTATACATTTTACATCGGATAAAAACTTTGGTTGTATGATTCAGACAATTTAATAAAAACGAGACATTTTAAATGAGAATAAGAAAGAAAAGTATTTCTTTGTGCTTCCCTCTCACCAGATAACCTCAGCTGATACTAGAAAGTAATATTAAATAAATTCTAACAACAGCTGATCATGCTGTTGTTTAGCACTACATCCACTGGTTTCCTTTTTCTGGTGCAAAGTGGGCGATAAACAAACAAGACACAAAAGCCGATCAGCTGATCATTGATCAGTTTCATGATTGAAGTAGCAACAGGAGAGGGAGGGGGAGAGAATGAGAGAAGAAGAAGCAGCTGACAGCGTAAAGGCACAGAATAACTCCAGCTTTGTGTCTTTTTCCATTCTAGCTGAAGTACAGGACAAACTGTTCCTTTTCAGCTCAATACGAAACGCATAATATTTTCTCTGGATACGGGACGGCAACTCTATTAATTAACCTTATGAATAAAGTTCACTATCAGTAACATCATAGCACCCACCCAGCTGTATAGAAACTCCGTCATGCTAGCTAGTAGCAGTACGAGTTATTGTAACTGACTGTAAAAAGTCAGCACAACGAAAACAAACTCCACCTAAACTTGGTTTATATCTGACCCAGATAGACTGCAGGTCATAACTTCTTACCTGAAGTTCAGTTCACCGCCTCGGGTCTCTGCTCCTCCTGCCTTTCCGTCATCCACCTGCCAGCGTGTTGCATCTGCTGGCCTCCACCACTTGCTAATGTTACTGAATCTGTGGAAGCTCCGCAATGCCACCACCAAACAACTGACTTATTTTTACACATCTCCCAGCATCTGGCCAATCCACCACCTTTCGGTGTTTATACCGTTACGGAAAAAAAAAAACCCATCAGCCCATAAAAATGAAAAATCACCACCGGCCCACGGGGCAAATGCCTGGTACGCCCGATGGCCAGTCCAGCTATGGCTGAGAGGAATGGACTTCAGCGTGAACGACCAGTTTCCAAAAGAGATCCTGGAGAGACGCAGAGCCCAGTTCCCGATCCGAAAGAATTTCATCCAAGGAGGCTCCCAAGCTGTCATCACAGTCGATAAACTGTACGTCAACGACCCGCTTTATCGCAACCAAAACACCACACCATGGCTGTATTAACTGGGGTAATCTGTATATACAGACAACTCCTCGTTCTACTTTGCTCTCCTTTCCCACTAATAGAAATGTCTACATAGATCAAATAACACCAGTTTAATCAGCCACAGCCTGTTTTCTTTTTGTTTTTTTGTTGTGATCATATTTGATTTTAGGTACTTAAACTATCACTGAACTTTAGGAAACATTCAACACTCCAATAATTAGTTTAAACATGATCACACTGAGGTTTGTCACACGTGGAGTTGGTTCCAGGGAAAAGAGGTTTGCAACAAAGTGGATGAGAACACCATTTGTCCGTAGTATTAGTCAACATTCTTGTTTTTGATTTAGCCATATCTCATATGTATTCTGTAGTAGGCAAACATCTAATATCCTGGGTTTGTTTATGTTTTACACTTTTACAGATTATATAACATAACATATTGGTTTAAATCAATTCTGACAAAAGTTAACATGTTATTTATTTCACCTGTTAATTGGTTTAGTTTGAACTCACCTTACCTACCTGTGTTCCAGGAACAAGAGGAAATATAGTTTCACTTCCTGTATTTATAGCTTCCTGGCTAATCTGAGGTCACAGGAAGTGACCAGGTGAAGAAGGGGGAGAATATTGGTAATTTAATAGAGCTGATTTTAGAGTATGTTTATAGAGAAATGGATTTGTTGTAATATGTATCGACTATACACTGCAGAGTTTTACCGCTAGGAAGGAGTAGCAGTATAGGTTTGAGTATAGAAATATTTGTCTCACCTACCTAATGAAATAGTCCAGGCGTAAATGAACTATTTAAGCAGATGAACACAGGTGTTCAGGGAAAAGGACCAGATCAGTGTAGCTGTGTGCATGTTGAACTTAATTTCAGCTGATTTAAGTTCACTTATGTTTATTTGAACTGATGGCAGATATTCTTAAACAATACATGGATGATTTTGCTCTTTGCGGTGCTTGGCGTTCACATCACCCAACTGTCAGGGATCACACCTTTTTTTTCACCAGTACACTACTTACAATCTCACTTAGGCTACGTCATCGTTTTCTCTCCGTTTTGGCCTCCTGTCCACACTGAAACGGCGTTTTCGCTGATGGAAAACGCAACGTTTTGAAAACGCTCCCGAAACGCATATATTTCAAAACGGTGCTTTCACGTCGCAGTGTGGACAGCGAAAACGGAGACTTTCTAAAACAATGACGCATGTTAGTCACACGGTGCAGTCATGTGACCAATTAAACTAAGATAGCAGAGGGCATTGTAGCAGTTGTTTTGTTTGCTCTCAATTTTGACAGCCCTATTAAAGATTAATATCAGTCTTGGGTAATATAAATAAATATTTGTACCCTCAAATGGTGATCAAAAAAAAGTTAACTTTTATTTAAAACTAATGAATTATTTCCCCTCCCAACCATAAATTGGGAGCGAGATCTTTCCATCAGTCCAGATCAAAACTGTCTGAACACCTTCAAAATAACTGAAATCCCCAACTTACAATATAAAATTGTCTACAGAACAAACTATATAGGAGAACGGTTGTTCCAAATGGGTCTCACACACTCAAATACATGCACCCATTGCAAAGACAACTCTGCTCACAACTATATGCATGTTATATGGGTCTGCACACCCTACCTATCCACATGGTCTAGTCATTGTATCCCAACCTCACCCAAGCTGTGCATTATAGGTGACATATGTGAAATAGATACTGCCTTATGCATCGCTAAGAAGCCTATGCTCATGAACTGGAAATCCAAAAACATTTTTATGTATTGTTCAATAAAGAAATTTACTTCTAGATCAAACCATCTGGAGAGAACGTCTGCCTCCTCACAAAACTAACTGGATGAATTTGTTTCCCTCTGGTCCCCACTGATCAATTCTATTACTTAGTGGGGATGGTCAGCATCTTCCTGCACCCCTGTTTCACACACCCTGCCAGGTACGGAGGTCTACAGGTGGTTTGATGCGATGCTCTGGCAGCGTCTCAGTTCACTGCTTATTCGGGGGGCATCTGCTTGCTGGCACCTCAAAGGGGAGGGTCAATGTGTGTGCATGTGTGATATATGTGTCTCTGTGTCATTAGTGGGTAAGTGAGTGACCAAATGCAAACAGTGTGGTTCGTGAGCTCCTAGAACACTGGGACCCTGATCTTTCCATGCCCCGCAGATACGCAGATATCGTTGAGATGTGTGGCCTGAGGTCTTCAGTACTCTTGGGGCTTCGGATGGCCTGGTTCTCCCGGATCCATCTCTGCCTGCTTCTGGCTCCTAGGTGGCGTTATTGCAGCTTCCCACCCACATTTCATGTCAAAGACACAAACATACTCCATCTTTCTCTCTCACACACACACACGTGTGTATCTCACACACACACACACACACACCACAAGAAGATCGTTAATTTATGTACCTGTGCGCTTTTTAATTTTTGCACTCCAGGTGTTGAATGGCAGTGGGCGATACGCTGTGTATTTCTATTTACTGTGCCCCCCCCCCCCCTTTTCTCCTGTCTGTCCTACCTTAGACATTGTCACAGAATATACTACATATAATGTAATAACTGAAATAACAAATTGAAATGAGGAAATAAGCAGATAAACCCTGAACAAGAGGAGCCTATAGAGAACTTATAGAAAACATCTCGGAAAAGCGAAATGTGTTTGCCACACTAGTGCAATCAGATCATAAATTTGATTGCAAGTGCTTCCAGACAGGAAAAGACATTAAAAAAAAAAGAAAAGAAAAAAGAAATGTTCTATTTTCCTGCACATTTGAGTGTAGATGTTCAACACAAGGCATATTACTGAGATGCCTTTGTTTTAAATATAGAAATCTATGCTAATAGGCATTAATATCACAAATAATAAATGCTGAATGGGATTATTTCTGTACCCTGTGGTGAGCTTTCTGCCAGCCTGGAGGAGCTATGTGGGTACTACTTTCTTTTAGTGGGTTGTGTCGCCATCTTGTGGACATCTCTATGTCAACTCTTAAGTAGCTTTCAAATGTTTTTTTCCACCTCTGCACAAGACAAAAGAAATGTCAAAGTAATATTATATTATCTTTAAATATATGAACATGACATTATGTTGCCTGGACTACATAGTACACACTAATGGATTAAAGCTCCACTCACTCTTAAGACCAACAAGTGAAAAGGGAGTGAGACACCACCATGGAGAGATACTAAATTTTTAATTTATTTTATCAACTTTTCTTCTGACGATGCTGTCTGTGTTGAGAGCTCAATGGATCTGCGTTCGACTACTCCGCCCAGGCTGCACTGTCGAGCGCAGATCCAC
>NW_005187415.1:396801-420232 GCF_000239375.1 Pundamilia nyererei
AAAAAAAAAGACAAAAGCAGACATAAATGTAAATATACTTTATTTTTAAGCATATTTAGTTTTTCCAGTTTCACTCTTTACATTGAGCAGTTTTTCCACCTTAATTCATTTCTTAGAAAAAAACCTCCCTCTATGTACACATATTCACATGAGAAAAAAAAAAGCTATCATTACGTTAGTTATACATATAAACATATGCTACAGTGGCCAGAGTTTAACCTTTCCCCCTCCAATAATGTTAAATATAAATGCATTTCTAAGATGTAGTGGTTCAAGTTAAAAGACTAGAGAGATTACTCGATATACAGTGAAAATGCACTCATCCAGTTTAATTATTCAGATGGATTTTTTGTACACTTAGTCTTGTCTACTATCTTAATACTCCAAACAACTTTCCGAGAGACCCTTTAGAAATGTTCTCTCAGCACAATCCAAACCAGCAAATTAAAAACCCTTTACCACCAAGTAGATGGTTGGGTTTATAAGTCACAGGTTAAAAGACAAGAATTTCTAATTTACCCTAGGTCCAACAGGAGAATTTTATTATCTATCCATCTTAATCCTCCAGCATAAAAAAGCAACACTTAATTAAAAACAGAAGAGTAATAATCCTTAAGTTCATTGCTTTGAGTGAAAAATAAGACTTAAAAAAAAAAAAAAAAAGGCACAAAGGCAGACTGACACTTCTATATGTATTTATAACTGCATGAGTATGAGTGGACAACTTTGTGTCAATAACTGCTTTCACCGAGCTCTGCAAACGTGTGATTTTGTTTTGGACTAAACAAAAACCAGTTGCAAGAGTTGCTGGGTCATGGTCACATTTAAACAGTGTAAGGATCTGAAACGCTTAGGTTCTTCTAAACATTTTTCTTGCAAGTGTTTACGGCGATCAGCACTTTGGTGTCTGCTTGTTAAATCACCGAGAGCTACGCTTTCTTAGTTTTCATAAAAGTTCCTAAAAGATTCTTTCAAAAACAGTTTGTTTAAAGAGTTCTTTACCAACTTCAATAGTTATTGCTGTTAAAAATTATCTTCAAGTTCCACTGGCAGCCTGAGATAATCATTTTGACTTTCTTTTACCAGAATTCCACTTTTCCATACCATTTAACATCCATCATTTAACATGATAAATGCCAACTCTGCTTCAAAAATCTGACAGCCAGCAAGGCCACGTCACACACACCTCTAAATGAGAACGTGTTCACAAAATGCTTAGTCCTTGGAGCTTTAGGACAAAAGCGATTCATAATATTGACAAAGACTCCAAATCCTTCCCTATCAGGATGGACGCTGCTAACTTACCACGTGAAATCCACCAATTTTACAATCTAGTACTAACAAGTGCGGAATGTAAAAATTACAGTAAAATGTATCTTTGTGTTAAGTTAACAAAAGTGTCAAAAGTAACAAAACTAGAAGTACAGTGAGAACTACTGTCAAACCAAATGGCTTTTCAATGATCTACAACTATTTCATTTAAGGAAGATTTTAGAGGCAAACACAAGCTGCTCCCCTAAAACCCCCTTTTCTACCTTTACAAAGTAAAACATTTACTACATGGCTATTCTTAGGCACCACCCATGCATGGACAGGAAATGTAGGGGGTGGGGGTGAAAACAAGAATCACAAGACAGACCTCAAGTGTTTTTGGTGTGGCGTGGCTCCTATCACATGGGACTGAGAGACAGGACTGGCCTTTCCATGTTAGCATTTTCTACCATTTATCTTGGCTCCTTGGCAAATAAAGCAGGCTTTATTTGCCCGTTGTCATAAATGTGGTCTATGACTTGGCTGGTTCTGAGGGGGTTTCCCCATGAATGTGATATTAGGAAGGTGTCTAGGCAGTCAGATTAATGTCTGGACAACTTTTAAAGAAAGACAAAAAAAAAAAATAATGCTGTAGTTGCCATGTATTTGCTCACATGATGCTTCTTCTCTGCCTTAGACAGAGCTGAGCCATCTGAAGAGCTGCTTATAAATACAATAAGCTGATATGCAAATATCAACTGAATTGATAATGAAAATAAATTTAACCAAGTGGACTTCACATTATAGCGGATCTTAAAATTGGTCCTTCACACACCCATGTTGACAGTATGGGCTTTATCCTGATTAACAGTGTTTATCATTGCCCGTTCAGTCTTTATGGATGTGGACTTTAGAGGGGATCTTCAGAAACTAAACTGGACTCAGAGTCTGGCTTCTTCTCAACAGGGACCTCTAGAGGGCACTCTGAGGTCATCGTGTGAGGTGCAGAGCAGGTTTGAGGACGAAGAGGAGATGATGATGAGGGAGGTGCGGGCTTTTATTCTGGTAATTTTAGTGCAGCCGCTTCTGGTTTCATCTTGAAATACTGGTTAAACCGCAGGACTGCATATCTGATTGTAAAGTAGAGACACACAGCAGCAGTGCCAGCAGTGAGATAAATATGTACGTGACATGTTACCACGAAATGCCAGTGCAAAAATAACAGAACATCCTGAAATATCCATGTGGATGCTTAACATTTTGTTCTTAAACGTGATTAAGTTACTAAATTGTGCTTGCCACACCAAGATATAACGGCTCAAAGAAAAGTGTGCTCGCTAGATTATTTAAAGATGGCAACTTACCCCAAGAAGTCAAAGTCGATGGTGGAGAATCTGGCCTGAATCAGAGCCCAGAGACCCCAGAAAAAATGAGAAGCCTTGGCAAAAAGGAGACAGAGAGAGAAAGGTTCACCGTGTGCTCACAGTCTAAAAGTACAGGTCATTTCCAATTATCGAACATGACACACACAAGTACGTATAAAACTAGAGGCCCTATGGCAGCAATTACAAACAGCTCACACAGAAATACAATTGTTTCAGTTGCCCATCCTCCACACTGCCCTCTATTCCTCTTCAGAGTAAACAAGGCAGAATCTGTCTCACGGGACAACGGCGAGTCTCACCAAGGCTGCAAGTTATCTTTAGTTATTGTTACCCATGTGGTGGCTAGATTAGTGAGTGTGTCAATCATCCTTCTCTCATATTCAGAGCAGGTAGTTTATGTCTGTGTGATCTGTATAACATGCACCACTCTGACCCAACAGCTTACAGTGTGGAGAATCATTCAGAACAAGCCCTAAGGACCTCACTGTACTTGGTCAATGTCTAATGTTAATGCTTTAGTTTTGACCATTTTGGGGGAAAGGCTGAATTATACAGAAGTAACATTTGTCTGTTCAGGTAACTATTTTATCTTTTTAAACTACAGAGTAAATATTTGTACTAGTTCAAGACTTCAAGTGACAAGTTTGCTTTGAAGGCGGTTCCTATTATTTTCTCCAAAGCACATGTGCGTTTAGTCACACAAAATAAATGTGGGTGATCGACACCATTACTAGAATACTGTTGGAGTTCTTAATAGAGTTTGTTTTGTGATAAACAACATTTGATGAGAGACACAATATAAAGTGCACCTTTGTGGCCAATCCCTCACACTAACACTAATATACCAGATTTATAGTAAGCTGGTGATACGGTAGCTCAAATACTTAATCCAGAAAGGCTAAAATAAAATAAAAAATAAATGCAGCTTGGTCTGATAAACTGTAGAGCAGGTGCAGCTTTACTGTAACAGTGCAAACATTTGGCTTAAAATGATTATTTTACTGTAGCCAGGCTGTGTCTGTTGTGTTCACTTCACATCCAACTACCAATCCATCCATTATTGAGTAGATGACGCCGGACCAACTACAAATACTTACCAGGGCAAACTGGTTGACTTGGACATAGAGGCTCTCCACTTCTCTGTCAGTGACTGCACTACCTTGGCCTTTGTGTTCCTTATAGGCTTCGAGATAAGAATGCAGCCACTGAAGCTGAAAGTCCCGCCCAGGGTAGTGACTATAGTCCACTTCATTCAGGCCTATAAAACAGAAATAATAGTAAATATTGTGCATCTATACCATAGCAAAGCAGCAAACACAAATTACTTTCACACATGTGAGTGGCTTGAGTTACACTTACCAGCAAACTCATTGAAATGGTTCCCAATGTCATAGGCTTGGTAATTGTACCCAGTGTACTCGTAGTCAATGAACTTTACATTCCCTGGAAACAGAAGCGTCATCATTTAGACAAAGACACGAGGAGGCAGACATTACAATGATTATGTTGCATTTCCCTTTGATAACTCAGAATGTCAAGGTTTTTCATGTAACTTCCTATCTTTCTGACTTCCTAACTGGACTGGCACGGTTACTGAGCTAGTTTTAAGAGCTGATGAGTAAGAGTTTGCATTTTGAATGTAGCAGAAGTGTTGAGGAACAGACAATTTTGATGAAACAAACATCAAGATGTGCATGTCTGTGTTCATTTGAAAGCTGAGTTATAAATCTTAAGGCAGCTGGAACATATTAGCAGAAATCAAAGAGTACAGAGCATGCTGTAATACGTGAAACATGTGCAAATGGTAAAGGAAAAGGAGCAGAGCCTGCTTCTCAGAGAACATTTGTTTTGGACACAAACACAGAGTAAAAGGAAAATGGCCAAGTCAATGTTATGCTTTGAAGACAGAAACAAGGAAACGGGGCACAGGGAACAAAAGGAGGAAGATAATAAAATACAAAGAGATACAAAGAAGAGAGATATTTCACACACGTGAAATAAGTAGCCGGTGAGCAGCCAAAGCAAATGTACAGCAACCACACTATTTGATCCATGCTCTCAGAAAGTTCAAGTTCCACGTACTTACAAGCACAAGTCAACTTACAAGTTCTAAGAAACTACGCACCAGCAGTGATGATGGCTGAAGACAAACAGGAGCAACAACTCTCAGCTTAACTGAGAGCTTCAGACAAATTCTCGTGATGTGTATGAGTCACACACACACGCCCATAAGTGCACACACAAAATCCCACACAGCCGCTAATGTAGGCACCAGTTTCAGGCCAGGTTTGCAAAATATATGCACTTATATTTACTGTCATTTGGAATCTGATGTAAGAGCATGGAAGGTAAAATTCAAAGAATATGGTGCTGCGTGAGTGCATCTGCAGGTTGCTGAAAATGTGATTTCACTGCACAGACAATGAACAAAGAGAGAAGCATCCAGTCAAAGTCAAAATGCAAACACTTACTTTCATAAGCCCAGTTGTTACAGAGACATTAACAAATACAGATTTTTTTTTAAACAGTACTTTTAATTAAATGTCTCTACTCTACTAATTATTTTTGGCTTTAGCTAGCTTCTTTACCCTAGTGTATGGAACATTAGATTTTGAGTTGGTGCTGGACTACAAAGAAAGACACTTTGAGGTGGGTTACCAGCCGGCGTGTGGGTCCTAGCGGGACACAACTGAACACCTCCGGGCAGTGGCTATAGCCCCCCTGTGCAGCAGATGAAAAGGTTGGGGCAAACATCTTTCACACATGCTCACTCTCACTGACACAGTTGTCTTTTAGCCATTCTTTCACACCCATTCCATCAAGCCTAACCACCACCCCTTGACTTAACACTCCCCTTCATCACTCCCTTCCTATTGGTCCGCTGAATATCCAATAGCCTAACATCACTACTGCTTCTGCAAAGTAGCTCTGAGAGGCTTGCTGTTAGCTGCTGAGCTGCAGACTTACAGGGCTTTGGGCCAGAGTCAAGAGATTTGGTTGTTTTGAAAAAGAAAAATCTGAGCAACAGTTAGAGGAGTGGGGAGAGTAAAAGATCCTGTGACTGGGACCGAGAGACAGGAACAAGCAGGAAAATGTAATACAGCCTTTGTTATAAGTGTGCGACAGCTTAAAAAAACAACAACAAAAAAACAAGAAAGAAAGAAAAAAAGATGACCGCTTCCAGCTCTTTTGTTTATCAATGCAGGAAGTGGTAGCTTTTCTGCTGTCACGTTAGCAGACAAGTGGTTTCAAGTCAGCAGCTACAGCTGAACAGAAGTGACAGGAAGTGGCATGGAAGTCATTCAGTTTCTTTTTATGCCAACTCAACAAAAGGGTGTAAGTGCACTATAAGACAGCAACTGCATTTACAAAAACGACACCTTAGACAACTGAGTGGGCGCAGCCAGAAATACAATAAAGTTTGCTTGGAGCTGAAAGGCCCAGAGTTTATTGTGGTGTCATTCCATTACAGTTGTCATTTGTACGTGTGGTTTAGTTCTGTTTGGATGTTTGAGGCAGATACAATTACACTAGATCTTTTTATCCAGTACTTATTGAAGATTGTAATATGCTTCTGCAATTCCACAAACATGCATACTGAGTGCCCAAACTTTTACATGCCTATACAAGAAATTAACTTTAGAGTACAGGCTCCAGGCGATGTTGCATTTCTGTGTGGAGGAATTTAGGAGTGTTGCATTGTCATGCAAAGCCGGGTGACACCAGAACTTTTCCCTTGCTCAGCCGTCGCCTGATGTGCAACACAGATTTTATTCAAGTTCTATAAGTGGCAACACTCTCTCAGAAATATATTTGTATGCAGGAGTTTCTTTTAGGAGCGCCCTGGCAAAATGTTTTTTTCACAAGCTTTATAGTTATATCTTTTTATTGAAAGTTAGATTATATTCTTTATTGTTACTGTCAACTATTCCCATGAAAAGACAATTACTAAGAATGACTTACACATTGTTATTTTTTGACTTTTTAAGCCAGACCTCCAAAAATTGCTACAATTCTTTACCCATTTCAAAGAAGTCTCAGTGGTTTTCTTTAAATTGTTTTCAGTCACAAGAGTAAAATAGTGAATTTGTTGACATGACCAGCCAATGAACACACATTTAGTGCAATTAGGAGCATCTATTAGAGCAATTTGTGAGAAATGTATTGTTAAAAATGAAGTAACTAGGTAGCAAATGCCAACAACACCTTAACTCATACTGTATTTCTCATGAACAAAAGTTGGTCTAGACTTGAACCACATTTGAGGGCTTCATTTTAAATCCACTGTGCTATATTACACATGAAATAATCCCAAAACATGGACCTTTAGCTGTACCTGGATTCAGTGTGGATCTTATCATGGGGTTAGTTTAAAGAAAAAAAAATACAGAATACTGTATCACCACGTCCTTTTCTTTCTAGTGATTAATAGTGACAAAAAAACAAAAACTGAAGAGAAGCAGAAAGCAGCTTTAAAATTTAGCCATTTGAGTGGTGCTCAGAGTTACTTACAGCAAAGACACCTATAAAAACGGGTGTGTAATAACCAGTACTGTAGGAACAATAGTTTGTCAGATGGACAACTGTTGGCCAAGTAGCAAAAGGAAGGTGACAGGTAGATAGTTTAGATAGTTGGCTCCTACTGCTGCCATGAACTCATCCAGATTAGTCTGAGGAGTGGGCAGAGTATGCGAGGGCCCTCAGAGCCGACCGTGTGTGAGGTCTGTCTCTCTCCATTGCCTCCCTGGGGCAGGGTGGGGCAGCCACAGCCTCTGCTGTTATTCCTGAGGGAGAAAGGCTAGACACAAGGAGCTGTAAGAAGGGTCTCGCCCCTCGTCACACACTGACGAGGGGGCTGACAGCTCTTAAACAACCCCCCTCCCACATACATAAATCCACTGGATTCATAGGCTGGTATAATTGCAGTAGCTCAGTGCACAAGTAAGTTTACCCGAAGACTGTTTGCTTCACATTCACACCAACAAAAATGGCAACATAGCACCAAAAACATATGCTGCCAGTAACACAGACTATGTATGTAGCATGATGCAATGATGCTGCTTTTTCAAGCTGATAACATTTCTAATTGTATTTTCAACACAGAATTAGAACGACAGATTAGACAAATTTAGAAAACAGAATAACTCCATGAGTCAAGGCTTTTCTCTTTGCACAACTTTTTACCCTAACAGCCATGACTTTTTACTAGGTATTTTGTATTCTTGCACTTGCACTTTGGTCAACGTTCCTGTTGTAATTAAATGTACTATATAAATAAATAAACTATAACTGACTTTGGAGAAATGATTTAATCAAGAGCCTT
Source organism: Pundamilia nyererei (assembly GCF_000239375.1). Taxonomy (NCBI): domain Eukaryota; kingdom Metazoa; phylum Chordata; class Actinopteri; order Cichliformes; family Cichlidae; genus Pundamilia; species Pundamilia nyererei. Next base: position 404,761 of record NW_005187415.1, read on the forward strand.
AGCCAAACTCAGATTGTCTTGTCTGACCGTTCTAATTCTACAGCTACCGTCCAATGCAAACACTGACAATGAGTGTAGCATGTGACTAGGGTTGAAATCATCTAATTAATGCAATCATATCTGGGTACAGGGAGCAGTGTAGTTCGCACTCAGTCACACAGAAAAGTATGCGACTACACCCCGTCATACTCACCTTCCTTCTGGTTATAGATGATGTTTTTGCAGAGAAGGTCGTTGTGGCAGAGAACGACGGGGGAGCCGAGCACAGACAAGCTCTGCTGGAGCCACAACAGCTCTTCTCTGAGGCTCCGTGCGCTGGGAACCTCCCTGCTCAACCTGAAAGAGGCAGCAAGTTGGTTACCAAGTTATTCATAGACTGCTCAGAAAAAAAATTAAAGGACACAGATCAGATCTCAATTTAGAGGAGGGGGGGGGCTTATATCTATACTGATACGAACTGGGTAGCACGTTAAAAACAAAAGAGTTATTCTATTGGAGTGAGGTCCAAGGACTTTGTCTCGCTACCTAATGGCTTTCAGGGTGCTGCTGCCTAGCCAATTCTGGTATTCTAATACAATTGCCAGTCGGGCTCCACGGCGCTGGGCAGTGAGCATAGTGTCCACTAAAGGACTTTAGGATCTCAGGTTTTTTTGTAGAGTTCTGGTAGTGCTCATCCTGCTCCTACTTCCACAAAGGAGCGAATACCAGTCCTGCTGATGGGTTAAGGACTTTCTATGGCCCTCTCCAGCTCTCACAGAATCTCCTTCATGCTCTTGAGACGGTGCTGAGAGACACACCAAACCTTCAGGTAATGACACATATTAATGTGCCATCCTGGAGGAGTTGGACTACCTGTGCAACCCCTGTACGGTCTAGGCATCACCTCATGATAGCAGTAGTGACGCTAACCCTAGCCAAACATAAAACTAGTGAAAAAACAAACAAACAACAAAAACAGTCAGTCCCTCTTTTGTTCATTTCTTTCACAGCAAAGCAGCTGAGACTGCTTAACAGCCACCTCTGCTACTTAACTGACCAGATCAACATCCCAGAAGTTTAACTGACTTGATGTTGTACTCTGATTGAAAAGTGTTACTTTTTTGAGCAGTATTCAATGGGAGATGGAGATGGATAAGTCAGTATGGGGAACCTGAAAGTAGAGGTAGAAACAGAAGTATGGGAGAAAACAGGAACAGAATAACAGGCACTAGAAGGCAAGAAAATCAAATGTGGCACTTTATGAGGTGCAAATAGGTACAAGTAGTCTATTTTTGTAGTGTATTGTTAATTTAAATGCAAATACGTATATCACACTTGTCAGTAAAGCCCAGAATGACAAAACGAAACTGAGCAGAAAACAAATAAAGAAGGTGGCTAAGCATCACTACAGGAATTAAAAAAAGAAATAAAAATCAGAGATTAAAACTATCAGTTGTTGTATTAAGAGCATTTACAACTAATGGCGTTACATTAGAACCTTTTATCAGTGGCCTCACTGCTTAAACTGCAGTAAGCACAAATCGTGAACACCAGGAACAGAAAATAGACACTGTTCCCACAACACTCACTGGCAGAGAGTTTTGCTCTGTACTTCCTGTTTGGATTGGATTTTTAAAAGACTCGTGTTAAATGAATTCCTTTTCTTTGTCATTTGTAGAATGTGGCAAGAAATTGGAAAGAAGAGTATTCAGTGTCCGTGCTCATTAAACATTCCGACACTTCAGTAAACAAGACTCGAGATGCCACGCCTCTTACACTCCGACTCAACTTAATAGTATTTCTTACAGTATTAATATTTGCTTGACCTGCATGGAACAGCATATAAAGCAAATGTTTGTTTTGGATTCATTTTAAGTGCCAGTAGATTTGAAGGCAGCTATTACTGTTAGACAAAACAGCAAAAGCACGTAAGGGAGACACTGTAATCATAACTCATTTTTATGTTATGCAGCCTCTCTTTTTTTAAGCCAGAAATGAGCTACTTTACTATTCTAGGTTGCTGGTCATTGATGTAGCAAAACTTAGGGAAAGACGTGCATAGTCTCTTGGGAATGCAAAACAAATGTCCTGAAACTATGCAAAGGACTTGACGTACTTCCCCAGATACGATCACCTGATAAATATCCCTGTGTTTTGTCTTTAAAACCTGAGGGATCATGTGACTCACAGATAAAGCTATGAGGTCATATCACGCCATGCTGATAAAAAGGCGTGGCAAATTCATTTTCAGAACTTAATAAAGTCTTTAGAAATACCAAAACCTAAACATAATAGTAGTAATAAACATTACATAACCACTTTTCTTACAATGCCAACTCTTGATTCTTGATCCTGTATGAAACAGTCAATTGAAGTCATGTGTGAAAAAAGGGACATATACATAGTGTAAGTTTGCTGAACAATATGAAATGCATTTCACTTCTTTAGACAGTAGAAGTGAAACTCAACTGGGCTTTGAGACATATGAGAACCTGAGTACTAACCAGCTCTCTAACAGATCTGGCAGACTAAGTCTGATCTATGTGGTCTCACCTGGCATTCTGCTCAGGGTCCTTGAAGGATTTGGGGATGAGAGTAAAGTACTTGCCCATCTTCAGCCACAGGTCAGACTGGGGTAACCAGCCATTATGGGCGTGTATGGCGTGGTACCTGGCCAGCTGCCTAGCAATGAGCCTGCAAGGTAGAAAACAAGAAGACTGTAACTACAACAGCAAGCAGCAACACACAAATGGGCTATAAAAGGAGGGGAATTGCTTTAACTTTATTATGGATCAGATTATGCAGTCTTGTCAGTAAGTAATTATTAAGAAAAAGGAAACCTGCTTTCAAAAAGTTATTAAAGTTAAAGCTAACAGCATTTAATGTGTCTTATTTAAACTCGTGGTATATTTCAAGAAAAATTAAAAACCTTACAACTGAAAACGAACTTATTCTGTTCTCAAAAACTGATTTCTGGGATGTAGTCAATTGCTGTCTTTCTGGCTTTTCCCAGTTAACTGAATGGAATTGACTGCTTCATACTCTTTCTGCAAGTTGTTATAGACTGTAACTGAGAGCCATGCAATCACATGGTTCATGTCATTTTTGTAAAGGGAAGAAAAAAAAAAAGCTACATCCAGCTAAAAGGCTAATATTTGGAGCCTAGAATGTGCCGATACAATCAACCAAAACACTGATGCAGGTATTGCACAACTCTGTTCAGAATCTATTTTTAGCCTCAGACAGGTAGGCGGTGAGGTGGTAGAGCATACAACACCCAAAGTCAAGTGACACTGTAGAAGCTCCATTTTGCATAGCAAGATTTTTTTTTTTTTACCTAAAAACAGGCTGGCTGCGAATGTGCTCAGGCTCCAGTGCAGTTCCTTGCAGAAATTCATAGCACAGACCATTGTTGAAGGTACAGTAAAGGCGTGGGGCACAGCAGTGTGCATGCAGTACTCTGAAACCCTTCACCTCATTTTCCCTATCGATCAGCAGTTCTGTTTTGTTGCCATAAATACGGACCAGAACCACATCCTGCATGGTTGCACCCACGTAGCAGCCAAGCAGTTTATTGGTTATTCCATCTGTGAAAAACTGCAGAGAGGAAGACAAGAGCAGAGGACAGATTAATCAGTGGGATTTCATCTGTCCCATTCTTCAAAATTTGAACTTGACACCTACAATTAGAGGAAGTGGGACTGTCCACATGATTCTATTTAAATTCTGAGCCTGAGAGCCCACACCTTTTTGGCGTTACATAAGTTCTGAGAGGCGTCAGAAGTGGCAAAATACTGCAAAACAAAGCGGAATCCTACAAAAATTTGGGTTGTGTCATTTTGGCTGATTTTCGCTTTACAATCTCTGAACACTTTTGTAAAGGTTGAGGGGTCAGCATACCAACCCTAATTGTTTACTCCATCTAGGATTGACGGAGAATGACAGGACTGTCAGGAATTTTATTATCCATTAGATAGCAATGGCTGGCATTTGCTGACTCCCCACTTTAAGCTCATTGATGAATAATACAGGCAAGAACAGCAGACGCCCTGACAAGCTTTCATTCTCACTATTTACCAAACACCTCCACTTTGTTCGCAGAAAGGAAAATACCACTTTCTGGGTGTCTGTTTATAGTTGTAATGTATACCTGTCACACTGTTATCCTGCAGGGTAACGTAAAGTGTTAAACTTTGGAAGATCAATTTGCACTCTCATAAGATTAGATTAAGCCTCTTATGTAAATAGCCCACAGTCATGTTGCGTTTCGAGTCAGTATTTCTTCCTGAACCTTACGTTTAATACATACTTCAATACTGTACTACTGTTAACGCATTCTGTTAAAAAACAAACAATCGACTGCCTTTTATTGGTGAAATCATAAATATAGTAAACTGAAAATATCCACGTCATGACACTTTATTATGCATAGCATGCTTTTAATAGTGCAGGCCATTGAAACACAAAGCTGCAGTTGTCTGATGTCTTGAACTGCAAACTGGAATAGTTCGGTTAAAACGTGTTCCGAATATAGCCAGATATGTGTGTCACGGGTTAATATGGTTTGACGGTCACACCCTGACACAGTGTAGCATCAGCATCCACTGAGTGAGGACAATATAAAAGTGTGTGCTGCATAAGGGTGTGTGGGAAGAATAAGCAGCATGAACATTTACTTGCAACAAGAACATCTAGCGAACAGTTTAGCGTCGGCGATATTATGAGCCCGCATCTGCGCAGTCAAATCAATCGTTCTTTAGCGCAGTCCCTACATAAACGTACACTTGCAATTTCTTTCTTTCTTTCTTTCTTTCGGTTTTCTTTTTCCCCATTTTTTGCGTGTGTCGTGTTACGAAAAAAACCAAACAAACTATAAGACATACAAATTTAAAGATCAACTATTCACTGCGTTCATTTCCTGGTTTGGTGGTAGCGACTGACAAAAATGAAGTCATCCCACCTGTTTAACCGTTAACAGTTAATGTACGACACCAGTAAATATTTAACATCGGCAACAGTTTTTAAGTGGTTTACTCCTTTTAATAGCTAACGTCCCTTTTTTTAAACGGTAAAGTTATAAATACTTGATATGTGGGAGAATTAAAAGCTATGGTAAAAATCAGTAAATATTTCACATGAAATGAAAGTGCGTGTGATGAAATAAACCGCACCTTCATTTTGATCTCGAACGGCCTCCAGCTTGGTCTCAGCTCCTTCATCAGTTTCAGTGCACCAGGTCTGTAGTCGTTCTCGTCAACTGTCACATCTATTTTGGGCACAGCGGGAGCCTCGTCGGGAACATGGATGTAGCTAGCCATAGCGGAGTCGATATTTGTTGAAATACTTGAAATATTATTATTATTATTTTGTTGCTGTTGTTCTTAAACTGCGGTACACCTATCTGCTTCCAAATGCGCAATGTATGAAACTGCTCGAAGACCAGCACAGGGTATATAATCCCTGAGTCCTTGCTGTGCGGCAACGCCTCTCAAAAAGCCCCACCCACCAGGGGAAAAAAGATGTTCTCCTGATGCATGCTGGTAATCGAATGACCAAAAGAAGCGCATGCTCAAAGACTTAGCGCGCACCGGTGGCGGAGCTTAATTTTTAAAAATGACATCCTGCTCATGGAAAAAAAACCCCAAGTCATGTTAATTAATTGGCAGAGATGCAATGCAAGCAAAAACAACAACAACAACAACAAATTACCAGATAAAAAACGAACAGCAATCAAATACATCACTCAAAATCCTCGACCTTTTTTGATTATTTTTATTTTGCGGCGGCGGCGGTCGCTGGTGTTACACACAAGCGTACACTTTTGCATGAGCAAACCGTCACGCTACTGCCGTCACATCCGCAATCTACTTGAATGAAATCCTCTGCGTGACACGTCTGGGCTTAACGTTAAATGTTTACGCTAAAAGTGAGACGACTAATTTAGGCCGACAAGGAGAGGGTAAATCTGCTTAAATATCTGTATTAATGAAGCCACTCAACCAGTACTAACGTTATAACTTTTCAATAAAAACTAAAAGTCTATCCGTCGTATTTGTAGCACGATGGATACGCCTTGCGTTTTTACAGTCTGATCTTTATCTAAGTCACAGCCAAAGACAATGCACACACATCAATTGGACTTTTCCAGTATTTACTGGAATACTGAGTATTGATTTACAACCACTACTAGGAACTGAGTACTGTATTCCAATAAAACAGATGAGATGTTTGTAGACAGCCCGGGTGTTCACCAGTTTACATTAAAAAAAAAAAAAAAAAAGCCTGTAAGTGCGGTGGGGAAAGTCACATTATAAGGACAGCATGAATACTCATCTCAAATCCTTTAATTTTGAATGATGAAATCTTCATAAAGTGAGAGAGATAACCATAATAGTCTACTTTGAGCAAGGAGTTGGCAGTAGTAGGAAGGAAGAACGCCCTTTAAAAGGAAGAGCTCTTTTGCAGAACCAGGCTCAGGAAGGCAATCTTAGAGGCAAACACAACTGGACTTCATGAGGTTTTTGCAGATATTTTGGTTCTTTAGTTCTACAACAACACCTAGTGGGGTCAGTTGCTTTGGAGTTGTTACTGAGAGTCGTTAACCCACTATTTATTTATTTACCGTGTGATAACAGACATAGGACATGCCAGTCGACAGGTGAAACCTCTGTGAGATGTTACAGAGTATAGCATGGTGGAAAAGGATGGAGAGAATCGCCCCCTAAGCTTTTGGGTTGGCATTTCTTTAGATTTTATTTTGTATTAATTGCATGCTTTGGTGTTTTTTTGTGTTTGATGTGAGGTGTGGGCCACACCCATGTGGGAGTGGAGATTCTACTCTAGTCCAGCTGCCAGCTATTTGGAGTTGAATACAGGGAGCAGCTGATTGGGGATGATTGGAGCCCTTCTCTATAAAGGGGAGAGGAAACAGGAAGTAGGGGTTGTTGTTGTTTTTTTAGTAGGACACTGGTGAAGCAGGGAAGCCTCGAAGATCCAGGATGAAGTGTGCACATTTTAATGGAAAAGATTTTTAACCTGGCCTGGTTTTGCTTTTAAAATAAACTGAGGATGTTGGAGGGAGGACTCATTCTTATTGGGATGTGAGTGGATGTGCTGGAAGGCAGGAAAACAAACACTGGACTGGAGACTCTGTGCCCCTGACAAGGAAACTGGACCAGTTTTGGGGAAGTTCCAGCTCCCAGGATGTGATGTGGAGACCCAGCCTCGAACGAAGTCAGGCCTGAAAAGGTGGGTGGCAAGCCTTTTTGAGGAAGCTGCAGGATTGATACGTTTTGGCTGCTTGTTCTTCCAAGTGACCACCTTTCCCCTGTTTGTAACCAGGCTAACAACCCTGACCGCGGTGGCTTTGGGCCTTGGGTCAGAGTTGTCTTCAGCCAGTAGTTTTACCCGGAGAAAGAACAAATAAATCTTGTGTAGCCCATTACAGTGTGCGTGTGGTGGTTCATTACTGGTCAATATTAGAGCTACTACTTTCTTGTACGGAGGCCATTTTGGGCCTTACGTAACGGAGACATTGCCCAATCTCACCATTAAATTAGTTATTGACGTCACCTGAGGTAAGGTAAGAATGGGGATTGAAACGCCTAGGGAGGAGTCAGTCATTGTAAGTAGCTAATACCTGGTTTTCTAAGCCATCACCTCATTTTGAGAAAATTCATTCACAGAAACAATATTTGTTCATAGAAACCATGTGATACCTGGTTTCATAATCCACCACCTCATTTCAACAATATTAGTTCACAGAAACCATCCTGTCTTCCTGGTCCAAAAGGTTAACATTGGGGTCCTCAAAAGAGTGCCCTTTGTCCTTAAGGCACAGATGTACACCTGAGTCTTGTCGTGTTGAGGTGGCTCTCCTATGTTGAGACATCTTTGCTGATATAATGAAGGCCCAGTTAAGGTTAACTGCATGTTTTAAGTGCTTTCTTTGCATTTATGTGTTCCTTTTCTTTCCCTTCTTCTTTAGAGGGAAAATGTTTTTGTCAGTGGTGTAGGGTCCTCAACACCCCAAGGTCCCACCACCCACTGGTGCTCCAGTGGGTGGGGGAGTCAAAGAATAGGTACTTTGTGTGTGTTTGTGGTTTTCTGATGAACTTCAGCATGGGAGGTTTCATCCTCCTCAATGCACCTGAAATCTATTCCCAACCCTGGGGTGTTTAAACCCCAAATCACACCCTGCCTCAGGTGACGTCAATAGCACACATAATGGTGAGGTTGAGCAATGTCTTACAATGGTTTCAACTGTCCTCTTGGTGATGGGTGCGACTAAACGGCAGGGGCACCTCCGGAATTTTTTTTTTTTAGGGGTGGCCATATTAAAACAAATATAAATGTGCCAAAAAAATAATTTCCACTATTATATTATGCTGTTGTGAAATATAGGTTACTTGGAAAAGGACACATATATTCAGTTACCTCTTCTAAATGCTAAGATGAAAACACAGCATTAGTAATGTCCTTAATTCATATATCCGCAAGGCCAGTAATGTTGTGGGGATGGAACTGGTGTCGGAGAGGCAGATGTTGTCTAAGATAAAGACAATGTTGGATAATACCTCCCGCCCACTCCATGACATGCTGGCTAGCCATAGAGCATGTTTAGTGGGAAAAGCACCAAAAAGCACCACTGAATGACGCAGGAAATCATTCCTGCCTGTGGCCATCTCCCTGTACAACTCCTCCATCTAACACACTGTAAACACTGCAATAGTTACACCCTTCTTACACACGCTCTTTTCTACTCTGTAATATTCTTGTCGATTTTCTTGATATTTATTTATAATCACCTCTGTCAATCCTTGATATTTATTATTGAGTGATTTGTATATATCGTGCTATTTCTTAAATCTGTAACATATTGTATTGTTAAATAATCTAGTCTGTTTCTGTTGCTGTACTGGAGCAACTGTAACCCTCAGTTATTTCTTTAGGGATTAATAAAGTATGCTGATTCAGATTCGTGTTTATGAATTCTTTATAATCACCCATGCCAGGGTGTGGGGGACTGGCCACCACCCAAAATTTGGGGGTAGTTGGGACTTCCAGTCAATCAGTCAGTCAATTAAAACAGATTATTAAAGATTTCAAAATCTTATTTGGTTTTCATATTTGCCTATATTCAGTGATATCAACTTTAATAGCAGGAAATTAACTAGGCATATAATTCTTTTCTGTCTTTTTTTTTGCCATACTAATGTTTATGCCTGATCTCAGTTGCTTAGTAACACACAATCTGTCTACAGTGGCACCTGGCATCTCAGCCCTGCCCTCCACTCCAGCAGTTTGCATATAAACAAGGACTTGAATTTTATCTTGATTCATTTGGCCACCTAAGCAGTGTTGACTTACCCTGTAAACAATTCCCCGTTTTCCACCTGTGCAGGTACACCAGGGAAAACCACTCAGTGCAATCACAGTGTCAATTCCTGCTGATTGCTGGGCAACTCCAACTGACCAAAATTGGAAAATGTGGTCTAGCCCAGAGAAACTTTAACAGCAGCAGGAGTAGCAGCAGAGGAGTTTGTTGTTCATGTTTCTTTACTAAAAAGACAAGGATATCATTCTGTGTTGCACAGTTGTTGTTGCTCATTTACATCGCTATTTTTAGTCACTTTTCAAGTCCAGTGAGTCAACTCAACCTTTGGTGCTCACTCAGCCAATCAGTCAATAGATGTGACTAAATAAAAGCACTGACCTACAAACACAAGCCTAAAGGTAAACATACACGAGAATTGAGTGTGTGGGCGTTCTGGTCATCATTAAATCATTACACCTTTAATGTTTCTTGTCCTTTGTCATTTGGTGGGTTTTCAAGTAGTTATACCACAAAAGCAACGTCTCACAGTAACAATGGGCAGCACAATCTAGATTGTTGCTGAGGCCTGGGAGGAGCTCTAGTTACTGCTCAGGCTGAAATCTGATCACGAGTTACTAGGACAACATAGAAACAAAGAGATTTTCCTTTTCGCTCTCACGTAGAACACGTTTGCCTATTAAAATCAATGGGTCAAGTGAGTGTTAGTGCATGCCATTTTCATACTACCCCGTGTATCTTATACCTCAGTATATATCTGATTTAAATCAACCATGATTAGTTTAAACCATGACAATAAAGTGATGGATTTACAGTGCTGTGGAAAATCTCCAGCCACACCCATTTCTATTTATTTACCTCCAAGCAGCTAGACTTTCTTGGAAGTTTGAAAAGTGCTCTTGAGCAATAGTTTTCAATACTCTCTGAAGGTTTTTCAACATTTTCTTTTAGACACTGGCTACTTTCTCACTAATTTTCATTTCTTTAATGAATGAAAGATAATGCAGTTTCATGGGTATAAAATTGTATTTTGGCATCAACAAGAATATTTCCAAAGAGCTATTGGTAATAATAATAATAAAAACAAAACTTGGTGTATGTCAACGTGATGTGCAGGGTGTCCTTAAAAAATTGATAAAACTGTCAGGCCTAAAACCTATAGCAGATGAACAGCATTTGTCTTTAAGCAATATGAAGAAATCCAGCAATAAGAGATGCCTCTCGCCCTCCAGTTGATCTACTGTTCACTGAAGCCTCATCAGAAATCTTCTCACTGGAAGCGTGGATGTCAGGAAGCCATTCTTAATGAAGGGAAACAAGGAGAAAAGGCTACACAATAACTGGGCTGAAAATCTGAAGCAACTTATAGAGGGATGAATAACAGTAAGTGTCTACAGCCATCTGTAAAGCCTGGTGGAGGCTCTGTCATGTTTGGGACTGCATTAGCCATTGGTGTCTAATGCGATTGGTCAAAAACCATGGATTTATGAACACAGAAAAGTACAATCAGATTTTGAATAACCATACATACCATCTGGAAATATTTGAAATGGAAATGGCTTCAATTTCAATGTGACAATGATCCCAAAAACAGATAACGCAGTAAAAGCATACCTAGATAGAAAAATGCACAATGGAACACTATCAGTCATGGACTGGCCTCCATAAAGCCTGGGCTTCAATATTACTGAGTGTGTGTTCATCTTAACAGAGAACAGAACAAGAGACAGCCAATATCCAAAGAAGAGCTTTGAATATCATTCAAGATGCCTAGAGAACTATTCCTGAAGACTGCTTAAAGAAATGACAAGAAATGTTGCCTAAGAGAGTTCAGGCTGTGTTGAAGAATAAAGGTGGTCATACCAAATATTGACTTTCAAGCTTGTGCAAATGTCCACGTCTGTTTACACTTTTCAATAAATTGCTGAACTCTGAAGAAATGGGGGATGGCCCAAGACTTGCACGGTATTGTATATACTGCTACAAAAATACTTTTACCTAATACATATTTCAACCAACAATTTAGTGCTTGTGGTTTAGAATTTTTTTTTATTTAAAGCAAAAATAAATAATTTCATTTACTATTGCAAACATAATCTTTCTTTCACACAGCTAATTGCCATTGTTCAAACTCTCCAGCAGAGCTCAGTCGAAGTAGTCTTCTATGTCAATGTCAGGGTTAAGCAATTCTTCTCCATATGGCGTCAGATCCATCTGGTTGAGTATCAGGTTTTCAAATGTTTCTTCCAGGTCTGTTTCTCCAATAAGCACTGCTCCCACCATCCTCCCTCCACTGAGAACAACCTGGAACAAACATTTAATTGCAATGAGATGGACAAAATATTGATATTAGCTAAAGACTGTATACAAAAGACAAAGACACCCTGGCAGCTCCCATTGATTTCTGGGTTCCAGATTAGCCTTTGGTGATTTTAATTTTGAAGACTGAAGAAGTTACAATGCTGTGAAAAAGTATTTCTGCATGTGCATGCACGCTTCAGTACAGGCAACTTTAAAGCCCTCCCTTCAGCACTGTGCTAAGGTCGTCAGTCTGATACAAGCCTGGATTTTGACAAGGCCACTCCAAAACCTCTATTTTGTTTTTCTCTCTAAGCCCGGGGTGTCCAACTTCAGGCCTCAAGGGCTGGTGCCCTGCAAGTTTTAGATATCACCCTGTGTCAACACACCTGAATCAAATGATTAGTTAGTTACCAGGCCTCTGGAGACTTTAATGTTAAGGAGGTAATTTAGCCATTTACATCAGCGGTGTTGGATTAAGGACACATATAAAACCTGCAGGACGCCGGCCCTTGAGGCCTGGAGTTGGACATCCCTGCTCTAAGCTATTCAGAGGTGGACATGCTGGTGTTTTGGATAATTGACCTGCAGCATAACCAAAGTGTGCTTGAGCTTCAGGATTTTGTGAGAAGAAAAAAAATTCATGTTTCCATCAATTACAGCAAGTCGTCCTAAAGCAGCAAAGCAGTCCTCGACCATCACACTACCACCACCATGTTTGACTGGAGGTATCATTGTCTCTTTATCAAATGCTGTATTAGCTGTACGCCAGATGGAACGGGACTCAAGCCTTCCAAAAAGTTAAACTTTTGTCTCTCCATTCCACAGAATAATATTCCCAAAAGTCTTGGGAATCATCAAGATGTTTTTTGGAAAATGTGAGATGAGCCGTTTTCGACAGCAGTTTTCGCCTTGGAACTCCATTTGTAGATAGTGTATACAAAATGCAGCTTTTAAATGATGACTATGAAGCTATCCAAAGCTACCTGGCCCTGTGTGAAAAATGCTTTTGTCCCGCCCTTGTTGAGCCATGACATAGTTTTCAAAAGCTGAGTTAACTTTCACAAGCTACACCCAGGTTTGTTTACTGCCAGACCTGTTGAAACAAGATGTTGTTTGCCATGATGTAGGCTGAAGTTCTCAAAAACAACACATCATGTCACAATCTAAAACACTCAAGAACAGATGAGAGAAAGTCATTAACATCTGTCAGTTTGGGAAGGGCAATAATGCAAGGTTTTATTTTCTAAGGGTTTAGGACTCCACTCCAGTGAGATAATGGCAGGGATAGCCATTAATACATTCAATTCAATTCAATTCAATTCAATTCAAATTCTTTATTGTCCCAAAAGGGAAATTAGTTTAGCAGCAGGATAAAAGTAAACAAAACATAATATAAAATGACAATAATAGTAATAGAAAATCCCAGGACGGTTATATGCCATGTAGGAGACAGGATGCAGTAGGGACAAAAGAAGCCTTGAGTCTTTTGGTCTTCCTCAGAGGTACTCTAAAACGAGTGGCATCAGCATGAGATTCAAAACACAGTTTATGGTCAAGTACCACACCTAGATATTTATAACTCTCAACAATCCCAATATCAGCAGTTCTAATGATAGTAGGGGATGAGCTATAAGAGGACTTCCTAAAATCAATAATCATGTCTTTAGTTTTTGACACATTTAGTGAAAGGAAGGACTCATCACACCAATCCACAAAATCATCTACAACCTGCCAATGGCCTGACTCGTCCCCCACCAGAGGACTGACGATCACTGTGTCATCAGCAAACTTCAGGATGTATCTGTTCGTGCTCGGGTTATATTTGTCTGATATAATTTGTGTGATGATCTGAAACATGTAAGTTTGATAAATATGTCAAAATAAATAAGTAAAAATTCAGAAAGGGGGCAAATACATTTTCACAGCACTGTAAGTACCAGTCCTTTTACCATTTACTGTCATCACATTGTTTATCCCTGCAGTTTCACCTTGACATACTCCTGGCCTTTAGTGCAGCGTACCAGCAGCTCATGGTCTGGCCCAAGCCCTTGACCATTAAACTTTCCCAGTAGGACCACCTGTGGAATAATCAGAAGGAGACATGTTTTTTAAAAAGCACTGTGAATCAACCTTGAGGCTAAAACCATGCAGCCCTGTGAAATCACCTTGAAAAGAATGAAAACCTTTCCACTTTGCATAGTTGATGTTTAACCTATTAGTTATCATTTAAATAACTTTGCTGCACTTTAGTAAAACATCTCTTACCTTGTAGTTGAAGAATTTAGTAATATGTGAGAAGAGTTCAAAGCAGAAGTCCAGCTCCACTGGTTCTGACAGGATGTGTGCTGCCATGCAACGGCCTGCATACCAACCCATCTGACGAGCTTGCGTCCATAAACGCATCTGTACACACAACACAAACACAGTGTTACATTCAAATATGCATGACAGTGCAAATATGACAGCTGCTCTCCACACTTTTCTAACACTGCGCGAAGTGTCTTTACGTAACATGGTGTCTGAAACATTACAGCCTACTTTTCTTTTTAGCAAAAAATCTTTATGTGTATGTATGCGATCATGTTTTACAGGATGACTACAGCCATAAAAAAGCAGAATTAAACATTTTATAAGATTAAACTAACAAAATAAAATACACCGTGACGGGAAAAAAGGAGAAAAAATTTTCCAAAGTAAAGTAATGAGTTTAAAAATACTGACAAATGCTCTTAATTTAAAAAATAAAATACAGATATATTTTTTTTCTTAAATAATCTCTCCTAATCTCATTTGTTTAAAGTTTGAAACACCTTCACCATGCAGTGCAGTTAGCTTTGTAAGCCTGTCCAAGCGTGCGCTTTCTCAAAGCATTTTTCATTAAACTTGTCGTTAAGTCAGCGAACTGAATTACTGCTGGCACGCTGGGTCTAAACTGACACCTTTCAGTGTCGATTAAAACCCACATCTATCACAGTTTCACAGAAAGAAATGGAAAAGTTTTGTTGTATTGTACAAACTACTGAGAATTCAAATGCACGGGGATATTGTATTTCATATCTATCTAATAGACTCCAGTTTGTTCATGTAAATGGAGAGTCCTCTTCACACACTGAGGTTAATTATGGAGTTCCACAGGGTTCAGTTCTGGGACGAATTCTGTTTACATTATACATGCTCCCCCTAGGCAGCTTCATTAGAAGACATAGCATACATTTTCACTGCTATGCAGATGACAGAGCATCTTTCTATCTATGAAGCCAGATAACACACACCAATGAGTTAAACTGCAGGAATGTCTTAAAGACATAAAGACCTGGATGGCCGCTAACTTTCAAACTGAGGTTATTGTACTCGGCCCTGAAAATCTTAGAAATATGGTGTCTAACCAGATTCTTACTCTGGATGGCATTACCTTGGCCTCCAGTAACACTGTGAGGAACCTTGGAGTCATTTTTCACCAGGACATGTCCTTCAACGCACATATTAAACAAACATGTAAGACTGCGTTCTTCCATTTGCGCAACATCTCTAAAGTTAGAAGTATCCTGTCTCAGAGTGACGCTGAAAAACTAGTTCATGTATTTATTACTTTGAGGCTGGACGACTGTAATTCATTATTATCAGGAAGTCGTAAAAACTCCCTGAAAAAACTTCAGTTAATCCAAAATGCTACAGCAAGAGTCCTGACAGGGACTAGAAAGAGAGAGCAGATGTCTCCTGTTTTGGCTTCCCTTCATTGGCTTCCTTTGAATTGAATTCAAAATCCTGCTCCTCACATACAAGGTCTTAAATAATCAGGTCCCATCTTATCTTAATGACCTTGTAGTACCATATCACCCTATTAGAGCACTTCGCTCT
>NW_005187415.1:420674-431716 GCF_000239375.1 Pundamilia nyererei
GCCAAAGTGCTTGCTCATAGGGGGTCATATGATTGTTGGGTTTTTCTCTGTATCTATGACGCGCCTTGAGGCGACTTTTTTTGTGATTTGGCGCTATATAAATAAAATTGAATTGAATTGAATATAAAGAAGCCTTGCAAACAGTCATATCTGGGACAAACTAATCTTGTTTCACTAAAATCTGTCCAATTGTCTAGAAGGAGTAGTAAGTGTTGTGAAAACTGTGCCTGTAAAATGACCCATAAGATCTCAATCTTGACCTTGAGCACAATTAAGATGATTAGCTGCTCATTGTGTCCAGAAGTAGCAATTCCTATGACTTGCGGATGGACAGATGGATGCTTTGCCATGGCATAAGCTAATACATCTAATTATCTAACTTTTAATTGTTTTCCACATATAGAAGTTGCTTAAAACAGAAACAGTTGCTTGGCATTATAATTTTGTTTTAAGTCAAAAATCAGGAAACACATGGTACGCTACTTTTTCTAATTTTTACACTGGATTACTTAAACGACATGAGCAGTACGTAATGTTTAAAGGACAAAAATGCTGCACTGTAGATTAACTGACTGCTTTTTTACCTGCTGCCACAGAGGGCTCTGCTCCCAGCATGCAGTGCACACGTCACCTGCAGCGTACACATCTGCCTCGGATGTCATCATGTGATCATCTACTTGTAGGCCGCCATCGTCTGCAACCACAAACTTTCACACAGAGAAATGATCAGCACCAGTAATAAAAAAACAAAACAAAGGAAGATGTAGTACATATAAGTAAATCAGAGTGGTTGCTGTAGACTTTACACTAACTTTGATGCAGTGGCACTTTGCTGGAAATCCAGCAGCTTTACACAGGCTGAAAAACCAGAGTAATGAAAAAGCTCACCTATGCTTTACTGACATCTAGAGGCATTAAAACCACATTTCCACTTACAAAAACAGATAAGCCGTACAAGTAGGTCTCATGCAATTTGCCTTGCAAAACACTGAACATTACATCGAAGTGAGCAGACACGAGAAGAGGTAGAGTGTGTACTATTAGTGAGAACACTTGGGAATCAAGAGGGAAAAGGCACTTTATGTGGGAACATGAGTATTTAATGTAACATAGCAGATACAGTCATGAAACTGTGTGCAGCTCAACAACTTTTGGTCAAATCTAACACGGTACTGGCCAGACGCATGGCCGTACGATGAATGACAAATGGCACGAACGCATTTAATAATAATGCAAAACAACAACGTTCCCAAAGCCTGAAAGCTCTGGCAGAGTCACTAGGAATTTCCACTTTGCATATGGATGAGTTTTCTTACCGTGTTGCCTTGGAGAAAGGGCTCAGTGTTTGGAACGACACCTGTGGCGCTGACAACAAAATCGCAGCCAAATGTCTGGGCATTAGTCAGCCGGACGTAAACTGGCCAGTCTCCTACTCAGACAAAGGGCAGAGTGTAAAAAAACAAACAAAAAAGTGAGCAAGAAGGAGCAGGGTCAGAGAAAAACACAGAGCAGTAAATTTAATCCTCACCACACTCAGTTCTTAGTGTTTGCTCTGGGGATTTATGAAGCTCCTCACAGGTGAAGATCTTTTCCACCTCACACTGGTACTCCACTGAAACTCTGTGGGACACCTGAGCAAATGCCAGCAGTGTGAGGGGATTCATCAGAACAGGAGGACAGTATGACAGGATAAACTGTGTGCTACACTCGGGCTTTTATAAACTACTAAATGTGTCTATGTGCAGTGAGCCATACAACACATTATTTGATATTTAATCCCTGCCAGTAAAGTAAGTGTGGATTTGTGACTGATGGTCAGACAAATTATTGTTGTGTTGCTAACCCAGGGACTCAGAGTCTAGTAATCCAAAAAGTCTGTATTTTGAAGATTTTTTAAAATTTTTTACATAAGCTACAACCATTAATTTCAGCCTTATGAGGCTAGTGTTATTGCAACCAGGTTGAAATGGTTAGTAAAACAATGTTAAAAAGAAGCAAAAAGCAACTTTAGAACCTAATACTGTTAAACTTTTAGATTGTCCGCTTGTTCAGCATTTCGTGTAGTTGTGAACGAGGTTAGCAGTAATTCTGTGCTGCCTCACCACCACAGCCTACGTTATTTTTGTGTGCCGAAGTGGAAATAACCACTTCCCCATTTCTCTCACTGCATTTTTGCCATGTCTGAAACAAACAACCTTACATCATCTGTTAGAGATTTTACTGTACAGTCGCAGTAAAAAGAAACCCTCTTTTAGGTTTAAGGTTCGACATATCAAGACAGATTAAAAATCATCTGAGCAGATCTTAGAATTTGTTAAATACGCGATCACATGAAACACAAAACTAGCGTGTGGAACACCACTGCTTACTGCTTCCGTATGACTTAAGAGGGTAAGCAGCAGTCAGGTGCTGCTGATCAAATGCAGATGATTAACTCATCATCAGCAAGTGTGAGCACCTTTCTAAAAGCAGGGGTTTTGGCAGTTTGTAGGTCTGGGCTTTTAGGTCTGTATTTACGCAATTTTGTGACCTGATATGTAAAATCTTAGATCTGACAGACGGTGTACTTTCTTTTGACTGTGACTGTATAATGAGGAGACGTGGCACTGAAACAAACCTGAATAGAAATTTATGGGAAGAGTTCTGTAACATCTCATAGTGGTTAGCACTGGGCCTATGTGTGTAGAATTTGCATGTTGTCTATGTGCCATTTGACTGTTGGAGGAGTCAAAAGATTTACATGATTGGTTAACTGATGATTTTAAACAGGCCACGACAGTCAAATAAAGCTTTTAGAATAAAGCACATTATGAATGCACAGTTAAAACTGAGTGGTCAGCATGACTGGAAAAGAAGTATAACCTGACATTAACTTAACTACTAAAATAAAAAATGTTTTTCCATTATAGCTGTTGAGTAGCAAGATAAGGTTCAAGAGGGATTTTGATACTATGAATCTGATAATGAACCAACAGAAGGTACCCGCAGCTATGCTATTAAGTTAATGGGCGTTAGGGTGTGAACCCATTTAGCTGCACTGTAAAATATAATAGGTATCTTAGAAAGGCGGAACAACACAGAGGAAGTGACATGCATTTAGATAAAGATCACAAAACTAATTTCCCAAATTAACTGTACTGTTTTTAAGTTAAAAACACATTCTAAAAATTCAACTACCACAGAAACAGAACATGTAAGACATTTTAGGACCTTGTTCAAACAGAACATTAGCCTTTTTTTTTACTCCCCACAGACTTCAACCACGCATACAGGATCTCACCTGCTCTGCTCCTCGAAGAGCTATTCCTTCATGCCAGTCAGGACCCAGGGCACTTCCAGAATCCGTAGGACCGTGACCGTACGCTTGTGAGCTTCTATCTGAGAGAAGACAAACATTTGCTTTATATACTTTTTTCTGTACTAAAGGAGAGAAGAGCAGAAGTGTAGAACAGGAAGGAAAAGAAAGAACCTGCTGTGAAGATGTGTGAGCCTCCGGGAGCTGCTTCCTCTGTAGTGAAGCGAGGCCTCTTACAGGGGGCAGCTGCCTGGGGTTTGTCGGCCTCAAGCGATGGGATGAGGAATTGTGCCGCTCCTGCGTCAAAGAATGTGTTTCCTATGGCCTTGTCCTTTACCGCCCAGATCACCTCACAGCCTTCCACCTCATACCTAAAGATCACAAAGTTCACAAGTACTCAGTAAAGCATGAATAACTGTGGGCTCAAATGGCATTCTGGCTACAGCAGACTTACACTAATTCCAAGGCAATTCCTCCATTCCCAACAATAACAATCCTCTTAGCTTTGGATAACCTCTTCTGAAACTCCTTTAAAAGAACAAAGAAAACTAGTGACTCATCTGTGTTTAAAGGTTATTAATAAAACACAATCATTTACAGACAGACTATGTGCAACTAATGCAGATGTAGAAAATACACAAACACCCTTTTTTTGTTCAGTGAAACCAATAAGATCTTACAGAACCTGTAATAGCTGAAATTCAAACACTGTTTAGTTGTACAGGAGCTCAAAGGGTTAGTAGACTGGTAATTAGTCGCTAATGCCACATCCAGTTAAGTAATATCACCTTAATGAAGACCAGAGAAGAGGGACTAAAATACAAGGACAAGCAGTAAAGCTGTTTTCTTTGGACAAACTGTTTGGTGTTACTATGAAAGTCTTATGAGGTTAGTTTCCTCAGGAATTTCAGACCCACATGCTACTAGCTACACAAACATCCAGAAGATTTGGCTTGTACCTGAGCACTATCTGTGTCCCGTATCCCCAGCACGTAAGGGTTGTCCTGGGTTAGCAGCTTGGGTCTGGCACCGCTGCAGATACACAGCTTCTTGTAACCAAAAACCCGGCCATCTGCAGTTTCCACACACTGACGAAGAGAGGAGCATTACAAGGGAAATGGTAATCAATTGTGAGCTTTAACTGTTTTATCTCACAACCTCAGTTTCTTGAAAAAAGGTGTGATTTAAACATAAAGGTCATCTTTTAATCCTCCTAGCCTTGTAAGCATTTAACACATTTGCCTAACACACAAAAGATCTTAATTTACGATCCAGGAGGAGACGCAAATCCCTGAGAAGGGGTTGCAATGTAAGAAAAAATCTCATCAAACCAAATCTCATCCTTAATCCTTCACCCCATGTTCTTTTTGTGTTGTGTTATGCAGGCCATAACACAGTTTTCTTTTCCAGCTGAAGATCTGCTACACTCACCTTTATTAAAGCTCTCAGCACCTCTCAAGTCAAATTAATTATTGATAATCCTAAAAGCTGACGTCTAAAATGAAGGCACAACCAGTACAGACTGACCTGCACGACAACCTTCACTTCACTTTGAGCTTTGATTTGGCTCATTATCTTTGATTACGAGACATGTCACTAAACTCGTAACGAAGTGCTTCAAGGAAAGCAGCACATTTTCATATCAGGCAAACTATAACAACATTGCGTAACATTTATATTTCAATTACCACATTTAAAAAATTGCTTGCATATTTGCAAGTTATGATATAAAACGCAGTCTCTTGACTGTTATGTTGATCATTTATTTTCATGAGACAGAGGACGCACCATCTCCTCTGTTTTCCTAAACGGAGGCACCGTTCATTATAGTGAAATTCACTATTGTACTGCAACAATAATCTCATTCTTGTTCCATGGAACCTGCCCACCATATGTCCACAAGGTGGCAATAGTACACAGTTAATAGTAAAGTGCTTGTTGCATGAAATCAGTTTGCACTCTACTATAATTACATTAAGTAAACAACATGTGTGGCCTTTGCTGTCACATATGCATCCTACATGCGGCCAAACCTTACATGTGACTTTGTGTGGAGTGATTTAACAGCAGAATGGATGATAGTAAGGTTGGGGAATTTTTCTTCCAGAACACTAGATGGTTGCTCCTCCACGTCAAACTCTTCCAGTGTCCTGGACACCTTTGAAAGGAGGACAATGGAAAATTACAGCATTAAAAGCCATTCAGAGAAGTGATAAGATAGCCTGTTGATAGTCAAACCCGAACAGTAAAATACAGTGTGTCCATGATGATCATATTATGTTTTTAAAGGCAGCTTGTATGTGAATCATAATGAATCATCATAATGAAATACTGATTATTTCTTTTTTTTAGTACGGTTGATGACTTAAAATACATGAGCGCATGCATTTGTAACGTGGGAGTTTGTGAGAACAAATCCATAACTCTGTCAGAGATGAAGCTCCCACTGAGCTACCGCCACCATCATCGTCATCAATGTCCCTCTGACCTGCTTGTAGTTGGTCACTGCCTTGATGTGGGGACCTGCAGTTATCAGAGCCACGTCAGCGGACGGAATCTGGGACGACAGCTGTCAATGTAGATTAACATGTACGTTAAGTAGCTACATGGCACACGCATTGTACTAGCAAAGCTTTTACATGCCATTCATCTCATTTCACCTGCTCCACACATGTCACGCCAGCGATGCCACCCCCCACGACCACGAACTGAAACGTTTTCTCTTTTTTATTTTCCATTCTTCTGAAATGATCAGCTAACAGAACCTAGCTAAAACCAGACCCTTAGTATTCTGAAGACGCCTAAATTTGTTTTAACAGTCAAAAGATTTACTCGGACACTTTCCGCCATAACGAGGAGACGTCTGCACACATTAGAAACGTGGAAGCCCAACTGTCTGTCGGGCTGAAATATCAAAAATACTTTAAAGTTATTCTCGAGGAAGCGAGGTTGATTTAGCACACATGAGACTGATGCTGCGTTTAAAAAGCCTCGGAAATTAGAAATTTTAAACTTAAAAAGACATCATTTACGACCTCCGCACGCTTAACATTTTACAAATATGAAACTGAATCCACTTGGAGTTAAGTGAGCAACTGTCTTAAAAGCCATTAGTGAAAATGTTCAGTGAAATATTATGAAATGAATGAACTTTGATTCTAATTTAACAGATTTAAAGGACTGTTAGACAGCTAAAATCGATATAGATAGAGAAAGTATGGTTAACTTTTAAGGTGCTATTTTGTTTGGATTTTACGTAAGGTGGAAGTCACAGTTAAGTAATCTTACCATATTTTGACATTTCTCTGGGTTGGAGAAGAGGAATTCCGATTTTTCGGGTGTTTACGAATGCAACACGGCCACAGTATTGTAACTTCCGTGTTTATGCGTAGCGACGGCAAGCGACAGGAAAACATATGAAACGCGTACATCTAGAATTTAGATATTTTTTTCTTTGCTTTATTTCATCGACGTGTGCTTGTGACATCTAATTCCTAAAGAGCCATGAATATTTTCCAGGAACGAACATATATGTTTGTGCCTAAACAAAGGTATGGTTGACTAAGAAGCAGGAAAGATTAAACATTTAATCATTTAAATTTTAGTCTTCTAATAACAGTGGGTTAGATTTAGAAATACCGTAGCCTTGTAGTCATTGTTTCTGCTTACTTCCTAAAGTTTTGTGTGCTATATACGAATTAGCTATGGATCACAAAATGTCTTGTACATACAGTAATGTGCAAACTTCTTGAGCCTGTCTTAATTTTGTTACTGTGTTACCCTACTTCCTTGTAATTTTTTTAGTGGTCTTGAGTAATAGTTCATCAGAAGTTTTTCTTTGGAAATTATTTTTTTTCACTCATAGCTGACCGTCTTCAGAAGATGTGTTTGTTTGTTAAGCACCACACCACAATGAATCATTCAAATGTAAAATAAAAAGGCACCTAACTCGAGGAATGAACCAGTGTTGTGTCTACACATAACAACAAAGAACTAGTTCGTATCAGCAGCACTGTTGCTATCAGCTAGTCTCAAAAACGTATTCCTTTTTTTTTTTTTTTTAGCTTTTAGACAGAAACGTGCATATCTCAGCATGGTGTCCTGAGATATGCTCTTAAAGGGAGGGGAAAGCTGGGCAAACGGAAGAAAAGAAAAGAAGTAGTGACAGGCCCAAAAAACTAGAGCAGATGTACTGTATTTTCATTTATGTTTGGACATGTTTCAATAAATGTTTCTAATTTTCTGTGCAACATGTAAAGAAATATGGGGTGCCTCAAAATTTTTGCTCAGTACTATTGGATACATTTTACTTCTCCGTTTAATTGTTAGTGTTTGCTTCCATATTTTTTACCTCTCTGTTTAATCTTTTTGTGTAAATAGAAAGACAGTCAAAGAAGCAATAACAAAATTAAAATCAACAACAATAAAGGGTATATTTCAGATTTCAGAACCAAGGACAGCACTGTTTGTTTTGTTCAGAAGAGATCTGTCCATAGTACTGAAACAGGGTGGAGGTCATTGTTTGGAGACAGACTGAGTTTTGTACCCTGTTTTTTGTGATTGCAAATAAATAATATATAATATAATGAAGATCTCTTATGCACCATGTATGTGTCCACCTAAGTCCCCATTTGAAGATACAAATTCTTGAAACATTCTTTAAGAAACTCAGAGAAAAGGCTCAAACAGTTCGGAACAACCAGCTTGTATTAATATTTTGGATTACATTCAGATATTATTAAGAGAAGTGTAGCTCGCCTGGTCTCTGGATAAAATGACCCTCTGTCTTATTGTTGTTCATCAATAATTCTTCTTCTTATTGTTATTATTATTAATAATATTTGCATCATTATTTCATTATATTACATATTAATGAAGCTTACATTCTTTCTGGTTATATTATGTACAGTCAGTCCTTTAGTTTTAATGGTTTATGTTTCAGGGCATAAGACAAATAATCTATTCCTTATTAGATCTTAAAAATGTGAAGACTACAACCTCAGATAAACTACAGAACATGACCTGTTAGACCATGCTATTATTTATTTAACACCAATTAAGCCAGAAGCTGCTCATTTAACTGCAAAAGCAGTTTGTGAAAAACCAATAATAACTCAGATTAATGGTTTCCTGTACGACAGGCTTATGAAGAATATCTTTTGAGTTTCTTCATAGGTTAGAATTTAGGCTTCAAGTTTTCCATTTATTTCACCTTTATTCCCTCAATCATGTTGCCATATTTTAGTCTCTGTGGTAGGTGTTTTTCTGTTTGTCATACATCCTGTTTTTTGGGGATTTTTTGGTAGCGCTTCTCTTGTATGCATTGGATTTTAGCTCCCTTGTCTTACTATGGCTGTTTAGTTTTAACTGTGTTTAGTTTTTAACTGTGTACTCTGGAGGTTCCCATATTACCTCACATGCCTACTTAAAGCATCAGTCTAGTCTAATTCTTTGTCTCGTTGAATTGCTGCCAACTGTTACTTCCTGGCAACTGAAAAGTAGTCAAATATCCAGCCAGAATAATGCCAGGAGTGTGTTGATGACTACCAAAGAATCTGGTTGAGGTGCAACTTGTTGCTCTTTTCTTTACTTGTGATATTCATATGTGTTATATTTGCTGTAATTTGTGAAGCTCTCTTGGCATATATATACATATATAATACATATATAATATATATATATAACAATAACACTTTCAGCATCAGAGAAATTAATCATTTTAGTCACTACAGAGACCCTTTATTACTGTAAAAGACATGTAAATCAATTTAGTAGCGAGAGGAGGTTAAAGTCCTTTGTTTTGAATTTTGGTGGCACAGCAACCTTCTTGTGTATATTGAAACACAACTGTACCTTTAATGCCACCGATCAATGTGGTCACCAGGCCATGAATCAGATCTAAAATTCCATCAAAACATTCATCAACCGTCATTACCGCAGTGATAAACAACCCCGCAGCAGATAGCAGTTGCAGTGCCATTTGTGGTTTTACATGAGGCAATCGACAGATCTTGACATGATCCCCATTCACCGTCAGAGTGTTTGGGGGATAATGGCTGCATTGTTTTTGGATTCATCAGCAAAAGCCGGCACTTGTTCTATTTTTGAAAAACCTTTTATGCAGGTGCTAACCGTGCATGGGAGTGTTGATGTCAGTGTCTGAGATGATTGGGTCGCTGCTAATCAAACAGAGGTTAATGCTGTGCGTCATACGTCGCCTCTTGATATTCATTACCCTGAATAACCTCTGCAGAAAGGCAACACATGACTATATGGGAATACAGTATTTGTGGCAATTACTAGACTTTTACTTAGCTTAGAATGGGGAACTTTACCTATTCATGTATCTTCACATCTGCATGAGAGAAAGGCACCAGAGCAGGAGTTTTAAAAAAGAAGTGAGGAGATTTATTTACAGATTACGTGAAAGCTATCTATCTATCTATCTATCTATCTATCTATCTATCTATCTATCTATCTATCTATCTATCTATCTATCTATCTATCTATCTATCTATCTTTAATGTCACATCATTCTTTAGTTAATTCCCTCAGCAGGTGGGAAATTATAAAGGAGAAAGTGAAGAAAGCAGAACCGGCCTAATGAAGAGGGCCATGATGATGATGATGATGATGATGAAGAGCTGTGAATCTGATTACACTGTAGCATAAATCAAATTAGTCACCTGAAGTATATACTGTGCAATATTACATACTGAAGGTTACATACTGAAGTAAGGTACAATATAAAAACTATAAACCTGCACTCACTGGTCACTTTCTCTGCTACACCTGTTCAGCTGTTCCTTAACACAAATATCTAATCAGTAAATCACATGGCAACAACTGAGTCTACTCCTGAAGTTCAAACCGAGCATCAGAATAAATATGACAGTGACTGTGAGAGTGGCATGGTTGTTGGGACGGGAGAGGCTGGTCTGAGTATTTCAGAAACTGCTGATCTTTGGGATGGTCCCAAACAACCATCTCTAGGATTTTTGTAGAGAAGGGTCTGAAAAACAGAAAACATCCAGTTCTCTGGGTGAAAATGAAGATATTGGCCAAACTGCCTCGAGCTGATAGGAAGGGAACAGTAACTCAAATAACCACTTGTTATAACCAAGGTATGCAGTAGAATATCTATGTATGCACAGCACATCAAGTCACAAAGTAGATGGGCTACAGCAGCAGAAAACCACATCGGGTACTATTTCTGTCACAGCTGAGACTGGAATTCCCACAGGATCACAAAAATTGGAAAACTGGAATAAACTTGCCTGGTCTAATGAGTCTCAATTATTTGCTGTGACATTAGCTGTAAGCAACATCAAACTATGGATCCATCCTTCCCCGTATCAGTGTGGCTGGTGTTGTTGTAATGGTGTAGCAAGCTTTGGGACACTTAGTACCAACTGAGCATTTATACACCACAGTCTGACTATTGTTGCTGGTCATGTCCGTCCCTGTATGACCACAGTGTACCATCTTCTGATTGCTGTTTTCAGCATCATGTCACAAATCATCTCAAACTTGACAATGAGTTCCCTGTACTTAAACAGTATAGTGAAAAGGTGTAGTCACATCATGGACGTGCAACTAACAAATCTACAGGAACTGTGTGACACTGTCATGTCGATATGGGCCTGAAACTCGAAGGAATGTTTCCAGAAACTCATTGAATCTCTTCCATGAAGAATTAAGAGTGTCCTGAAAAAAAAAGTGGCTTTAACGAAGGACTAAGAAGGTG
>NW_005187415.1:431876-444801 GCF_000239375.1 Pundamilia nyererei
AATGTTTCCAGAAACTCATTGAATCTCTTCCATGAAGAATTAAGAGTGTCCTGAAAAAAAAAGTGGCTTTAACGAAGGACTAAGAAGGTGTAGATAATACGGTGGCCGATGAGTTCATGGCACGCCACTTAAGGTACTTTTTGGATGCTTTGGGGTGCATCGTCTTCATGGCATTGATGTGCAAAGTTGGTTTGATATGGACTCAAATAACAGGCACTAAAAATGACTTGAAGAAAATGGTACCTCATAAGCTTCTGCATTTCATAATACCAGGAAGTCAGACTAATTATTTAGTGTTAAAAGTCCCTCAGAAGTTCCTACCGCTTCCCCTGTTTTGTGTGTCTTGAGCATTTGCTTGCGTCAGCAACATATACGACTTTTTTGTTTTACAGAAATGAAAGTGGTGTTTATCTTGTCTAGCAAGAAAGTGAACAAGTGTTATTCTCAAAATGCTGAACCATCGTTTGCTTGTGATGAGAGTGAAAGATGAGATTGAATTTGGGGCTGAATCATCAGCATTTCCTCTAAGTTTCTTTGGCTGCTGTGTTCCTCATGAAAGCTTGACGTTATGGCAAACGTGAGTTGTTTATTTCTTGGTGTTATGGAGCTGGGTGAATTAATGAGCTGCGTGAAATAGGATGGCTACTTCATTTTTAAGTTTATTCCAGTGGCAATGCAACTTTCAGAGTTTGCTCATAATCAATGTGAAATAATTTTATTTGATTAATGGACATCTCCTGAAAGAAAACGTTTTCTGTACTCATCAGATGGATGCTAACAGCTCACAGCTCCTGCGTGCAGCTCTAATACAATAATGTGGCTTAAAATGCATAAAGGTTTTAAAAAATATAAATATATATATATATTTTTTTTACAATTTTATTATCAAAACAACAAATAACATTTATTTTATATTGCTTTACATGTTTTTCCTTTATTTTATTTCCCATGAATTACTTTAACATTTGGTTGTTTTTTATTATTATTATTCCCATCATGCCATTGTGCAACAACATATGAAGCCACAACACACAAAAAGGCAGAAAAAAATATACAGTGATGTTTTAAATCAAAGGCACTGTTTCTTAAGTTAAGAAAGTAATCAAGAAAAGTCTGTGATCATTGCCATCATTGCCATCATTATATATATGTCATTCTCACAATCATTGTTACATGATTGGTTATATCATCAGAGCTGTGAGGATTGCTGCAAATGCTGTGGAGTTTCCTCAGTTGGCACTAGAGATTCACGTAGCCTGAAGGCTCCAGTAGGTCTCTCTTGCCGTAGGTGGCAGATCCCACATTGGTTGGTGCGTACACAGTACCAATAGTGTTACTGGAACGGACCAGGAAGTCTGCTAGCCTCTGGGTGACGCAGGTGGCTGTGTTGCACTTTCTCTTCTCTATATGGTGACTAAGAAAAGCACAGATATTAAGAAACACCTCAAAAATACTCGTAGATTTCAACTTTTTTTAAATGAAATCAAGCAATAATGCTGCTACCTGTTCATAGCTGTGAGCCCCCTTCGTGGCCGTGTACCCACGAGGCTGAGAAATGGGTTGGAGATTAGCCCGGGAAGCAACCAGGCTTCGCTATCTGGGAGATCGCTTTCTTGCTCGCTGGATGAGCTGGGACTGAAGTACCTGAATCACAGAGGACAAAGGGCTAAACCATTTGACATTGATGATAGGCTCTTGAAGATATCCACAACTCCCGAGAACAAGGAGAGAAAGTGGCCACTTAGCTCCAGCCCCACTTCTCCCTGCACAGTGAAACACTTTCCCCACAAATGAGCACAGTTGGTTTCCATCTTTGATTATCAACATTTGAGCCAAATGAAAGCCAAAGTTCTCCTGCACCTCGGCTCTCTGCTTTGAATGTGTTGGCTTACCTATAGCTTGGGGCAGCGGTGATGCAGTGCAGCAGCACAAGCAGCATGAGAAGAAGCACAGGCACCCTGAGGTGATACATGCTGTAAGCGTGATTACCTGCAAACACAACAGGAGTTACATTTGTTTATTGTGCTTCAGGGAAAACCAGTGAGACGTGTGATAGTTTTGTCTGATTCCCAACAAATTAGGTACATCATCAAAATAGATGTCAGGGTCTAACATAAGTGTTAAGCTATGTTAAATTATATTTGAAAAAAATGCAATAAAGTTATAGTTAGATTGCCAAAAATGCATTTTTAAAAAAAAATCTTTGAAATAGTTTTAAAAGCAATTAAATCCATGGTATCGACTCATCTGATACTGGGATTTTTCCACCATAAAATGGAGCAAGCAGACATTTTCAAGCAGGAGCAGTCTGAAAAACAAAGCTTGTTGTTCCTGGAAATGCTGACATTATTTCAACTTCAGCAACATGCAGCACAATAATTAGAATACAGTTGCTTTTAAATGCAAATCTGAAGGAACACTTGAGCTGACTTTGCAAAAACAATATGGGATGGATTCATTTAGAATTTTACTTCAACTAGGACAGTACATTTGCCAGTACTGGTTTCTTAAAGGTAATTTAATGGCACCAGCTTTAAATGTTGAACATGCGCGCATCATTTTATTCACATTGGATATATTTTAAATATATAAACATGTCCTGACCATGTGCATTTTTAGTATAGGGTGCAATATTTTCAGGATTTGATTTTGAAGTAAAAGTAATTAAGAATGTATTATTTTGTAATATATATCCAAATTAGCTGAGTAGCTTAAATGTTAGATTATAATGACATCATTTTATAACATTTCATTACTAATTAATCAGCTGCATATGTGTTCAAATGATGACAAAGTCTTTTATTGTGTTAGTCGTATGAAAATAGTAGCAGCAATCTCACTGTTACATCTGTTTACAGAACAACATAATATTTTTTTTAAATAAATAGTTGTTTTTTTTTCGTTTTTGTACATTTCAGTCTTAGTTATATTTCCACAGAATCATCTAACTTAATGTAGATTTCATCTACACATTTCCCTGTGCTCTATGTGAATTTCCATCTTTTACTTAATCTTCTAACCTCTCTTTTACTTACTTAAAAAATATGCAAGAAATAGACTTACTAAAATATTCCCTTTTTAATTTTTTAAAGAAAAATGTTACTATATACAAACTGAGATAAATGTCAGTTTCTTCTAGCACCTCATTAACAACTATAAATAAAACCTGTGGGGGAAAAAGACATCCAAGCCATAGGAAAGACAAAATACTCACTTTCTGTAGTCTTGGCTAGATCCCAGTCTGCTACTGGAGCTCTCCAAGGTTTGTCAGACTGTCACACAAGCCGACTGCAACAGTTATAGGCTCTCTGCTCAAACCACTTGTGACATCAGCTCTCTCCAAATATAGCCTTGCATTTTCATCTACAAAAGGGTGGGGTAGGGAATAAAGCGGGTCTTATACATGTCATATAACACTCGGTTCTACCGTAATGTACACTCTTTAATATTCACATGAGCAGAATAAAAAAAAAAAGAACGAAAGATAATCGCAGTACACAGACACAAACACACGCACGTCTGCATACGTCACCATCCTCATCATCACAGTCGTCACTATTGTCATCAGCTGCCGTGATGGGACTGACCCGCCACAAACCCACACCAGGGAGAAGAACACTGTCAGGCTGTCTTCCTATTTACCTTGAGACATGTAGTGAACTTTTACTGTAGGTCACCAAACTCTGGCCTTAGCGCCTTCCTCTGGGCTTCAACGACGATGAATAAAACATGTGAAGATGAATTATCATCAATAATAAATGGTGCCTCATTATTTTGATGGGACATGTCACAAGCAACACAGTATTAATTAATGAATTGATGGTAAAATTTGAGACACTTTAGAACCGCACGACCCAGCAGTGTGACAAGTTGAAAACTAGACTAGTAGTTGCATCTTCTTATTTAGTTTCCTAAAGACTGTATAAGCAAATATTAAGTTGTTTTCTTTTAAGTAAACAATATGCATCGCTTGGAATCCAAGAGGTGATTGATCGAGGTTTTATTTACTGAGATAAAAACCCAACAAGAGAGATTGCTCTCTGACTTGTGCGCTTAATCACCACATCTAAACAGAAAACGTGTCCTTAACAACCACAAGACTTTTAGAACAATGTCCTTTGGGCAAATGAGACCAAAGTGGAGCTGTTTGGCCGTACTACACAGCACTGTGTTCACAGCATATCAGCACAAACACCTCATACCGGCTGTCAAGCATGGCGGTGGAGGGGTGATGATTTGGACTTGTTTTACAGCCACGTTACCTGGGCACCTTGCAGTGACTCACAGAGTCACTGAACGTGTTACAATGGTCCAGTCAAAGTCCAGACCTCAACCTGGCTGAAATGCTGAGAGAGCTGTGCATAAATCAATGCCTGCAAAAATCAATGAACGGAAGCAAGATTGTACAGAAGAGTGAGCCAAAATTCCTCCACAGGAATGTGAGAGACTGATAAAGTCACACAGATAATGATTACTTCAAGTTATTGCTGCTAAAGGTGGTTCTAAAAGCTACTGAACGATAAGGTGCACTTAGACAGGTAGTGTGAAAAAATTCCTATCTACAATCAGGGAATATCAGCCTCCCTTTGAACTGATAATCATGTTATTAAGTAATGTGTAATGTAATATGTATTATAAATCTGTATATATAGTATGTTTTAAAACACACATTTATATAAATCTACAGAAAATAAGCAGCAAATACAAATAGACAATTCTGATGAGCTGTGGTTTTCACAGAAAGATATCTCATAAAAATGTATTCATAAAACACTGCAAGAAAAAAAAAGACCATCAGTTTCACAACAACACAGTGCATGACTCTTAATGTCATAGTTATTGTTACTGGTGAGCCAAAGAGAGCATCCTACTATCTCACTGGGGAGATGCCAGCACAGGCAGCAGGCTGCTGGTAAGTGCTAGTGGTTTTCACCGCAGATTGAGCTAACAGACATATAGTGCACTCTTAATGGACGTATAACACCCCCAAACCCACTGCGGTCTGATGAACACCTCCCCGAGTTTCCTGTAAGCTTCAAAAAAAAAAAAAAAAGGTAACTGCAGAGACAGTGACAGGATATTTTTCTGATTCCTCTGCAGCTACATGGGTTTTTATTATTTCTTTGCACAATATCAGCTCAAAGTTTCAAAGTTGTGACTGATTTATTTACATTAATGCATAATCACGTGAGAGTCCGAAAACAATTACTTGATTTAGCTATAAACCAGAGATTTTGTGCCTCAGGACTTTTGGTAATTTACAACTTTTTGAGGAAGAAGAGAGAAAAGAAATTTTCTTTTTTTTAATGGAAGTCCTGGAAAACATTGAGTCAAGTCATGTCACCATGTGGTGCCTTGGATTGATTTCGTACTTGCGAGAAGTCCAACCTTACAGTTTGATTTAGCACAAAAACAAAGCTCACACAAAACCAAGTGAACCTTCACAAGCTTCATCAAATCCTGTTTAATCCAGTTTTTCTCCCTTTCTGCTTGTAAGCATCAATAAATATGGTCAGCATGGTTCATTAGTATTCTTGTAGCACTGAATCTAAGTGGGATGAAACCTCACTGGAGAATCATTCGGACGTAAGCAAGGAGTGCCAGCAGCGCAGTGCTATGACTTGTTTGCACTGAGAGCATCGACGCCTGGAAATGTTTCCATGTTTGTAGTTAACTACTGTCACATGGGCAGTTTGGCACGATGCATTACCTGATTGGTGTGGGAAAACTCTTTGGTCACATGATTTCATCACTTTTGTTTATTCGAGGGAGGAGCACTCACACACGACACCTGTGTGTGTCGACTCTCTGGCCCGTGATGCATCCACAGATAAAAATAAACACTTGACGTCACCAACATCTACCTCTACATGGAAACCAAATAGCATGTTTTTTGAATTAATTGCATTAATGACATTTTAGTCAGGAAGGTGTTTTGTTTTGTTGCTTTGTGAATGCATTTTTACCTTCCTACTAAATATCTCTTGTACATCAAGCAGTCTTATGCATAAAGCTACGATTCTGGTGTTTTCTTTCTTCTTGGACAGCGTGCATAAGTGCAGAGAAACCCTCATATTTCAGTGGTATTTGTAAAAATATCTCTGCTAATGAGAAGAAACATACTTTAAGACATACTTCTGTGCGCAAAACAAGTCCTCAATTTTGCCTAAACTTAAATCTGATTAGGAATTGTTGTTCAAAAGACCAAATGTGACATGAAAGATTCAAGCTTAGGGACAAAACCTACTGAGGATCTGCACCTAAAAATACTTTTATTTTCTCCTGCTGCCCAGAGCTTAACAGCATAGGCTGGTTGTACATTTCACACAACTCTTAACACAGCAACTCTCTCTCACACCTGTCTGGAGTGTTTTTTCTTTTCAACCTTTTCCCACCTGACGCAAAATCAAGCACACAGATTTTTACACTGGTCAAAACAGCTGGTGAAAACAAAGACACATTTAGCAGCTACATTTGTGATCTAGTCTTTTGTACTTCACCTTGATGTTTGAGCCTCACCGTACAGTCTACAAATACCCCCCCATCCCCTAAAACGTATCAATATTCCTGATCTTGTTTGGAATGTTTTTCATCTCATCATGTTTTCAGTTGATAAAAGATCTTGACTGCAGGCATTCCAGTTTAGCATCCAGACCCTTCTACTATGAAGCCATGCTACTGAAACAAATGCAGTATACAATTTCGAATTGGCCTTAGGGTTAAAAATATATTCCTCTAAAACGTTTTCAACATTCATGACACATTTCCACATATTCCTCCTGAATGACAAGTCTGCTTTTCAGTCTGAAGTATTTGGGCTCCATGTTTTCCAAAAAGTATTTCAAGGGTCGGTCTGTCTCAGCACAGAACAGTTTTCCATTTTGCCTCGGTCCATTTTATATGAGCCTTGATCCACAGACAACAGCAATGTTTCTGGATCATGTTCACTTATGGCTTCTTTTTTGCATGACAGGGCTGCATTTCTGGATGGCACGGTCAGTGATCATGCCTGTTTTTAATGCAGTGCCACTTGAAGATCACAGGCACCTGATATGTTTTTTCAGGCTTGTCCTAAAGTCCTCACAATTTCATGTTGAGAAAAATTATTCTGAAATTGCTGCACAATCTGGAGATACTCTTTTTTTGTCTTTTGGTTACTGCATAGTGATAAACCTCTGACCTTTTTTACTTTTGAGAAACTTTGCCTCTCTTACCTGCTTTTATTACAATACAGAATCATGTTACTGAGCTGTTGTCAGGTAAACTAACCCTTTTGGAGACGTGTTGTTGCCACCAAATTCAAAATGACCTAGCATTTTTGTGGTTTATGGAATTTGCAAATCATTGCATTTTGTTTTGATTTCCATTTTAAAATGTCCTAACCTTTTGGAACTGGGATTGTATATAGAAGATGACTTTATATTATCTATAAAAAAGGGAAAGGGAACTGTGGTTCCCTGTGGTTTTTCCCATTTTTCAGGCAAATACTTGCTACTTACCAGCCCAGCTGTAAAAAAAAAAACCTTGAAAGATCGTGTCACAAACCAGAAATGGAGATGGACTGCCTTCAAAGTAAACATTGTGCCTCGGAGCTTTTACTTTGAAGGCAAACTTTCTGAATGTGTTGCTGCCATGCCCAGACGTTTCACAATTTTATTGCATCTCTATGACTGCATTTATAGACAAATGCATTCCATTCAAAGTCTGTACTGTGTATACATGAGATCTGCTTAATGAATGCAAAAATAATTCTAGTCATTCAAACATCCATTTATTTACACAAAAAAACTTTTTTTTCAAGAAGTTGAAGTAATCTATAAAATTTTTCATTCTGGGACCTTGCAAAGCGGTCATGTGATCACATACATGCATCAGCACAACTTCATTTTTGTTCCAGAGACTGTTTCTACAAATGTGGAAATGGGACCACTGGTAGCGCTCTTTCTTCACAGGATTAAGCGTGATATAACCAGTGTTGGGTAACATTACTTTTAAAAATAGCATGTAAATTTAAAAGATTACTGGATATAAAAAGTAATCAGTTACATTAAAGCAATACCTAAAAAAATAAAAACAAAAAATAAAACCCCTTTTGCATACAGCATGCTGGTTATACGTCCAGAGGGCTTGTAGTCTACTCTACTGACTTTACTTCATTGATTAGCATGTTGACAGCATCATCTTCATTTCCACAGAACCAGCATCGAGCTTGTTAATTTCCCTCGTAGAGCAAGCTTTAGCTGAAGTTTTGGAGAAGCAGAGTGTGGTGGAGCACGACTGCGGGGAGGCGGACACACCTGAGTTGCATTGGGTCATCAAGCCTCCCTGGCATATGAGAGTGAACTGGCTCCTGAATGGTGTTGTTGTTGGTGTATGGGCGGCTGAGAGCTGAGAAGATGCAACCGCGAGAGTGTTTGAACAACAACCGAGAAAGTGTGTGTTAATGAATGTTATAATGTGGTCCATCATTCATGCCACATACAGTCATCAGTCTCAACTGGCCTTACCACTTACTTTGACTGCAGATTACTTCAAAACATGAAGCACAGCTCCTTAGCAGCTGACAGACAATAAATATAACTGTGGTACACAGTAACTCAAATTCTTCTGCAATGTAAATGTTGTCATATGCACAATCATGCTGGCTGAGCTCTACAACTGGATACATTCCAGTATGTAGCTGGATGCTAATGAGTTGAAAGGAGCCAAAAAATATTGTGAAACAACAGGAAATATTTAATTAGGTACTTTTAAATATTTAAAAAGTACCTAATTGAGTTTGTGAACTGAAAAACACCCCCCCCCCAAATTTTTATCTAAGGATTTGTTACTTTGTTACATTTAACACCCAACACTGATTATAATAGTTGCATCCTGCAAAAAAAGGATGGAAAATACTATTAGCATTAACAACATTGTCCTGAAAGTAGTCCCTCTTAACTCATTCACTGCCATTGACGTCTATAGCCGTCAATGGCAGTGAATGAGTCAATGGGTTTAACTCATTCACTGCCAATGGCTGGCAGTGAATGAGTTAACAGGAAAATTACATTTTGACCAAACTTTGGGACTTGTTCCATCCATTCCAGTTTGATTTTGTGTTGGAGACCACTCTGCTAAACACAGTCTTTATGTGGTCCATCAGTTTAGTTGCTGCCTCTCTTTCTCCAATTTGCTCTTGTCATCAATGTGATCGTCCTGCTTCTCTATTACTTTGTGTCCGATGGATTCTTTACGGACTATCTCTGTGTTTGTGCCATCAGAAGACAGAGGAATAACTTCAGCGCAGGTATCTGTCATGTATTTAGCCTCCTGTGCATTACTTGTAGAGATTACTCCATCATTATGAGGGGGCAGTTCTACTGTGTGGACCTCTCCTCCTTCCTCCAAATCTGTAGCAATCTTTACCCAAATTTTTGTAGCACTGGGTAAGTTGGGAGTTTCAGGACTGGCTCTAATCTCCTCAGTGAGGTTTAATGGCGTCTTTAGTTCAAAATCCTTTGATGCTTTTTGCTCCTGCTTGTCTGTGTCCTTCTCTGGCTTTCGGAACTGGCGTCTGAGAAGGATGATGACAGCAATGAGGAAAAAATAAGAGGAGCCACTGATACAAGTGATCAAACCCAGGAAAATGATCCTAAAAGTAGAGAACAGAATTGGATTGAGGCAAATCAGCAAAGGTCTTCACAACAATTATAATGCTAGTCAATAATTTTTGGCAAATTTGTTTAAATAGTGTAAACTGGAATTTCTCCGTGTGGTACCTGTACATATCAGAGTTGTAAATACGGCATGCCCCCCTACCGCCACAACTCTTCATAGACCATTTAAGGCAAGTTGAATCAATCAAAGCGCCGAAATACACCGGTGCAGGAATTCCACCTACAGACAGCATTGGCAATGGGGACAAAACTTTTATCCAGAGAAAATAAACCTTTTGGGATTCAAGCAGAGTGACATATATTTATGCTTTACGTCAAAGTGAAAGTACTGAAGCTTACCAAGAGTCCTAGTTACCAAGGTCTGAATACCCAGAGCAAGGGATTTGAGCTCGGGTGTGATGCATCTGCAAGTACAAAACAAAACAAATCAAGAAAATAAGGAGTACATTATAAAAAATAAACTGGCGACAGTAGGCTGACAGGTCTCAATAGCAGCAATGGATAGACGTGAAGTGATACACAGGATGCAGGAACAGACTTTGGCTCGGCTAAATTTTAGTGGAATTATTGGGGAACTATCTTGCAGTTTTTGCTTAATACTGTTATTTAATGCTGGACATTAGTTCTTTAAAAGGTGAAACTATTCCTTTAAACCCTTTTCAGGTGATAGGACTATAAATACCTTGGAGTTCACATTGACAATAAACTGGACTGGGCTAAAAACACCACAGCACTTTACAGGAAGGGCCAGAGTCGTCTCTATTTTTTGAGGCGACTGAGGTCCTTCAACATCTGCCAGAAAATGCTGAGGATTTTCTATGAGTCTGTTGTGGCCAGTGCGATCCTCTATGCTGTTGCATGCTGGGGGAGCAGGCTGAGGGTCGCAGATGCCAACAGACTTAATAAACTAATCCGTAAGGCCAGTAATGTTGTGGGGATGGAGCTTGACACCCTCAAGGTGGTGTCGGAGAGGCGGATGCTGTCCAAGATAAAGACTATGTTGGATAACACCTCCCACCCACTCCATGACATGCTGGTCAGTCACAGGAGCTCGTTCAGTGAGAGACTGAGATTACCAAAAAGCACCACTGAACGACACAGGAAGTCTTTCCTGCCTGTGGCCATCTCCCTGTACAACGCATCCACTTAACACACTGTTTGCTGCTACAACTACACATGTTTCTTTTCCAACTATTTATTTATGAGTGAAGTATGTATGTGTATATATGTATATATTGTACTATTCTTAGTTAGTGTATTGTCTGTCTTGTCTTAATGTTGGTTTAAAATGGAGCACTGTAACAAAAAATAATTTCCCCCAGGGATTAATAAAGTATTCTGATTCTGATTCTGATTCTGATTACCTACGTACGTTCTTTCATTGCATGTGTCACCACCACACTTTTAGAAATGTGTAGAAAAAAAAAACTTGTCAAAAAGTAACTTTGTTTATGCTTCCCTTGAGTCAGGGTCACAGCAGCCAATACTTGATTGCATCAAAACAGCAAAGTTTTCTCCTCTCACTGGAATTATCTTGTCTCTGCCTTTCTCTCTGTCCGCCTTTCCATTTTGTTTCTTCTTGCTCTGTGTGTTTTTCTCTTAGTGCCTCCCTCCTGCTCCTTAGCAGCCAGTGGATTGATGTGCCTCCATGTCAAATGATCAATCACCCCGAGTAGTTTATCTAACCAGGTATTTTATCCAGTCTTTGCATGATCATTCTATCATCTTTTGTGGCAGAAGACAATGTGTCAAAGGTTTAAACCTTCCTGTCTTTGTGCCTCCCAGGTTTTTAACCTCACCAGCCCTCCGCATGCCTGCTTAGTCTCTATTTGGCCCCCATACTTCCAAGTTCCTGCCAATCTATCTATACTCTCTCCACCTCACTTAGCCACGTTACGTTATAACTATTTTGAGTCCTTCCATTTCACTGTCTACCACTACTTTAGGCTGCTCATAGACGTGATAGCAACACTAAGTTTTTACAGACCGTATAATGACCATGTAGCCAGGTGTGGCTCCCAGAGCATTGATAAAGGAGCTGAGAACAGATATGGCCATATAGGAAGTGAAGCTTCGGCTGCAGTCCTTGGCATGAGGGCACTGGCCCAGTCTCACTGATGTACTGCTGCCTGCTGGAAAGGAGGTGGACACACAGGTGCAGTTGTGAAAGACCTGGGAAAGGGAGAATATTTACATTTATATATATTTTTATGTCTTTTACATCCAGGCATTTTGGAACTG
Organism: Pundamilia nyererei; assembly: GCF_000239375.1. NCBI lineage: Eukaryota > Metazoa > Chordata > Actinopteri > Cichliformes > Cichlidae > Pundamilia > Pundamilia nyererei. The sequence goes on from NW_005187415.1 coordinate 443,777, forward strand.
GATTGTAAAATTATTTCATTTTGCATTCTCTACCCAGGAAAAGTAAGCATTGTTAATCAAACACGTTAAAAGTCCGTAAAATTACACTTTTTAAAGTTTAAAGCAACTGAGATGTGAGTTTCCTGAAGAGACAAGGGACAAAACTGCTCTCCACGTAACATCTGACACTTCACCCAGAGGATTTTATAGGCGAAGAAAAGGTAGGGGATATTTACAAGAGCATAAGAAGAAAAGCACATAACAGCTAATCAATAACACTTACAACAATAGGAAAATACACTGAGAGTACACACTGAAAAATGCTTTAGTAGCAACAGTGTAACATCATGCCTCCTGGCTAACATCATCTTCCTCAACAGCAACTAGTAGAAACATTGAAGAACAACAATAGTGATGATTTTGTACTGGGTTATATCTTTGCAACACAAATAATCTAATCTGTAAGTATTATATATAAGTACTATATGTGATCATGTTTCAGAGAATGCTGCGAAACCTCTGCTAACTTCTCGGAGTAATACTTGAAATTTTGTGAAAACAAAACTGAATATTGAAATGTACTGCTACGCTCAAGCTATATCACAAACACTGACATATGTGCTTTCTATTCATTTATTATACAAAATAACACTATATACTGTATGTGTCTGATCAAATTAATACATTTTGGGGTTAATTAAAAGTTGACCCTTTTTTAGTGTTAATTGATAAGTGTAAAATAATTAGATGGTAATGAGTGAGCTTTTAAAAGAGAGTGAGTTTTTAGTTTTTAAAATAGTTTTAAAAGTGGAGGATTTTTATTATTCTGACTGCTTATCATAGTTACATGGATGGTATTCATTAGACCACCTGTCACAAAAAACAAGAAAACACAAGTATTTTAGAAATCTGTAAATATTATATTGCCGGTTCGAGCCCCGGCTCCGACAGTCTCGGTCGTTGTGTCCTTGGGCAAGACACTTCACCCGTTGCTGAATGGTGGCGCCAGTGTCCGGCAGCCTCGCCTCTGCCAGTGCGCCCCAGGG
>NW_005187415.1:445886-447560 GCF_000239375.1 Pundamilia nyererei
ACACTCAGCTTATACCTCTTCATCAGCAGCCCTCCGAGGAAGATCCCTATTGCCACTGCTGGCAGGTTCAGGACACCTGAAGGAAACACAGGGGAATATTGCTTGTTAATTTCATACATCATATCACATATACATACTTTATACCAAGCACATTTTCCTTAATGACTATTAATAATTTGTTTGTTAGATGTTAAATATTTGAGTGCATTTTGATCATTTAAACCTTATCTAAAAGTACACACCGCTTATTCACAGAAGGTGAACGTGTGCCAATGCGTGCCTTCTGTTTACACACAATGAAACATTGACATTTGGTGATGTATTCTAAAACCAAGGACCTTCCTGGAAGTCACTGCAGAATCACACCAATGAGTATTTACTGTAATAACTTTGTTTGATATATATTTAACATTTAAGTGAAGTCTTTTTTTCCTGTTTTCTTGTTGTTCTTGTACAATACTACGGAAAAATCTTGAGCATTTCTTCCGAATTTCTTTGAATTTCCAAAGAGACTTTTTTGTAATTATTTTAGATTGGTCTTGAGCAATCGTTCTCCAGGCTTTCTGAAGGTCTGTCATAGTTTGTTTTGGATAGTGATTGCTTTTTCAGAGAATTGTTTTAGACACCAATCTGTGAATTATTCAAGCATACTGAAGGCACCTAACTTAAGGGATGAATCAGTATTAGGTACAAGCAGCTGGTTGCAAAGTCAAATAATTTGCTCACATTTCTTTAGCTGAATCTATGAAAGATTCAAAAGATGACATAGTTTGACAGACATTTTTGGCACAAACAAAGTGATTCCCAGAGAGCTGTTTGCCAAAAGCCTGGCATGGTGTGTAATGTGTCCTCAAACCATTCATGGAAAGTGGACAAGTGGAGGACGGAAGAAGAAGTGTCAGACCTAATAAAGTTGCTATAGCACCAATCTCCTTCAAAGGTGGGACACCTAGCTCAACAGAAGGAATGTCATCATCACAAACATCAGAACCCGTCAGGATTTTTTGAAATCAACTAATCGTTTTAAAATAGTACTCTTAATTTCCTTTTTCGCACTATTTTTCTTTACTGGAATATCAAAGTGTGCCGCAATACTCAACGAGTCATCTATACAACATAACTCAAACTTCTCAGAATTCGAAGCACAAATGAAATCTTGTAAATCAAAATCCATACTTAAATACAAGGCAGTAACATAGTACCAAATGTCAGAATTGTCTGCAGCTCCGGAAAATAGATCCCGGATGAGCCCCCAATTGTGTTACAACCCGGCTCAAAAGCCGCAACATAAATAAGGAGAAGAATACCCGAATTTCAGTGAGAAGAAGTTTTATCTTAAAATGCATAGCAGGTTGGCTAAAATGGCTGGAACCACCAAGGTAAAAACTAGTGAGCCTCTCTCTGAAAGCCTGCTTCAGGTATGCTTTTATCCACACCTGAGTAGATGTGGTCAATTAGCACCAGCTGAACACACTGAGGAGATTAGGGGCTGCAGAAGGGCATAACACTGTTGCCAGCAAATTAACAGTATCTAAAAGTCATGCTCTGGAGAAATAGGAAAAAATCTAATAAAAAAAAAAAGATCTGACACAGGACATGAGAGATGCATGTCTCAGAGGAATGTTGGCTGTGAAGAAGCCATCCTGAAGGAAGGGAAATGAGAAAAGGCAGAAG
>NW_005187415.1:447580-453594 GCF_000239375.1 Pundamilia nyererei
AAGATCTGACACAGGACATGAGAGATGCATGTCTCAGAGGAATGTTGGCTGTGAAGAAGCCATCCTGAAGGAAGGGAAATGAGAAAAGGCAGAAGTGTGCAGGGTTGGCGCTGGGTATCTATACACCTACGAGTACAGTTTTCCTTCACAGGCTGTCCTCTCCAAACCTGTTCTGAGTTGATTAATCAAGCTCTGAAGCAGTGTGGGATCATTTTGACAGAGAACAGAACAAAAGGCAGCCAAAGGAGAGCTTTGAATGTTTTTAAAGAAGCCTGGAGAACTATTCCTGAAGGGTAGCAAATTAAAAGAAAGTTTCTCTGGGAGTGTTCAGGCTGTGTTGTGTTGGTGGTCATTGCAAATGCTGACCTTCAAGCTTGATAGAGTTGTAAAAACACTATTTTCATGTATGTTTGAACACGTGTCAATAAATGACTGCGCCTATCTTCCACTTTTCTATCAAAAGTTCAATATGAACACATAATTTATTGATTTCATTATTTTTACCTATGAGGAAGTTTGCCCTGGATGCAGACTGTCCAAACTGTTGCTCCATGTATTTGGCTTTAAAGGTGAGTAGACCGATGAATGCATTGAACTTCAGGATGCTCCCGCAAAGAAGCAGGAAGTAAGCAGGAGTTCCTAACAGACGCCTCAATGATGGAAGGAACCCTGGGCAGGAACATCCACAAAAATCACGTAAAAACCATCAACCTGCACATGCAAACACAGACAACGACTCTACCTTTGGCAATTTCAGTCAGCTTGAAGTTTTGGTTGTTGTTTCGCGCATCCTCTGTCTTGTTTAGGATCTTGCAGGCTGGAGTTTCATGGTTTTCTTCACTCTCCTGCTTGGGCATCGAACGGGGCAGAAACCAGAAGGGAATGCTGGAGATAAGCAGAAGGCCAGAGGACACAAGAAAACCCATCCACCAAGCACCCACCCAGCGGGAATCTTTAGAAGTGATGGTCACACTATCTATGTAAAAGAGAAGAATTTTCAAGTTTTCTTCAGGAAGTCTTCAAATAAAGGCTTCGCATAAACAAGTCTCAATCAAAATATCTCTGTTGACAAAAGTGTAGACTGGCTAAAATGTTTTTAACTTGTGAAAGGTTGTTCTTTAACTCTTGTTACCCCCATCCAGCTTCTTGGCCTTACACAGTACATAAACTTGATTTGTTAGACAAAGACAGTTTTTGTCATTTTAGCCTCCAGACACCATCCCATTCAATGTCAACCCAAATAATCATGATGTGATTGAAGTGCAGACTTTAAACTTTAAACTTTAATTTTAAAAAAAATATGTTTGCATTAATTTTACAGTCAATTTGAAATATTTGATTTAATTTATTTAAAATATTTGATTTAAAATATATAGGCAAAATTGCAGAGAAATGTGTCGTTGCCTAAAAAGATCTAAATGTGTACATTTTCTTTTTGTTTCTAACGCAGACAGGTTTTTATATTCTTTCAGCTAAAATCACTGCTTTCTTTTAGAAAAAAAAATAAAATAAAAAAAATAAAATCACTGCTTTGAATTTTGTGAGCTTTTGCCATCTGTCGGATACTTTTAAGATGAGCTCTAACCATAATGAGTCGTGTATCATGTAAAAAACAAAAAACAAAACCCAGACACACAAAGAAAAACCTTACCCATATCAACATATCCAATGTCAACATATAGTCTGGCACAATAGGAACCCAAAAGGAAGCCAAACATGGGACCCAGGAGAGTAATGGTCTGGAGACAAGCTGCCAATGACAAAATAGATCAGAAGTCTACGATGTGATATTAAACAATCTAAAGAAGGGTCTCAAACTTAAATGAGCTGTGGGCCACTACTGGCACTGTCATCTCATTGGAGGACCACTTTAGTGGTCGAGTAGTACAAAAAAAACAAACAAGCGAAAACAAGAAAGCACCCACAAATATTTCCAAAAATGTTTTCTTTTGTTTGTTTTTTAAAATTTCCAATATTGTATCACAAGACAAAATTGCAAACATCAACGCAATTTCTTTTTTACCTCACTCTTAACTAACTGAAGCCTTTCATTGACCTACCAAATAAACACGTGGCCAGAATAATTTTGTTCGTATTAAAAAAATAAAATAAAAAAGTGCAGACATAAGTGTACGCATCAGTTTTTGACTCTTTCACTAGACTAACACAGCCAATCCCTCCACATGTTTGTAGTCTCTGCTCATATTGCCTTCATATTAGATCATTTTTTGCTTTTTAAAGAACTTATTTTAACATTGCACTTAACAACAAACACATCCTCCCTAATAAAACAACATCAAGGGCCAAACTGCATTATATGTCTTCACGTTGATATAAGGGCCATAAGTAGGGGTGAGGTGGGCCGCAAGTGGTCCCCGAGCGGCAGGTTTGAGACCCCTGATCTAAAGGATAGGATGCAAGATGAGATATTTCCTTGACCCTCAGTTAAATTTACTGAATACGAGATTAATTGTAGGTTTACCCTGATAAAAATCACACATTAACCAGCATAAAAATGCTATACATACAGGAATGATGAATGTGTGTATTCTCACATGGCTTATAGGGCATTTTAAGGAATTTATTTATTAAGTAACACATTTTAAGTCAGGTGGAAGACTTTAAAATCCCTTTGAACCCCATATTACCAATATAAAAAGGGGAGTTTTCCGCCTTAGCAAAGTCATCGATGTAGGAGATGCCAAGAGGTGTGACTGGAGTTTCTCCAATCCCCCGCAGAGCATTCCCCAGGAATACGTAGATCCACATGCTGGAACCAGAATCTCTCACACAGGCTGCATAATGACACAAACTAGAAATCTGTGATATTGATTTTGTTACAAAGAGTTCACACACAGTGGCTCGCACAGCATCAAAGTTATACATGGAGCATGCGTACTACAATAAAAAAACACACCAAATATTGCATGGATCATGAAAATGAGAAAGACACAGTTTTACATCTATATCTGCTATATCTGCTTTTTCATTACGGAGACTACGTCAAACAAGACATGAATAAAATCTGCCGATATTCAGTATCATCTTAATAGTGGCTTGTTGTATATCACCACATTGTACGTGACTTCCATTATATTTCTTTCCAAATACGTCTCATCTGAATAGCTGAACAGGATCAATAGATTGCATTTTGTGAGAGCATCACATGGTTTTGTGAGAAGCAGAATTAATTATAGTTTAACAATAGTGAGACTGAAGCAACATTGCAACTAAAGCCCATCTCAGGGACCAAAATTAATGGGAACAAGAGGAGCTCCTAAAAACACTGAAAAACACATGGGCACACAGAGCCAAACTGAATTCATTACCATAAATATTACAAATGTCTGCTTTCTTATTATTCTGCCTCCTTTCAGTCTTTTCTTTTTAAAAGTCGTCTCTCGTTGGCTAGCTCTAGAGTCTGCGTCCGGGCTTATTGTTGCGGACGTGCATGCTGTTGTGTCTTTGTTTATTCCTGGTGACAAAGATGCACCAGGAGAGAGCTGATTGGCCGGCGAGTTGTTAGTAGGTTTAACAAGGTTTCATGTTAAAGTTTCATGTTTTTTTGTAAAAGAAAATTTACAAAAACCATGAGTTTTAAGCAATAAATAAATAAGTAATAATAACAATAAATAGCTGACATTGCCATGCTATTCTCTCCTATTTACAGGTATTTACTGTACCCACTGCAGCAGAAAGCAGAAATGCATTTGACTGCACTAAATAGTGAAAGTGAATGTTTTACTATCTTTAATTATATTTAATCCTGGCATGTATTCCACACTCTTACCTTTATTGTCCTCCAACGAAGGCTCTATTTGAATTTCTGGCACGTGATCTAGTGTTTTCAGAGGATCCACACAGGCAGCAATGCTCAGGTTGTCATTCTGAAAGACCTGAATCACCGTGTCATACTTATACCTGCAAAAAACAAACAAAAAGTCCATGTCAATTTCTTCTGTCATCGTTTTTGCTTATAGAAGTTTCTCATTTAAATTTGACCTGTACCGTCCCATGAAGAAATGTGTGAGGCCAGTGAGAAACGCCCCCACAGCCATGAGGAAACAGCCCGCAGCGATGAGTCTGGGTCGGTGCAGCTTAGCCCCAAAATGGCTGACCACAGCTAGAAACAACAAGTTGCCTACACACACACCCCAAAAAAGATTGAAATCAAGTAAGCAAAAAGAATGACTTTTTCTCCACTGTATCACAAAAAAAAAACATCAAAGCGTTTATTTTTAAATGAACTGGTTGATGTTACCCATCTCAAAACTGCCGTCTATGAGACCGATGTGTGTGCTGGAGAGGTCAAAGCGCCTCTCTATCTGAGTGATGGAGCTCTTCATGTAGGTTCCTGTCAGGGCTTTGGAGAAATAGGCGAAGGAAAGCGCTACAATAAACAGCTGGAAGACAGAAAACAGAAGACAATATAAAAACTCACATTCTAATAATGCAAAGATGTTCTGGATAAAACTAGGACTATGTGTCTACATACCCAAACAATGTCATAGTGTAATCATGGAAAAGATTCTGCCCCCTTTTCTGAGTCTCCACTACCTTCTACTGTGTAACTGTGGTCCTTGTTTAATGTTGCATTACCCCTTTATTCTTAACTTGAACAACAACTTATGTTGTGTTGAATCAGTGCACAAAATCTGGTGTAATGTCTTGACATCACAGTTAACAACAATAAGCTTTTTTAAATTTTGACAGTCTGTCTCAGAATTAATGGAAAAAGAATGTGGAAAAAGAAAAGGATGAAAACAGAAACATGATGACGCCAGTGTACTGCTGTAATCAGGCAAAGCGTAGCTCAGGGCAGCTACAGAAGAGTCTGACGAAAGCTCATTTAGAGCAGAAATTTGGCATGCTGAGATTTTCAGTAACAACACAAGATCAGCTCTTGGCTTGATTTTACCTACTTTGGGAAAAACATATCTCTGAAAATGTTGTTCAATCAACTGAAAACAGATGTGCATCTGGCTTTCTGAGCATTTATCCACCTATCATCTATCTTTAGCCTGTGCCGGGTCAAAAGGGGAGGCTGTTAGAGCTCACTCTAGCGAGAGATGCGCACAGGCACGACAGGTTTCCTGCCTAGCGCAGGGCTGACACATGAAGAGAAAAACATTTACAGTTATGGGCAATTTTGTGTCACTGATTCACCAAAACCCGAATGTCTTTAGAGGAAACTACAACAAGTCTAAACAGGCAGCAGTGCCAGCGGGGTAAGAGTTTAAACCCAGAGCCTTCTCGCTGTGAGGAGACAGCGCTAACAACTGCACCACCTACTGCCTTTTACGCTTTTAACTGGCATTTTTATCTGGGCCACTTTACACTGAGTGCATCAACAGAATGAACCGCAGTCTGAGATCAAAAGCAGGATAAAAAAGGTGACAGAGTTTTGATCACAGATAGCTTCAGTACTTTGAGATTGGAGAAGCCAGGGCGCTTTCTGGTCTTGTGGTCGACGGGGCTACACAGAGCCTCTTCGCTCGTCATGTTGGCTGTGTCCTGTGCTGTGTTTTCCATTTTCCTCTTGGTCTTCCTTTCCTTAGAGCACTAGTTTAATAGAGGAGAAAATATATTTCAGATGCATTCATCTAATAAAACTTTACTGTGGGTAAGTTTCTGATCAACGACGCTTTAAAAAAGAAGTGTTTGCCTTGGTACATCATCATAGCAGATTTTGAAATCAAACAATGAAATGGAGGACTATGTATAAATAAAATAAATAACTATAATTCCTAAAGAGCTATTATACACTTTTGGTAAACTACTTGAATTGAAGCTGAACATCTACACTTTAGTCAAATGCAGATTGTTCGCGGTGTTGCAAAAAGGCAAAATTACAAAGAATGCGCCATTGTCCCAGAAAGTGAATTCTGTTGCTCTGTAAGTGTCTTCAGTGGGAAAAATGTTTCATCATTTATGTTTATCCTTGTCAACGTAAGTGCATAAAAAACTGAACAAGTATTCATTGTTGCCAAGAGAAAGCCTCCTCTCTAAAATAC
>NW_005187415.1:454805-456152 GCF_000239375.1 Pundamilia nyererei
TAAACAATTCTAAACACTTTTTACAGTGCAAAGTCAATCCTTTTGGTTCCAATGCACAAGTCTGTTTTCAGTGATGGAAAGGAGGTGAAATCTAAAAGCAGATGGTACCTGTATAAAATCCAGTCCTCTCAGGTCTATAAATGTCAGGTGCTCCAGCTAAAGCCCATATCAGGAAGAAAAACTCTCCAGTGACAACTTTGGCAGCACTGATCTGTTAGAAAAACTGTGGGGGAGAAAATCTGACAGAAAAGTCCGTATGCTTTTGTCTCATAACTCCATAAATCCTTTTCAAGTTCAGACTTGTTAATACTCCCACTCAAAGTGCGGCTTAACCTTACTGTCTAAGTCGTTCTTGACCTACAAGCTCACCTTATCCTTGGTGGAAGGAATTTGAAGAAATTTAGATGTATTATTTTTAGTAATAGCAAGAGGAATCGTTAGTAAAATCACAACTGCAAAAGAAGCACTTGGGAAGTTTGATGAAATACCTAGTGCATCGTCAGGTGAAAGGGACTATGGTCTCCCCCTTCTTCTTCCTCTTTTGCTCCTCTTTAAGCAGCCATATATTGCTCTTCCTACTGAGAGCAGACAGATCTGTTCTCCCTGAGCTCCTATTCTCCCGTCTGAGGGCAAAGCTTTTGCTTGGTACAAGCAGACAAAAGGCCTCACACATTTTTATTCCAAACACATGCCAGCTAGTCCTTCCAGTGGGTGGTTGGATTTAGTGGGGGTTAAAGGGGTAAGGAGGAGGTGTGGGGGCGAAGATTAATAACTTCAAACCAGTCCCTAAGGATGTTTATTTTTCCTCACAAGGTAAAACCTCAGGTGCATGGTGACGAATTATACGGGATTAAAAGTCTGCTTAAAAAGTATGTCTGTGTAAAAGGGAACTGTCAGCGTGGTGAATGTTCAAGCAGCATTTCACGCACCAAATGATACCAGATGAGTTGGATGGATTTGATGATGACCTCAAATGTGGAACAATATGTCTCTGTATTAACCTTTGCCCGAGAATGTGCTATTAGTCCAGTGACCGCAGGAGGGGTCCTGGCAGCCAAGCAGCAGGTCACACAATCAGCTTTGTCCCTGCAAACATTCCAGGGATTATGATTAGCGCCTTCACATTCCTGCACAGCAACAGCGAGGTACACATTTACTAATTACCAGAAATTATACTTGTCTCCAGAAAAGTACAGTTGACTTGAATACTTTACACGTCTTCTGCTACTATATTTAATTACAAGTGCATTCAGACAGGGATGCTGGCCATAACTGCAGCACTCCGTTTTAGACTAACAGCAGCTGTACTGCCTGGAAAAAAGATGATTTTTTTAAAGATTCAATTTG
>NW_005187415.1:458571-459848 GCF_000239375.1 Pundamilia nyererei
TAACAGTGGAACTGTTACGTTTTTGTAACTGTTACCTAACAGTGGAACTGTTACATTTTTATACAAAAGGCAGCCAACATAAAAAGAAGAGCTTTGAATGTCCTTTCACAAACCTGGAGAACCCTTCTTGAAGAGATTACAGGAAAGCTTGGCTGAGAGAGTTCAGGCTGTGTCGAAGAATAAAGGTGGTCATAAAGAATTGTACAAATTCTTACTTTGTCTTGTATATTGTATTTACCTGTTAGTTTGCCACTATTAATTGCGACTCTTTTTTAAATAATGTAACATATTGTAGAGCTTGTTGATTCGTAACTTAGTGAGTGTATAGAGAATTCTGTCACTTTTAGAGTGAAAGGATAAAATGAGTTGTTATTCAAAAAAATGCAGAACAAAATGTATCTGGACAAAACTGGTCTTTAATGCAAGAGATATTTTTCAAGGACAAAAAAGCAATTGTAAAAAGGTTGAAAAGATTTCCAAACAACATGTACGGGCAAACTCAAATATATCCAACACTATATAGAACTCATCATTATTGCTAGTAATTTTGTCTAGTGATTGATAATACATTCAGACAACAACCATGGTGTAGGAAAGTAAAACAAAATAAAATCCAAGTTCTCATTTATCCCACTCACTCTTAGTCCACTGCCTCAACCATTACGAACTTTTTCCAAGCAAACACTGTTGAGTCGAGGATTCTGTGAACTCTCATGACCTTTGGATTTGTGTGTTACAATGTGATGTAACATGTGTGTCTGAAAGGCAACCTTTTCAGAATAAAGGTTACCTCAAGCTGTTAAATGCAACTAACTTTCAATGGCCCCCTCATCTTCCTCTCCTTCATGGCTCAAAATGCATGTGCATTAAAAAATGTGTGTCAAAGTTTGTGAGGTATTAAACTGGAAACATGGCTGATAAGCTCGTCTGGAGCTGGTGCAGAACAGTCTCTGAATGGCTAATGAGCCTTCACAATCAGTTTGATTAGCACGTATATAAAGCAGCTCAATTATTCATATTTCAGGAGGGACATTCAAACAATGAATTCACATTTTCAGTGGACACTGAGATCCTATTCTGTATGTTTATTTGACAACATGTAAATGTCTGTCAAATCTACTGTAACTTAGTACAAATAAACTTATAGACTTAATAAAATAATATGTTACTCTATTAATTTCACATTTTAGGAAATATGCTAAGTCCATTCTCTAACTTAGTAAGAACCGGACTTAGAATATTTCCTAAAAATTACTGTTGCAGCAAGGCTAGCTGTA
>NW_005187415.1:460194-463978 GCF_000239375.1 Pundamilia nyererei
AAAAAAATATTACCAGGTTATGCTACCACAAGCAGTATGTGGTACATATAGTATATACATGTCTATCAAACTAGTACTCCACAAAATCACTTTTAAAATAAGCTTGTAGGGTAAGACATTGTTAGCTTTACCTGACCTAATGCTGCTTGAGTTTAAACAGAGGATCAGAGACAAGCTTGTTTCGAAAATCTGACACGTTTTCTTCTTACTTTGTCTCAGCATACATGAACTGTGTGTTTCTGCTCAGGTGTGTTGCTGACAGATATTAAGAAAAGCATGTGTCCCTGCTCTGTTTTCTTGACTGCATGTTCTTGTACTGCAGGGGTGTCAAACTCAAATACACAGTGGGCCAAAATTCAAAACTGGAACAAGGTCGCGGGCTAATGTTAATATTTACTGAAAAAAAAATCTTCCTCCAGATTTAAGAATGAATCTCTTCTTATGGACTCAAACAAGTTTTGCTGAAAAACTGAATATGGAACAAGCAAAGCTTAATACTAAACAATATATATATTAGCTGTATAATACCAGTAGGCCAGCTCTAATAATAATTTAGTATTGGCTTCGTGGGCCAAATGTAATTAGGCTGCGGGCCAAATTTGGCCCGCGGGCCAGAGTTTGACACCTATGATGTACTGTATAAAATGTGTCATTTTAGTTTTAGTAAGCTTTGTTACATTTTAGAGCTTTGTTACATTTTACCCGAAAGAACAAGGTTTACTGCTTAATTCCGAAAAGTACTGATGCTGTAGAATGACCAATATTTGGTCCAGTATGGAAGCAGCACAATATTCAGGCATTCACTTATATTTAACAGTAGTGTAGTCTTCCTAAAACACATTAAATAGTGCACTCCGTGCCCATGTCGTCTATGTCTGCAATGTTGATATTGGCATGTCCATTGGTCACTGCATTACTCTCCTGTCCATTTTCTTTGGACTGATTCTTCAGTGCTATTTTCTTCTGTCGCTTGACAATGCTGTAGTAGAGGTAGCCCCACACTGTGTTGGCCAAGAAGTAGAGTCCAGTAATCATTCCTAGGTATGTAAGTCTGAAAGTAAAGTACATCGTAACAAATTACTGAAAATTCATCTGTCTGATTGCTTGCTCTAATTTGTATGTTAAACATTTTTTTTTACCGGTACATAAAACATATATTTGTACAAGTCAAACTGTCTGTGTACAAGTTTAGGTACACAAAATTCTATAAAATCTAAAGATTGTCACTTCCCTGGTTAGAAATCACTGCATTGAGGTGATTAAACTGTGGTACATTACAAGTGACATATTCAAGCACAATGATGAAGATTTAACTGTACCTAAACGCATTAGCATTATAGAGTCTGCATGCTCCACGGCCACCGCAATGCTTTGTACCCCACTTCAAACAGGTTCGGTCAATCAGTGCTCCAAAATATATAGGTGGAGGGATGCCACCTGTAAAACAAATCACATGTGATTAAAAAACAGTTTTACCCCTAAAGGCTCGATGTGTGGGTTGGGTTTTAGTTTTAGTACTCACCCAGAGTTCTTACGATCAGTGTCTGCATACCCAAAGCCAGCGACTTCAAGTCTGGTTGTATAGACCTGAATTGTTGATCAAATTAAACCATATCAGATACACATGTGAGCATTAAAACACACAATAAGGTGGTATCGGATTGGAACTTTAAATTCAATTAATATAGTATCAGATAATTTAAAGAGTAAAAAAAAAAAGAAATCATCAACTGCCAAAATTTATGGCAATTGTAGGCATATTTAGTGTACATAGTGGTTCTCTTTTTTAAAAAGAGAGTCGCTAACTTTTTCCTAATACATTTTAAAACAACAGGTCTTTTGAGGAGTAGATCTCCTTTGGTTCCAGTTTCAGTGATACCATAAACAGTATATGGTACATATAGTGCTGGGGAGTAACAGAATACATGTACCGGCGTTACATATTTAAAATACTAAATATGAGTCACTCTATTCCGTTACAGTTACTGTTTAAAAAGGTGGTATTCAGAATACAGTTACTTTGTTGAAATAAATGGATTACACAGCGGTCTCTTCTTCAGTTGTTATTCAAAAAAATGAGGTCCAGAGGCCCCTTTACTACGCGGGCCCGGCGTGGACCCGTTTTGTATCCATGCGGAATAGTTTTCTATACAAGATTGCGGCAAGTTTTCAGAATACGTTACTCTCATTGAGTAACATAATGGAATACATTACAAGTACATTTTGGGGCATGTATTCTGTAATCTGTAGTGGAATATGTTTTAAAAGTAACCTTCCCAACACTGGGTACATATTGTATATACATGTTTGCCAAACTAGAACTCCACAAAAAAAAAATGGATTTTTGTTACCCCTAAAAGCTTGAACATCTGCTTAACCACAAACTTAGAAGCAGATGTTCTTTAGTCAAATTGTGTCTCGCACCTGAGCAGAACAATGTATCCTGGCGTTCCTCCACAGGCAGAAATGTAGGACCCAATTACAGACAACGCCATGTAGATTTTAAATTTTATGTCACAATCATCCTTCCTGGGACACTGGCCCAGCACTGCAGATGCGTTTGCAGCTAGTCCTGCCTCATTAATGCAGGTGCAGTTATGAAACACCTAAAAACCAAGAAGAAAAGGTTAAAAATCAGCCTTAATTGTGGTCTGTCGGTGAGTTTGAGCTGGGGGTTTTTTTATTCACAGTAAATCTTTATCTGTTCTAAGCTCTCTGTTTGTCTAGACCATCATCACCATTTCTTTGCCCATTCCGGTGGAGGTCTGGCAGCCGGCCAGGCAGGGTGAGGCATAAGTCATGCCGTTGTATGCACAGACCGGGTCCCAGTGCTTCACTGAGCAGAAGCAATGTCCATTGCACTGAGACAGCAAAGTCTGTGGGTTGTAGGACACTTGAGGGACTCTGGTACAGACAGACAAGTAAAGACACATTAACACTGTCAGAGACATTTATGAGCATATTTTTAGTTTATAAGACTAAAATAAAGCATTTAACTTCCAAAAATTTAGTGTAACCTAGCTTAACAAATAGGCTTGTGTGTCCATTCCACTCACCTCTGATATGACATGCTGAGACCGGCCACCTCTGCATTTTCACACTGGACGAAAATCTGAACGGCAAGCAGGCAAAACGACCCCAAAGAAGCACTAATTGCCACCCTGGCTGCTCCAACAATACCCAACTTGAAACGCTTCAGCAAAAAACCTCCAGTGATGAAACCCAGAGCTACCGCTGGCAGGTTCAATATACCTACAAGGAAGGATAGAAATGTTATAAACATGAACCTTTTCAGTGTGTCAAAATTTTAGCTTTGTCATAGTAACATTCGTTCTGCAAATCAGCTTGTAACACTTGACACACAGGAGCACTTGAATAGTAAAATAGGTGGATTTAGGAACTGCATAAATTCCAGTTTTCAGTATATTTTCTGAACCAATTTTATTTTAACAAAAAGGTAACTCCATAATGTTTTCACAATCCAGCAAGAAGCTCTTGCAATTGCAGCAATGTACCATAACCAGACTTTGCAGGTCTATTTATGTCCATTCATGCACAGAGTACTGAGTACACACAAAAGTTGTTTGCATTAAATGGTTTTGTTCAGCAGCCAACTGTTTTTATAACGTTTGGTGATAGAACAATTCATATTCTAACAATAACCCTGCCGGTTAGCCACTTGGTAATTAAATGCTACTTGACAAACATTCTAGCTCACACACACACACACACACACACACACACACACACACACACACACACACACACACACACACACACACAC
>NW_005187415.1:463998-470523 GCF_000239375.1 Pundamilia nyererei
AGAGAGAGAGAGAAAAGGAGTAGTTCTTGCATTTTCAGTCTGCCTTATCACTCGCAATCAGACTTCCCTTCAATAACATCATTGTTTCAGTTGCCTTGGGCTACATAGTGAAGAAAACAGAAAGTGAATGAAAGACAGTTTTTGCTCCGTACCTATGAGGAAAATGGCTTTGGTGGCTGACTGGCCGTAGACTTGCTCTATGTACTTTGGCTTGAAGGTGATCAGGCCAATAAAGCCGTTGACAATCACGAGGGAGGCAAGGATAATCAGCGAGTAGATTCTGTTTCTGAAGAGTCGCTTCAGAGATGGAATGAAATCTGGTGAAGTGCAAAGCACATCAAAGAGAAGAGGAAAATACTTTTATAGACACATAAAACTAAGTAAATATAAAGTAAAATAAAAATATTATTGCTGTGTTAAAATATTGTATAAACTATCTATTAGCAGGATAGGGTTTGTAAGGCATGCCTGATTGTAATGACATAAATTACCTCGTTACTAAACCTCGTTTTCCCAGTGAGAATGTACTATTTATCATGTTTAATACTTTTCATGATGGATTTTTTGAGATCAAAATTTAATAATAATCTCAAATTATACTAAATGGGAATTTGAATCTAGCAGTTATATCTACAAAATTATGCATTTTCACGAGACTTTCTTAAAGATCTGTTAGGATAAATGCTCTACTGAGCAGTGAATTACCTTTAGCCATTTCCTGAAATTTGACTTTCTCCTGGGTTTCCTCTGGCAGGAATTGTTCCTGCTCGGTCTTTGTTGCAAGCTCTGTGCTTTTGCTTTGAATTTCCTCTTGCTCTTGCCCTTGCTTGGGTAAAGACTTTGGAAGGAAAAAAAATGGGATACTAGACAGTAGAACCACTGTGCCAGTCACTATGAAGCCCAGCCACCAGGCTCCCACCCAGCGGGAGTCCTTATAGGTGATGGTGATGGTGTCTGGAAGAAGGGGAAAGGCAAAGACCGCAGGTTATTACAGACATTTTATGTGTAGGACTTTTATAAGTGACTTCTAAGCCCTTTCATCATAACAGCTTAGTCATTAGTAGAAGTATGGAGGCAGTTCTCTGGCTCAGGGAAGGTCAATAGCTCTAATCCAAGTAGTGAAGGAAGAGTTTATGTCAACTATGTCAACAGGATGAAGTGTTGTGAAATCCTCTTGCTTCTGGTAGACCCATCATTTCTCAGTAAAGAAATGGTTTGACTTTTGTAATGTCATGTTGCGTTAGAAAGTCCAAATGGAAGAAAACACTTTGCTAAATTGAGACACGAATGAGTTTCAGTGTTGCTCAAGTCAACCAGAAGTCTTCTCTGCCTAATTAAACACTTCGTTCAGGATATTACTAACATCGCAGGTAAACAGTATTGTTACACAATATTAAAAATTACTGTTTGTAATACCATACCTAAATTCACAAATCCAGTGTCCACATAAATCTTGGAAAGGAAGGACCCAAGCATGAAGCCAAACATAGGTCCCAAGATTCCTACTGTATGGATGCAGGCTGGCAAACGGAGCGGAAAAGAGAAGATAAGTATTGAGCAGTTTGAGATTTGGCCATGATGGAGGAGTACAGCGGCCTTCTGAACTGTTTAGGATTTTAGGCAGTGAGGAAACACCAAGGGATAATTGAGTACAAGGTCAAAGAAATGTCAAAAAACAGAGGGTAATATGTCAAAGTTCATGATACAGCAGTTATGAAAAAATGGATAAAATAATAAATACAAGTGGATAGTATTAAAATGCATGAAAACAGTGAAAGACAGCAAAACCGTAAATGATGACTAACCCAAATAAAAAGGGGTGTTCTCTTCTCTGGAGAAGTCATCCAGATAGGAAATTCCCAGTGGCATGACGGGAGTCTCTCCAATTCCTCGCAGCATGTTTCCCAAGAATACATAGATCCACATGGGTGAACCAGCAGCCTTTTCACACTCTGGGGGGCGGGGGGAGAAACTTGACTTTACATTGTGCATATCATGAACGGAATAGTGTATAAAATCTAAAACAGAAAAATGACGAAAATCACCCCGAAACAGTCTATTTCAGACTTGAGTGATCTTACTTCTGATCCATTGCAGGGAATGTGGCTGTTAAATACCTAATTTGGTCTCTGCATCAAGTGTGTCATCTGCATCAGTCATGCTGTGGTTGGACAGACAGGGCAGGATGGTCTCAGTGCTGTTGACAGCAGCTTTGTGAGACACACTGGTCTCATATTTATACCTGGAAAATATTCAAAGTATTATCTGAAAATTGTGAAACATGTAAGTACACATACTCCTTCATTGCTTGGATGCTATAGAACACACATGCACTTTTAGCCATTTTATGCGATTACAGCTTTTGGGCATTTATGAATCTTATCAAACATTTCCAGTCTTTATTCTCTGGGAGCTCAACATAACTCTTAGTAATCTGATTATTTGATTGGTTCATTGTTATATTCATGAAGAAGAAGGAAACTTTGTACTGACAGTCCCTGGAAGAAGTGAGGCAGGGCTACAAGGAAGGATCCCACAGCCATGATCAGACAACCAATTCCAATCAGTCTGGGACGATGGAGCTTAGCACCAAAGTAGCTCACAAAGGCGATGATGAGCAGGTTGCCTGTAGAGAAGAATTAAAAATAACTAAGAATGAGTATGGAATGAATCAATGAACAGCTACAGTCTTTGCCAGGCATGAGAGTTCAGCAGTCTGCTTATCTTGCTTTAAATATAACATAACCTGAAATTTGTGCTTTGTAGTCAATAAATTAGATAAATTCCTGTAGTTGATATAAACCATAATGCTAACATGCTGCATTCAGTAAAAAAAAGCGCATACCCATTTCGAAGCTGCCATCTATAACACCAATCAGGGAGCTTGGGATATCAAACCGTCTTTCAATCTGTGTGATGGAGCTCTTCATGTAAGCTCCAGCAAAGGCTTTGGCAAAATATACAAATGCCAGGGAGGCCAGGAAGAACTGGAAAACACACATAACCAGTTAGATTGACCTTTTCTAGATTTAATTGGACTGGATTACTGGAAAGAGCTGCCAAATGGTTTCTCAGAATTTCTTTAAACAGTCAAAATGATTGTTGTGACCTGGATGATTGAATTGTAATCCCTTCTTCTGATGTGACCTATAGGGAGGTGAATGACACTGTTTCCCATAATAGAATCAACTCACACACTAAACATAACTACAGCACTTCACAAATGCTTTTACCAGTGATTTACATTAAGTGACATTTGATGGGATTAGAGTACTGATACCAGAATAAGAGTGGTTACAACAGATTTTAAAAACTCACCACACTAATTCATCACTTATCAATCATCTTCCCTGAACTGATCTTGTCAAAGTTGTAGCACACACCACTGGGAGTAATAGATGATCCCACTATTGATCCCATCAGGGTAAAACATTAAGCACTAGACAAACTCTGTTTATTGTTTCTAACAATCGCTAGCTACCTACCCAAAGTACGAATCAAGACCAAGACCATTGGTGATAAATCCCTTTCAGTTAGATTGGTTAGTCCTCTTTCTAAGAAATATCTTTTCTTGTAATGAGCAAGTATATTCTTTACAAATATAAGAACATGTATGCAAGCTTTGCAACCAGTTTAGGTAATGTTAGAAACAATTCTCTTTGTATTGCAGCCAAAAAGCCTCTTTTTTGGTTGCAATACAAAAAAACCCTAAAAAAGAAAACCCATAACTTGTAAAATGTTAAACAGACAGCAAACATTTTGCTATAGATGTGCACTGTGTTCTACATTTAAAAAAAGTGTTTAGCATAATATAATGTATCCAGCTTGATGAAAAGCTAATCACTGAACACATTCTTTTCTTAACTATCTCACTGAATTAATAATAATAATAATAATGGATTGGATTTATATAGCACTTTTCAAGGCACCCAAAGCGCTTTACAATGCCACTATTCATTCACTCTCACATTCACACACTGGTGGAGGCAGCTACAGTTGTAGCCACAACAACTGACAGAAGCGAGGCTGCCATATTGCGCCATCGGCCCCTCTGGCCAACACCAGTAGGTGGCCAGGACAGAGAGCCTGGGGATTGAACTGGCGACAGATGTGCTTCCCAACCCCCTGAGCCACGGTCGCCGAATTGAACCCCTTAAACCTTTGGACCATAAAATAATTGATAGAAAATTGAAAATGGAGTGTTTATTGAGCCTTCCTGCAAAATGTAAAAAATATTTACTACATCAGGCATTTTAAAAAAAATTTTTTTGCAATTTGTTCCTTAAAAAAGCATCGTGCATTCATTTTGGTTTTTCGTTTTTTTTTTTGTTTGTTTGTCTTTTGAAGACTTCTGACAAAAAGCCGTGAATCAATTATTATTTTTATTTTAGGAATGCAAGCCTTGCATCCAGCTTTACGTTTGACAGTAAGATCGTTAATGATTGAAAAGGGACTCGAGTTGAAGGTCACAGAACAAACTGTGAATGATCACAAACAGTTCGGGGACATTTCAGTCTTTCCCAAGGGGTGCTGGTGACTTTTTGTTGAAAACAACACAATGCAAACAAGCAAAGAAATCAATATTCATATAAACAGGCATTATCAACTTACTTTAGAGCTGCTAGTACCCTGTGTTTTCTGAATTGCAGTCTGTGCAATGTAACATAAATCAAATAAGCCTGTAATGGACTATTAAACTGTCACATTGTTGATAAAATGGGGCAGTAAACATCAGTAAATGGCATTTAATTAAAACATCTCACAGCCATATACCACCCCCCACCCCCAAACAAAAAACAAAAAAACTGAAAGTTTGATTTAATGACTGCTTTCTAACTCTGCTTTGCGACCATGGCTCAGGGGGTTGGGAAGCATATCTGTAACCGGAAGGTCGCCGGTTCGATCCCTGGGCTCTCTGTCCTGGTCGTTGTGTCCTTGGGCAAGACACTTTACCCTACTGGTGTTGGCCAGAGGGGCCGATGGCGCGATATGGCAGCCTCGCTTCTGTCAGTTGTTGTGGCTACAACTGTAGCTGCCTCCACCAGTGTGTGAATGTGAGAGTGAATGAATAGTGGCATTGTAAAGCGCTTTGGGTGCCTTGAAAAGCGCTATATAAATCCAATCCATTATTATTATTCACGTTTAGATTTAAATTTCCAGTCATTAAAGCAGTGAGGGTTTCTGACCTTAAGCTTGGAGCAGCATGTCTCACGTGTTTTCTTGGATTCTACGCTCATGATGCTGCCGTGCTTCAGAGAAATCCAGGACAGTAGAAAATGGAATAGCACAAGACCTGAAAAGCCACAACAAGATTACGAGCAGGAAAAAAAAAACCTAAAGTTGTCTAGATACTGTCTCAGGTAGTAACATCCTAAAAGGTGTCTAGCTGCAGTGCATTGATTTGTTTCCAGAGTTTGCCCCAAAAAGATCAACGCAACTATTTTGTCTCAAAAAAAAATGTGCACTTACCTGACAACCAGCAGTGGTCCTCTGAGGGATGGCGGTGGAAGGCTGACTGTCCCTTTGCGTAGGACTTTGTGCTGAAAACGGGAGTCTTATCTTTAACAAATTACAAGTGAACATCACCTGTAATCAGTAACTCAGCCACTCATGTGAGGTTGTTTTCATGTCAATATCATCCAACCCCTTCAACTCTCACACACAGCCACTCGTTCACACAAGTACAAATGTGACAGCGGTGGTGGCTTTCGTCGAGTGATTGTATGAACAGCATCTAAAGGTTCAGAAGTTCACTGAACACACAAACACACACACACAGATATTCACAGACCCGCACATCCTCCTCTGAGAACTTCATAAGCCTCCTGAGTAGCCATCCTGTTGAACAGACAACAAACAGCAGCATGAAACGGGTCAAAACTTATTGTAATACAAACCTGCTGTTTCTGTTGGTCTGCTGCTTTCAAAGTGAAATACTTTCCTCCTCCGGAGAAACTCGGCCTTTTTGTACGGTTGGGTGCCTCAAAGATGTGATCAAAGTCTTCCTGTCCTATTGATAGCCTTTAACAATGGTTTTCTCTCTGCTTGTCCTTCTCAGTGAGTACGGCAAATCACATCAAATCACAATGACTTGTCACCTTTATGAGACAGATTGGAAACTTGTCAATAAAGCTGTGAAATGATGGGGTTTTTTTTAAGGTTAACAGTTGTTTGTTAAACTATCTGCAAACATCATGGTTATTGTAAATTCGCAGCAAAATAATGTATAGTGCATCTGGACACTGGATGGATATAAAGTGTGTTTGTAATAGCGGGAAGGGGTGACTGTTTCACTGCATTAGCACTGCACATTTAAAAGAATTAGGCCTAAGATCAGTTCTCACATATTATTACCCCATATCGCTTTGTGGGAGTGTTATTTTATTATTATTATTATTATTATTAGCTAACTTTGAATTTAAAAACACATCTGAGAAAAGTTGGGATATGGGCATGTTTACCACTGTGCAGCATCCCCTCTTCTTTTGGCAACTGACGAATGTTGTTTCATTCTTATCTGATATT
>NW_005187415.1:471675-472897 GCF_000239375.1 Pundamilia nyererei
TGTGCAGCACATAAGATCAACAGAACACAGTGTGCTTTGAGGTAGGAGCCAAAAAGGGTGTAGTTTGTGGGTGTGATCACCCGTGTGTACATCCAGGTATTTCTGATTGTTGGAGCAGGGAATCAGGAAATGGAGAGGACAGTTGGGTTGGAGTAGCCTTCTTCCGCATGCTGAATGTGTCACGATCCTGGATCTTCTAACCCAGCATTTTGAGTTTTAGTTTATTTTTATGTTTAAGTCCTTTATGTTTTCTAAGTTCATTCCTATTATGCCTAAGTTGTCATTACAGTTCTTAGTTATTAGATTCCCCCTGTGTCTTCCTACCCCTATGTTAAGTCTCCCTTGCCCTTCGTGTGTTTCATGTTAGCATGTCTTTTGTTAAGTTCATGTTGTCAGGTCTGTGTTTCATTATGTTTCCTGTTTTATTTTGAAGGTCTGTGTCCTATGTCAATGTAGACAGCTTTGCTTCCTTTGTCTCGTTATGTCAGACTAGTTTCAGCTGTTTCCCCATGAGTTTCCACTTGTGTGTATTTAGTCTCTGTGTTTCTGTTCATTCTTTGTCTGGTCGTCTGTGTTCGCGTCATGTTCTCCATGCCATGTTTCTAGGTTTCATATTACAGGTTTTTCATGTTGTTTGTTTAGTTCTCCCAGTTTAGGTTAATGTTAGTTTTACTTCAGTTTGCCTTGCCCTTTGTTTGTACCTTTTTTACCAGCCTCGTTAAACGGCTCGCTTTTTATTAATCCAAGTTTTGTTCCACATTCCTTTTGTGTCTGCGTTTTGGATCCACTCTTCTCAATACATACAGTCTGCCTCAGCCAGACTGTGACAGAATGCACAAGCCAGTTTAGTTTTTGGTAGGCTTCATAGGTATTGAATAACTCCACAGCCAAAGCAGTGGTGTGATGAAGTGGTGCAAGTTTACCTTCACAACACTCGAGAAAGAGAAAATCACCACAGCAGATGAGATGCCACATGATACAGAGAATCCAGCTGTTTCCACCCTGGCCTCCGCAACAATGCACTCCATCATCTCCTTGTACTTTAACTAGATCTCTAGTTTGTGCAGCAGATGCTGGGGACAGCACCTTATCTGTGCCCACAGCACTGCCTGTGACAGCTTTCACCAAATGAACCCTTGGCATATTTTAGCGTTGCTGCTATGTAATGTTCAGTTTCCACTACCTTCTAGACTGTTAAAGATGACAGCTGTGATTTATAATA
>NW_005187415.1:488851-495662 GCF_000239375.1 Pundamilia nyererei
GCTGAGAACACATTAGGAAACTCAGGTGTTTTAAGTTTATTCAAACCTGTGACAGGCATGTGGGTTTCTTGTAATAAATGATACTGTATCATTTTAAATACCTATAAATACTGTGTAATTAGAGGGTCATCTCACCAATGATGTCCATCGATAACAACCGGCCCTGGTGGACTTACACCACCACGATGGTGGCATTCACAGTCTGTCTTTGGAGTGCAGGTGTTTCCTTGGTTTTGGTATGTTCCTTCTGGGCAGCCACAGCCCTCCACAGAAGCATCATCCACTCCACATCGAGGGTCAGACTCAGTAATGGAGCGGCACGTACTGTTACAAGCTCAGATGTTGTAGAAGAACTCTTGGTTCTTTGGACATGTCGGAGCTGTGAGACAACAATGTGATGAGCACGAATGGCACTTTTTTAAAAGTAATTTGTCACATTTTCTGCTGTGCAAAGTTCCACAATATTTGCTTCCCTCAAAAATCCAAACACTTCAGACAGACTTTTACATTTGTAGTGTGCACAAGTTCTTAAAAACATGAAAAACATTGATTTCATCTTTTCTGACTAGTTATTTTGAATTTTAAAAAAAAATCTCAGTACTGGCTCTTCTCCAAAAAGTCTAAACCTAATGTGTCTGGTATTAACATTATTAATATATTCAATATATTATATAACCCTTTGGTGTGTGAATAAAGTTTACTTACTGCAGTTGGCAGCTTTTCTCCAGTCACCGATCAAAACCCCGAGACTCGCACAAGCTTTGGCGTAGCTGTCTAATGCAATGCACAAACACCTCTGCACATTGTTGCCACAATTACAGGTTCTTTGAATACAGGCCTGCCAGCAAATACAATTTTCACCTTAATATTGATAACTCAAATTAACTTACACAAAGTTGCTGTTTGCTCATAATGCGTGCTTACTGTGTAGTATTGATCCGGTGGCAAATGGACATGGCACTTAGCAGATATGGCAGTCGCACTGATCAGCACAGAACACTTTTCATCAGCAAATATTTCTAGAAAATGAAATTTTAGTTTGTGAACATATCTTGTGGGGATTTTTTTTTTACTGTATCACAGGCAAGCATGCAAACTACCAATAAAAATCTGTGCTGCCTTATAATTCACACCACAATAATCATTGATATGAAAACCGAAATGTCAATTTTGTCATCAAGCTGAACTCCACTATAATTCCCGTTGTGCATTGCAGTGTTTGAACATATACATGCCTTTTCAGTTTTAGTTACAGTTAGAATATTAACTGGTACCATTGTGAGTGTTGATGCATGTACTGGGTATGTTAACAGTGCAAGCGCCCAGACTCCAGGACAGAGCAAAAGGTTCAGCTGAGAGCTCGATGATGCCGCTGCTGCTGGTGAAGTCGTCTGTGCCGTCACTGTTGCCGTTGCCACAAAGACCTGAACGATAGACTGACTGATCAAAGTGGATCGTGCCAACCAATGATGCTGTTTAATGTGTTATCACCAGCGTGTTTCCAACCTGAAATGATGCCCTTGTGTTTCCTAGGAACAGAGATGTAGAGTTGGATTCCAGGTGACATCTGGAGTTGGAGCTTAATATCAGAGGATGTCAAGACATGAATGTACATAGAGGACTGCCAGAAAACCTGGGCCCCATCTAAAAGGTAATCGGTAAGATAATATAATGTTAGTAATTAAGGCATTAAGGCATGTTTCTATTACAAGGTTGCCAAACAATTTATATGAAATTACCAGACTGATAAAATTCACTAATCTCTTGGTCTCCAACTTTAGCCATGTTGTTTGTGAATGTATACGTTTCCTGAAAATAAAAACCGGTATTCAAGGTTACTTTTTATGCTTGCTAGTTAGATGTTGATGGTTTTAATTTCAGTGCTGAAAGACTGTCTTTACCTGCAAATGCTGGAGGAAAACAGCTTGTATTGATGGATCCTTTTTAGAAAATGTAATTATTACTGTCCAGTTGAAGCCCTGCATGTGTCCATAAACGATTAAACCAGCAGTTATTAACACAGGCAACTCGAGAAGATTCATATTAATGAAAAGGGGAGGAGGACAAATTACCTGTAATGCTAGGTATGTACATTTACCAGGAACAGTGTACTGTTTGCCGTCAAATGTTGACACAAACTGACCTTCAATCTGACATTTAATTGGGCAGTTTTCAGAGCAACGCCACTTCCCACCTTCACACAAACTGGAGACAGGGTTGATGAAGAGGTTTAAATAATTTCAATTCATTATTCACAAAAAAATCCTCATAAATATAAATCCCTTTATCTGGGTCCTTACCATGTCTGACACTTGGTGCTACGTTTCTGTCCAGGTCCTGCCAGCGAACACACAGGTGCAGTTTGACACATTCACACAGTGGAAGCCATCCAAGTGATCATTAAGCACTTTGCCTATGCACATGTTCAGGACAGCCTTAAAATGTGGCAAACAAACAAACAACAACAAGAACAAAACACATCAATGATTTATACCCTGGGGAAATTCTGGCAAGGCTCACCCTCTGGGCAGACGCAGGAACTGGTGATATCCTGGCTGGAAAAATGGGGGTTTGGGTTGGAGCAGGTAGGAACAAATGCAGCACCCTCTTCTTCATAAAGCAGTGCTCCCGGACAAGTTGGTCGAGCTACATTCATCCACCAAAACAGGGACAGCTACATCAAATTATGGTGGGTACAGGATATGCCACTTATTGTTATTAGTATTAGTATTTTAAACAATTAGTTACCACACTGGGTCACAGATCTCCATTTCTCCCACACATTACTGCTTTTTCCACAGTGCAGAACAATCTCTCTAAAGAAAGCACAGCCTATGTGTTCACTGTTTTCACATCCGTAAATGTTTTTGTGACACAGCTGGAAGTAATGAAGCCGACTTGATTGCAGACAGCCCAAAGTGTAGGAGAAGAAATGTTCACAAACCTGGTAGTTTAAAAGACATTCTTACATTTTATTTGAAAACTGTAAATACAGTTGTCTCAGAAATTCAGATTCATAACGACTGCATAACTGACCCGTTATAATGTGTTAGTGAATCATCTGTCTATTTTTCAAATTTGTATACAGAAACAAAATTACAAACAAAAAAAACAAGTTAATGTAAACCACGTGAACCTACTGGATTAGGAACAGAGACAGGATCCCTTGTTTGGCACGTGTCATCTGTAAGCGTGCTCCCTCTGATCAGCTGCTGCTCAGTGCCTAGATTCATGAAAAGGTGCATTCTTTGAGCAAAGTGTCTGTAAAAAACTGTTATCATTTGCAAAGAAAACCTAAAATATTCCTATAAAGTGTCTGGTTATCATTTAGGTCACACCTGTTACGTTGCATTTTCCACAAAGTCCAGTCATGTCAGTGCTCAGCTCCTGCTCCAGCTCAACCTTTACAGCAGATCAAATATTAACTTTAGGAGTTCCACTTATTGATTTAAAATGCATATATGTGTGTGACTGTGGTTAAGTTTTCCCTCACCTTGAGAGTGTCTATTCCTCCAGCTACACACCAATCAAAACTGCCTCTACAGCTCTTGAAATTAAATGCAGGAACGTGACTTAGAATTGGGGAGCACAACGGTGTTCAGCAGTCAGCAGTTAACACCTCAAAGTGTGAGGGCCCTTAGGCTGTATTCACCAGTTGACTGAGGCCTTTATTTAAGGAATTTGCAATATTATCTCTCTTCCCCTAAAGGGGTACTTCTGTTTTTCCCACAGTCCAAAGACATGCCTAGGGGGGAGAGGCTCTAGCCCCCTCTGTGACCCATGAGTTGAGGAGAATGGATAGACAGATGAAACAAAGATTAACTACCAAAATGACAGGAAGAGAGAAACAGCTTGTCTGAAGCATACCAGTGTTTATCGATTATATGATAATGACCCAAGGCATACTGCAAAAGCAACACAAGGGCTTCTCAACGCAAAGAAATGGGATATTCTTCAAAGGCCAACTCAGCCACCTGATATCAACCCCACAGAGCAGCTTTTCAATTTCTGAAGACAAAACTGGAGGCAGAAAGTGGCTGCAGTAAAGGCCTAGTATCTCAAGAAAGGAAACACAACATCTGGTGACTGCAGAGGATTTTTATCATTCTTCCAAAATACTGTTTTAGGGGATGTATAAACACTAAGAGTAAAAACCCCAGAATAAGATTTAATATGTACAAAACTAAGCTAAAAGATACAAAACATCTACAAAGACATGAACGTGCAAGAAAAAGAAAAAAAAAACAATCTTAGTCCAGGGATCTACCTTGGAGATGAAAGAGTGCTAACCTTATTCCTCATCTATACCCAGAGGCCTGTTGTTTGGGGATTTTGGCTTGTGTTGCTAGTTTGACTTGCTTAACTGAGATAGTTGTTGTTAAAAAAACCAAATGTAACAAACTTAGCAAAGTCATATATGGTCTACATGTATATATACAATTGCGCTGAGACAAAGGGATAAATTGAAAAGAAACAGTTATACCTCTTTTCCAATCACGTTCTGAAAGTGAAATCTGATCTAACCTGGGCTACACCCCGGGTCAAGACAACCGCAGCTCCAGTTTTGTTCTAAATCTTATCCTCTTACCTCCTTCTTTTCTGATGCTTCCCTCAAGACGTAACAAAGAAAGTGAATTCAATTTAGCTAAATTATATATTGTGTGTTTTGCTTTAAGAAAAGAACATTTGTTATTGTATAAGAATGAAACCTGCTAATCTCTGCAATTCAGAAAGGCGCAGTCCATTCTTCAAACATCACTACCAATTACTATTATCATGTTATTTGTGTTATTTAATTTGAATGACATCAAACTGATCAAAAAATATGTAGCTTGCAGCCAGTTGTAGATGTTTTGTTGGAAAAGTATACAAATCTTTCAGAAATAAAACAAAGATTCAAATGTCCTAGAAACTCTTCTTTTCAAAGACATGACTCATTTCCTAAATATAAAAATAGGCTCTTACTTTGATTAGATCTTTGTTTTGTGTCCTATCGTTTAACTTTTACCAAAAAAAAAAAATATGACTAACAGTAAATTTGGTAGCATTAAATATTCTGGTGGTCACCAAAATTTTCAAATTTGACATACAGCTAATATCACTGACATGATCAGACACAAACACGTTGTTTTCAACTAAAAAAGAACCAAAACAATTTCAATTAAATTATTATAATAGCATGCTGGGAGTGCATGTATATCATACAGCTTGATAGTTGGTGATTGGTGGTTTCCTTTAAGGACGATACTCTTACCATGCAAATTAGTGACACTAGCTGTCATTTAAACTACACTATATATATTTTTTTCTTAGAAAGGACTGACTGTGACCACAGTTCACCATGCCATCCACAAATCTATCATTCATTACATATTTCATCAATATGTGCTAAACAGCCTGCTGCATATATGACAGTAGTGTAGATTGTAGTTGAAGAACTAGCCTTACCAACTACTGCCAACTACTAAAAAGAATTTCATGTATCATGAAACAATGAATGAAAAAGAAAGATGACACAGGACTGTTGAGCAGCTAGAATCCTACACCTGGTGAAAATGGGAGAACACTGCTCTTTGAAAGGTCTAGAAACTAATTTCCTCAGAATCCAGATGTTTATGGACTGTTGTTAAAAGAAGAGGGGGAGCTACGTAGTGGTAAACATGGAGATGCGTACGTTTTCTCAGTTTATAAATTTAATGTTTTCTTTTGAATAAACTATAAGCTTTTGAGATTTGTGAATGATTACTATACGTCTTAACATTTTCAGAATTTGTCATTTGTAATTTAAAAGGTATACTGAGTTGTGCTCTAATACTATCAAAAGTTCAAAGCTTTTCCTACTTTCTAACCGACATTTTAAATGTAGGCGTGTAAAAATGTGTTTTTGATGTCTCAAATGAAAAAGAATATTCTACTTATCAAATACACAATTTTGT
This sequence comes from Pundamilia nyererei, assembly GCF_000239375.1. Classification (NCBI taxonomy): domain Eukaryota; kingdom Metazoa; phylum Chordata; class Actinopteri; order Cichliformes; family Cichlidae; genus Pundamilia; species Pundamilia nyererei. The sequence goes on from NW_005187415.1 coordinate 494,788, forward strand.
TTTCAGCAGGTACCTTTAAATCATGCCAATTTCAAAACTCTCTGACCCTACCCATAGCCAGAGGGTGTTGACCTACAATCTCCTTGTCTGAAGATTTCTAAACAGCTCTAATCCATGTACCAATCCAACAATCTTTGAAATTCCACTTGACCACTTAATGATAAATGATTTTGTTCATTCAGTCTGACCTTGATAATTTAAGGTAAAGGTTTTCCACTGAAGACCTGATGGGAGGTCAACGGTTGCTTTGTGTGTTTGAGTAAGTATAACTCAGGCACGATGGAGGTATTTGTTCAAAAATGACCAAAAGCTTTATTGACATTAAGAAGTACCATACTCCAAACCTGGTAAGGTAGGTAAAAACAAGCATGTACTCAAACACGGGTCATCCATGACTAAAGGCTGGCAACTGGAAAAAGAGAATGCATTGAAACTTTCAGAGTATTGCCAACACCAAATGCTGGATATTAATAAAGGCTTTAAAGTAAGACCTGGTAGCAATATTAAGACATACTTTTGCACTTTTTCTCAACGGGTTATTATCTGTGGGTAAACTTCATTTCTTATTCATTTAAAAATTGCAAAATGTGAACATGTCTAAATACCTTCTACAGAAACCTTTTGTGAAACATTTAAACTATAAAACTAACATGTACATAATTAACTCGTTCAAAATGTTCTCGTTCTCTTAACTGGGACTAGTAGGTTTGAGTCTATTACTCCAGTTCTTTCTGACCTGCACTGGCTCCCCATTAAATATCATATTGATTTTAAAATCTTATTGCTCGCTTTTAAAATCATAAATAATACCGCACCCAGCTGTCTTACTGATCTCCTCAGCTTAGATCAGCAGGCCAAATGCTCCTGGTGCGACC